>NC_133381.1:20893758-21141677 GCF_049309525.1 Garra rufa
TTTTTATTTATTTATTTTTTTTTTCTTCACACAAATGCTTGGTAATAAATCCAAAATTTATTTAATAATAATTGTTTTTTCTCATTTTATTTACATTTTACAATATACAGTTGAAATCAAAAGATTACATTTACCTTGCAGAATCTGCAAATTGTTCATTTTACCAAAATAAGAGGGATCAAAATGCATATTATTTTTATTTAGTACTGACCTGAATAAGGCATTTTACAAAAAAATACATTAACATATAGTCCACAAGAAAAAAAAAAAAAGTTGAATTTATAAAAATGACTCCGTTCAAAGGTTTACACACATTTGATTTCTAATACATATTGTTACCTGAATGATCCACAGCTGTTTTTTTTTTTTTTTTTTTTTTTTTTTTTTTTGTGGTTTAGTTCATGAGTCCCTTGTGTATTTTGAACAGTTAAACTGCCTGCTGTTCTTTAGAAAAATCCTTCAGGTCTCACAAATTCTCAGCATTTTTGTCTACTTGAATTACTGTATGATTTTGAGATCCATCTTTTTACACTGAAGACAACCGAGGGACTCATATGCAACTATTACAGATGGTTCAAATGCTCACTGAATGCTCACTTCAAATGCTCCAGAAGAAAACATGATGCGAGGGGCGGGGGGACTTTTTGAATTTGAAGATAAGGGTAAATTTAACTTATTTTGTCTTCTGGGATATACATGTAAGTATCTTTTGTAGCTTTTGAAGGCCAGCACTAATTGAAAAAAAATGTGATATTTAGGCAAAATAAGAAAAATGTACACCTTCATTCTGTTGAAAAGTTTACACCCTGGCTCTTAATGCATCGTTTTTCCTTCTGGAGCATCAGTGAGCGTTTGAACCTTCTGTAATAGTTGCAAATGTGTCCATCAGTTGTCTTCAGTGAAAAGACCTGAAGGATTTTTCTAAAGAACAATGGGCAGTTTAACTGTTCTGGACAAACAAGGGACTCATGAATCTATCATGAAACTATCACTAAACAAAAAGAAAAAAAAAAACAGCAGTGGATCATTCAGGTAACAACAAAGTAAGAATCAAGTGTGTGTACACTTTTCAAGAGGGTAATTTTTACGAACTCAACTATCATTTTCTCTTGTGGACTAAATGTAAATGTCTTTTATGTAAAATATCTTATTCAGGCAGTAATACATAAAAAAATAACATGCATTCTGTATGATCCCTCTTGTTTTGCTAAAATAATTAACATTTTGCAGCTTCTGTAAGGTGTATGTAATCTTTTGACTTCAACTGTATATTGTAAAATGTAATGTATAGATCTAAAAAGTAAAATGAGAAATATAAATTTTCGTGCATGCATTTGTGTGCATGGAAAAAAAATATATAATTGTTTTTTCTTTTAATAGGCCTATAACAAACAAATAACATTTTCTTTATGACTATAAAATGATTTCATATAATAAATAATAATAAAAAAAAGAATTTCTACCTGCCTATTTAAAAGTATTTGTAATTGCAGTGAATTGAATTCAGTCTTGAACCTAATAGTATACAAAGCTATCCATCTTATGTATGGGAGGTGGGTAGCTCTCATAAAGACCTTGACCTATGAACTCTGGCCTATTTTAGTCATGGTCCAGTGTGCTCCATCCAGGGCCCGATCCCATTTCTAGCTTTTTGTTTGCTTCATTGCCCACCTGAGCCAAGCAAAGGATTTGTTGCCTATTTACTTGCCTCTATTTCAATTGCTCTGTCCACTTTTATAGGAGCTATTACTACTGAAAGATTAGTTTTCATGGGCCTGATGACATGGGACTTTAGTAAGTTGTTGGTTTAAAATACTATTTGACACTGAAAAGTTTTCTGCTTTCACTATCAAATCAAGAGAGTAAGTGGAGCACAGTGACTGGACACAGGCACTCTTGGAACAAAATGGATTTCTGTTCAAAGAGACCTTGTGGGCATTTTATCATTATTATGGACTGAACTAATAGAGTGGTTTGTTGTGGTCAGTTTTAGGCGTAGTGGTCTGTTTAAAACCCAAATGAGTATTTGTATATTAAGATAATTGAAGATTAGCTTATATTGTAAATTGTGTTTCAGTTTAGTACATTTTGTAGCCCCATTAATGAGTAACAGTTGACTTTCTGTTGATGCATACGTTTATTGAATTAATGTGTGTATCTCCAGTCTAGTGGCTTGTCAGTAATTCTAAATTGATTGACAACGACACACCAGATAAGTTTCATGAAATTTTCCTTCACTGCTTATCTTTGCATATCTAACCCTCTCTTTTCCCCTCTCTCTCTCTCTCTCTCTCTCTCTCTCTCTCGCTCTCTCTCTCTCTCTCTGTCTCACTTGATCTCTTTCCCAATCATTATTGCTACAAGATCATTCTTTAAATTACCCCGCTATCATTTAAAGAGTTAACTACTGCCAAGTTATTAAGCCGCAAAGGTCAGACTTGTTTCTAAAGGATTATCCTTGTTAAGGAGTCGGAAAACACTAAATATTTCTAATCCTATGTTATTTGCCGCTTGGCTGGTTAAAAGCTACTTTAAGCCTCATAAAATTAAAACAGAGCGTTCCCTCAGCTGTGGCGACCATCGAATTTGGATGAGGTGCAGAGCCAAAATGTTGCGACAGAATTAAATGTCAAAAATCTTCTCAAGTTGTAGATATATTGTTCACACTGGGTGGTTTTGATTAATACATTTAATCTAAATCATGTGAAGGTTCCTCCTCCTTTTATCCATAAAACGCAATAGGACACAAATCAGTTTTACTGTAGCTTGATAACAATTGGAAAATAATGCATTTTCCCACCCAATAAATTGTTGCTTACACCCCTAACCAAAATCAATTCATCTCCCTCGAATTTATTAAAATCCCAGCCATAAATCTTCCACAATGTTTGTTCATCTGCTTTTGTGATACATTTCTATCACGTTTGTTCTGGTCTAATGTTTTCCCTGTCGCTCCTGCGTAAAATGGAAAAATCTATTTTGGACCAATTGAATAGTTAAAGAAGTGCGGTCCTGGTGAGGTGCTGTAAATAGAATCGATAAAGATGGCAGTGTGCGGTGAAGATAGCACCTTTCCCCTTGAGTTTTTGATTAACCCATCCGACAGTGAACCTGACAGCAATATACCGGCGCCATGTGCGCGAGGTATTCCCCGAGGCCCTCTTTTTGTCTTTTCATAAACCGTTCTAGACATGTTTGAAAGAGTTTTTATTGGCCTGCGTGTGTGCGCACATTTGAGCCCGTACATGTTTTTGTGAGTATAGTTTTCTTTTTCTTTTCTTTTTTTTTCAACAAAGGTGGGCTGGAGAGGCTGTTTTTCTGGCCTAATAACTTCATTCGGTATATTTAGAAATCATTTACACCATTCCATGTGACCAAATCTTTACCTGAGGCTATGAATTGATTGGCCACGTTAAGAGTATGTTGCACAGCAGTTCCATTTGCAGACTTCATCAGATTCTGTCATCATCTGACTAACACTTTGGTATTTAGTTACCATTTTATGCCAAGATTTTATATTGCAAAAAGATGGTCCTCAATCCATCTGTGCTCTCAGACTAATGATTTGGGTGTGCTTCAAATATGAGGATACAATACGCCTCATTGCTGCACGTTGTCCAATTTACTCTTGATCAATTACCCATTCTACACCGACAGGTCAGTCGAGAGAAGCAGGGCTTTGTGATTTATTCTGGGTGTTAAAAAATAATTTGTTTGGATTGATTAACGTTAATTAATTATGCTAATTATATGGGACGAAAACAGATGTTTCCCCTTCTAAGATTTTAATTACAGGCCCTTGCTTTACCTAGAAAACACATTTAGTGTAGTTTTCAAATCTTAAAGGCTACAAACCCATCATTTAAGAATTGGTCCTGCACGGCAATTTGCATTGCTTATGAAGTTAATTAAATGCACAATATATGTGAGTATCATATTGGATAGCTGGCAGTATTTATTTATTTGTTTGTATCATTAAATATTGGATTTTTGCATGTTCATTTTTAAATTTTGATGGTTGTTTATTAAATTTACTGTTAATAGCACTACTGTTAATTTTAATCTACTGTATATTATAAATGCCTAAATTCACTTATTGCATTAAAATCTATTTATTTTATTCTTTTAAATTTATTTGAAAATTATAAATGTTGACCATTAAGTAAAAATGATCATTGGCTTATCAATATCTGCGTATCCCTAAATGAATGTAATAATTCTGCTTACATTTATAGACATTTACAAAAAGACAGTCCTGTGATCAGTAGGCCTTTACAAGCTACACAAACTACAAAAATGTTTTCTGGATTCTGCCCTGTTCCTTTGTGTGATAGGGCTGTCCTCTTTCTTCGACAGGAGCTGTCATCATAATGTGCCAATCATTCTGTCCTCTTGTCTGTCAGGCTTTGATATGGTAATTCACCCTGACTGACTGCAATAATGACCAGTCTTCTGGGTGTGATTAAGTGCATAGCTCTTCTGCCTGGCCCTGCTAAACCAGAGAGAGCCACACTGACCCTAGTGTGACTGCCTGCAGGCCCCTGCTGTCAGTCCCACCGACCACATTAGCATACTCAACTTGAATGTATCACAAAATGAGCCTTGATGCAGCACACTTAAACATTTGTTTCTTTATTTATATTCAGTTTATGAAATCCAAGCCCTTGGATCAAATTGTAATCATATATATTTGATTTTAATGCCAGTGTAGGTCACCCTTTCTTGCACACACATCTGCCTTTAATGTATAACATAGAAGATATTTAAACAAATTGCAGTATACAAAAAACTAATAAGTCTTAATCGCTTTCAGGTTGCTCATGACATACTCATAAATGATACATAAACACCGCTAATTGCTTGTGAATAATGCACATAATGACTGCATTTGATTATCTAAATCTGCATGTTAGTGCGGCTATTAGTATAATACATGAAAGCAGAGAATGTTTTAAATCGGCCTGCATTTGGTAGCATTATAAATACCAATCATAACGGAAGTTTTTTTTTCAAATTTATTTTATAACCTTAGCAATACAGCTGTGTTCTTTTATCCAGGCAAGGAGGCATGTAACGCTTTAACGTCATCTCTCTTCTCAGAAATGTAATGATATAGAGGTTGATTCTGAAACTCAAAGCCAGTGACGTCCTGCATGCGGAGCGCGAGAGAGGAACTGCTGATAAAGAGACACAAGCTGTCTGCTGTGATGTAGTTAAACTGTTATCGATAGCAAGGAGGAGGCATAGATCATTCTGGAGTGTATTTTTGCGCATGCCCGTGTACACGCTGAGCGTGAGGCCGTTCCTCACATTGCTCAGCCTCAATGTCATTTAGCTTCAGTGGCAGAGAGGTGTGGCTACAGGCACTGACTTTAATAAGACATTTACTGTTTTAACATTTATGCTGTTTTAACATTTAAAAGGATTTCCAATGTGGTTAATCCAAGAAATTAAAAAAATAATAATAGTTTTATTATTTATTTTTGGACAGTTTCAAAGTTTGGGATCAGTAAGATATTATTATTATTATTTTTTTTTATGTTTTTATGTCTTATGTGTGCGAAGACTGCATTTATTTGATCCAAAAACAGTAATATAGTGAAACATTATTACAATTTAAAATAAATGTTTTTTTTTTGTGTTAATATATTTTAAAATGTAATTTATTCCTGTGATGGCAAAGTTGAATTTTTATCCTTTAGAAATCATTCTAATATGCTGATTTGGTTCTCAAGAACCAATTATATTACTATCAACTAACTTTACTATTTATAAATGTACAAAAAAAAATAACGCTATTATCTAGATATATGTGTGATAAATTTTTCTCAGAATAGAAAGTACAAAAAAACAGCATTTATTTGAAATAGAATATATTTTGTAACATTATGTCTTTCTGTCTCTGTTTTTTTTTTTTAAATTGAGTTCTTCTTTAAAAACCATACATTTCAGCTCTCAATAAGTATTTTAAATATAATGAGTGTCTCACAGTGAGCCAGCACAGAGCGAGGTGCTAAACAGGCTTGTGTGACTCGCAGCTGAACTGCAGGTTAAAAAGTCACTTCAGCCAGTCTATATCAGCTGACAGGAAATGTCACGCTGGAGGAGGCTGATCCAGGACCTGATCTACAGCAAATTTCTATCTCGTCCACCCCCCTCCCTTGCCCCCCTCACCCACTCTCACAACAGCTTAACTGCATGGATTTGCTGCTGAAGTTTGAGCAGTTTGAAATTAAAATGTATTGCTCATTCTCAATGTATTGATTCACACCTTGCTGTGTCAATATTAACTGCAGCTAGTTTTCCAATAAGAAGTAAAGATCTGCGGGATGGGCAGAGTGGGACTCTCTCTCTCTGTTTCTCTCGCTCTTGTTCATTCTCTCTCTATTAGATCTGAGTTAACTTGTCACAAGTTTAAACACAACACTTTCATTTGCAATATCATATCAGCAACTAAAGTCCCTGGATATGCTTTATGCTGATGGATATTTCATCTGAGAAGTGTCTGAACATGTTTGAAAATCAAAGTGTACTATAGTGTCTCTTCGTTTGTTTTTTTCTCTTTTAGTTTTTATTCTGTTGCAACTGTTTATCCCCGACCCACCACCCCTGTTGTGCAGTGCTCATTTGCAATCTGTAATCCTCAAGATGTTTACTTCTTTCTCAGTGGACATTTGCATTCTGCAGTGGAACTCTATCACTTTCACTACTTCCACTGTATTTGTGTATGTATATATGTATTTATTTGTTTATTTAATAGTAATTATCCATATGGATACTACTACCTCAGCTGCTGAATGACAATAAACTAACTGACCCTGAATTTGGTGAATTAGTGCAGTCAAACTGCTAAGTTTAATTTGCATTCTTAAAACTGAAACAAAATGCTCAATTTTGAGCAATGGTTTCTTTTGAGAAATTGTAAAACTTTTTTGTTTGTTTGTTTATTTGTTGTTTTTATGTATGAATACAAAAAGATCTATAATACTTTTTTGTTACAATACTTTGCAAAGATTTTATGTTTTTGAAAGAAGTCTTGTATGTAAAAAAGGCTGCATTTATTTGATCAAAAATACAGTGAAAACATCAATATTGTTAAAATATTATTGCATTTTAAAATTATATTATGATATTTATTATATTTTATATGTAGTTTATTTATGATTGTATTATTTCAGCTAAAAACAGCTGCTTAATAAATAAATGACTATTTACCTATTTACACACATTTTTTTCTTAATATTGACTTTTTTTCTTAAGAATCTTTCAATAGAAAGCTCAAAATTACAGCTTTTTTTAGAGAAATGCTCTCTAACATAAATATTTTTACCTTCACTTTTAATTAATTTAATGTATCATTGCTGATTTAAAAAAAAAATCTGTAGTGAACTGTGGTGTAAACCTCAAAACTGAATAATTTTAATTGCTCAACAAGGTTTGATTAACTCTTCACAGACTATTATCAAAATAGTATATCCTTAAAGAAATTAGAGATAGAGAGATTCCCAAACTGAACCGAACATTATCAAAAGTAAGACATGAACCAGCGAGATAAGTTTATGATGCATGCTTCAGCTGAAACAGCTCTGTCTCTCTCTCACCTCGGTGCAGTGGCCCTGTCAGCCTAATCCTATTCCTCCTCTCATTGTCAATACCCATCTAATTCTACTTTAACAACAGTAATTGTCTGGTAGAGTAGAGGCTATAGATTTGCTTTCCTGATGACTCCTTGACTTTTTTCCATTGGTAATACTAATAGAATTCCAAATCCTCGCCACTGTGATCGTGTCATGAGTAGGTCAACAGTTATGTCAAGGTCCTATTGGAAACTACACATCTAAAATCTTAATTTAGATTTAGCCATCTTTTTTCCTCCCCTCGTGCTCTCTCCACTATCCCTCTCTCATTCCATCTTTCTTCTTAAACTAGTCATGTATGAGAAATTGCGAGCGCGCTTTCAAGCTAAGGCGCGCGTTCCATTATTACAGAATTCATTTAATTCTGCGACATTCAATTCTTGCATGTGAATTATTTGGCCCGGGCCATTATTGGATGCGTTCCTGTCGGCAGTTGAAGGATTATAGATTTGATTTCCATACAGCTGGCACCTTCTGGGAGGGACCGGGTGACTACCGCTCATTTATTTTTATTTATAGACTTTTGAATTGAATTTCTGATCAATGAGGGAGGACGGTTTGTGCTCGCACACTAAGTTTCAACTGAAACAAAGAGCGCAGGAGAGAACTCAGAGGAACACACAATTGATTGTGTCTTCGTGTGGGGCTAGGTTTCGGAGGATGATGTACGCTGTACCGTCCCGATATAGCAGAGCCACGACTAGGCTCATGAGAGTGCAGTTACCTTGTGAGGACTTTGAAGGGCAAGAGGCCGTCTGTTTGTGACTGGAAATGGTTCACATTGTGTACTGAAAACACTGTCCTCTGGGAAGCAGATTTTATATTTCTCTATAGAACAAGTCTATTTTAACAAATGACCTAAACGTTACGTATTTGTTCAGCTCCTTTGGTACACATTCCCTCCCATGTTTACTATTTTCACAGTAGGTGTCGTAGTTAGTCAGCGCAAAAGTTTTGACATCATTTATTAGGATCCATAAGAAGACTTTTTTTTGTTAATGTGGTTTGCAGTAGATACCTAAATTAAAACGTTATTGCTCCAAGGTTACTCTTTCATAACTTTGGAGATGTTTCATTTAAGTATCAATTTTGATTTTGAAGTTCCTTCTGAAATTCTGTAGAAGAACTTAATATACAAGTATACATAAATTAGAATATTTGTTTACATATAATAGGATTTTTAGAGCTATAAAATTCATTCATGTTCATTGCTCAAATAATTTGGTACTGGAAAGGTTTGAGAAGGAATCTTTGCAAATCTTAACATTTTCTGGCACTGTTTAGATCTCTAGAAGAAATTTGTCTGACATTATTGAGGTTCTTATTCTCATGAGTAAAATGTATGAAGCAGAGGACAATGGTGAAAGTGTCTTTTTGCCTTCCATTTACTGTCATTGTCATCTACTGTAAGACAGGGGTTTTCTAACTAGGGTCTGGAAAAGAGGGGGCTACATTTTGTAATTATTTCAGTAAAAAACAAAAAGAATTAGAAATTTTAATTTTTTTTTACAGATTGTACTTTTTTTGAAGTTTACTTTAATCATTTCATTGCAGTACAATGACAATATAACAGTCAGTTGTTTATTTTGGGGGAAGTTGTCTGTATGGTATCACTTTTAAGTTTATGTATTTATTTATTTTTGCATAATATAAATGGGTCTTTATAAGTGACATTATG
The DNA here is from genome assembly GCF_049309525.1 of Garra rufa. Taxonomy (NCBI): domain Eukaryota; kingdom Metazoa; phylum Chordata; class Actinopteri; order Cypriniformes; family Cyprinidae; genus Garra; species Garra rufa. Next base: position 20,903,074 of record NC_133381.1, read on the forward strand.
GCTTAATATTTTAGGATGCAGGTTGAAAGCGTTTCATACTATTTTGGTGTTTCTGGCATCAAAAGTTCGAAAACTCAATCTACTTTGGGAGAAACAACTGAGAACAAGTGAAATCCTGTGTGTGTGAGTACTGGTATTTACTACATTATGAGGACCAAATGTGGGGACAAATAGAAAATCATATAGAAGTGTTTGAAAATTTAAAATAGCAGGGTTAGGGTTAGGGGGTAGAAAATACATTCTGGACAGTTTAAAAACCATTGTGTCTGTGGAATGTCCCTACAAAAATGGAAACCAGTGTGTGTGACGTGTGTGCGTTTTTCAGAAAAGCTCTAAAATATGTAGCTCCAGTAATTATAAATTGTTTTGCAGATATCAGTTTTATAGATTCTCTTTTAATAATTTATTTTCAGCCGTTTGTTTTTTGGTTAGGTTGTCTATAATATCACACATTTGTTCTATTAAGCTGTTCACTTAAAGGTTTAGTTCACCCAAAAATAAAAATTCTGTCAGTAATTACTTACCCTCATGTCGTTTCAAACCTGGAGCGACAAATTAAGATATTTTTGATGAAATCTAAGAGCTGTCTGACCCTGCATAGTTAGCAACGCAACATCAAAAATATCTTAACTTGTGACCCTGCACCACAAAACCAGTCTTAAGTAGCACATAGCAATAGCCAAAAATACAATGTATTAGTCAAAATTATTGATTTTTCTTTTATGCCAAAAATGATTAGCATATTAAGTAAATATCCTGTTCCATAAAGAGATATTTTGTAAATTTCCTATGGCAAATATATATATATATAAACTTTGATTAGTAATATGCATTGCTAAGAACTTTATTTGGACAACTTTAAAGGCTAAAACTTTTTTTCTCTTGGCCAAATATTATTCTATCCTTACACACCATACATCAATGAAAAGCCTATGTATTCAGCTTTCAGATTATGTATAAATCTCAATTTAAAAAAATGTACCCTGTATGTATGACTGGTTTTATGGTCCAGGGTCACATTTGTGTTCCAAAGATTAACAATTGTCTTACGGGTTTGGAACGACATGAGGGTGAGTAATTAATAACAGAATTTTCATTTTAGGTGAACTAACCCTTTAAAAGGTTATCATAATATCTAGGTGTCTTTGGTATCAAAAAATTTAAAAACCCTTGATGTAGGAGAAACAATTGAGAGATTTAAAAATATCTTTTTTTTTTTCCTCAGAGTCTCCTTAATACAGCAATTTCCATACCTGCAGCTTTGAAATATTTTTCCAGTGTCTGTCCATTTCTTCTTTGATTTTACATGTCTAGAACCTCATACCTCCATGTTCAGCGGCCTTCATCTCATATTATGATACATCTACTCCCTGCACGGACCCACCACCTCAACACAAGGCCACATCCAACCATGTACGGTAACAAGGTCAGTGATGAGAACAGGCTCCACAGACTGGGATTAATTTCCCTTTTTACAGTTGCTTTTTATGGTTGCCTGTCTTTTGTTTCATGTGCTCTGGCGGTGCGGAGCTGTTCTAAGTAGGCAGCACTTCATTAGGTCAGCCTGCAGGCGTGAAGGTTCCACTCATTACTGAACACCGTACCTCCAGCGCCCCTGCACTGATGGAGCTTAATGGGATTGAGTATGGTCTTAAGGACCTGATTGAGGCCATTTTCCAATTCCTCAATAATTAATATAGTCAGACATTTTGAAAATATTATTGGTCTTGAGTCAGTGGGCTTAAGGAGGAACTTGTGCTGACCAAGCGATCCTTTTCTCATTCTTTGTCTCTTTCCGTCTGTTAGTCTGTCCGCTTGTCTCTTTCAGTATCCCTCGATCAGATTTTCACCAGTGTTGGGAAGAAGAGCGAGGGAAGAACGTATGCTCAAATGGGGTGAAAAGGTAAATTAGGTTGTCATGCTAATTTAGTGTCAGGTGACTGTGTAATTGAATGCATAAGGGAGGCAGTGGAGGCAGGCTGAACTTGACCCAGCTAAAACGAGCTGACCTTGAACCCCCCTCCCCCTTTCTGTCGCTCTTCGCAGACCCACTTGCACCGGCGGCTGCCGATTCGCACTCATGCTGCCCTCAAGATCCGTGTGCTAGAGGTCAGCAAATTAAGCCAATAAATCTCTCAGCCTCTCCTCGGCTGTAGACATCACTTACATTAAAACGAGACGTTTGCAAATTTTGACTCTTGTCTAAATGTAAATGTGGCCGGAGTTTCTCAAACGTTCATGTGAAATGTTAGGTTAACTTTTGAGCGCTGCGTTCCATAGGTGTCATTTTCGAGGACATCGTTCGTGCATAAGTCCATGCGTGCAGGCAAACGGTGTTTTGCACATGCAGTACAAACAGTTTTTTGATCGAAGCGGAATGAAAATGGCTTTCTAAAGCTCTTGTCTTGTTTGCATTAGCGCTCGCGCTGGAACAGATCCTTCTCGGAATGTCTTTTAAATAATTCACAACACAATCACACCTGTTTCCCCCCGATCAAAAGATGGATATCACAGGTCATCCATTCTTCCAGATAAAGGTGACCTCTCCTTTCTCCCTTTAAAAGACCGTCTCAGTTCGGCTTTTACCGAAAGCACCTTTGCTCTTAGGAAAAGACAACTTTTACCTTGTACTCACTCTCATTATGTTTTGCATCCAGGCCCTGGTGACCTTCTCCTAACTGTGCGGGAGATTTATTGCTTGAAACGCAACTTCTTCTAAGCATGGGGAAACAATGTGCTGCCCGTGTCATTAGGAGAAAGAGAAAAGGAGGAGTGTGTGGAAGGTATGTGTGTGTGTGTGTGTGTGTGTGTGTGTGTGTGTGTGTGTGTGTGTGTGTGTGTGTGTGTGCGGGTGTCGAGGTATAGGATTTAATCAGAGACACAATGAGGGGACGGAAAGAAGGAGAGGACATCTAAGGGATAAGGGCACAATGAGATGCCAGAGATTGAAAGTAGCATGGAGTATTCCGGCGTGTGGGCTTACGTGTGTGTGTGTGTGTGTGTGTGTGTGTGTGTGTGTGTGTGTGTGTGTGTGTATGACACAGAGACAGAGCACAGAGAATTCATTAGCATGGAAAGGCAAGATAGAAGCCTTTGAAGGGCAGCCGCGATCTGTCTGTCTGTGTGTGAACTTTGAAAAAGCTCCTTAAGATTGTGTTTTCTGTATTGGTGCAAAATAATAGAGATTATAAAAATGCTTTTTTTGTGTTACTAAATTATGTTATTATCATATTTAGGACTTTTACGCAAATTCTTTAGTCCAAAAGTTCCTACACCCTTTGGTTCTCACATTGCCTTCTATCATCAGAATCAGTGACTGTTTGTAGTCTTTTGTGATAGTTGTGCATGAGTTCCAGGTTTTTCTTAAGTAGTTATGCCTCCAGGTCAGTTCTTTGGTTTCCCAGCATGCTTTACATATTCAAGTTTTCCTCCACAGTTACTGTATAATGTTGAGATTTAGCTTTGCTATTTTAATGATATACTGTACCATTCAAAAGTCTTTTTTTTTAAATGAAGACTTGACTTGATGCAAGTCCATCTTATTATAAATTAAAATAACGCCTTATTTTCAAAAATGTTCAATGTGGTTTTCATAGGAGTCTGATAAAAATGCTAATTAAAAAAAAAAAGAAATCTCAGATAGACTCAGAGGTTTCTGAAGTGTTCAACTGTTTTTGTAAGAAGTGTCTTATGCTCACCAAGGCTGCATTTATTTGATCAAAAATACACTAGCAGTATAACTACTTTATAAGAGTAAAATAGTGAAATATTATTGCAATTTATAATAACTTTTTTATAACATTTATTGTATTTTACATAGTAATATTTTATAATGTATAAATGTTGTCATTGTCACAATTTTTTTTATTTATTTATTTATTTTTTTTACTGACCACAAACATGTTTCTTCTTTTCAAGAAGGCAAAATATATTATTAATAACCAGTGGTATGTGTTTAAACATAATAAAACCTTTTATTTTGGAATATATGTAAATATCTGTTAGGTAGCTTTATTAGGGCAGTATAGAATTTTATATTTTGTAATTTTAATGGTGTTATATATAGTAACACTTTACAATAACAATCATTATTTAACATTAGTTAACTGTGTTAGTTATCATAAACTAAGAATGAACAATACTTCTCCAGTTAATTTACTACTGCATTATTAAAATCACAAGTTATGTTTGTTAACATTAGTTAACGCACTGTGAACTTACATAAACAATATTGAATATTGAACTGTATTTTTATTAACTAACATTAACAAACATAAATAAATAGTGTAATAAATGTTAGTTAATACATAAACTGCTGTTAACAAAAGACACCTTATTGTAAAGTGTTATAGTAATGTTTTGAATATTAGTTAATACGTATTATATATTTTTCTGAGTACTAACAGTGCATGGCAAGTAAAATGGCAGGAGTAAAAATATCAAGTGAGTAGTTTCAGAAGTTTTTTGGATAAGCATTACGTTCCAGAGGGGTCATGCCCTTAAATGAGTGAATTCATTTCCCAGGCTAATCAAAAACAAGATTCATTGTTGCATTTTTCCCATGTTATGTAACTAGACATTTTAATATGACAATATGGATTGCGCTGTTTTAGCGATGATGGTTCCTAAGAGCGGTTTGGTACTTGTGATGACAGGCGGTCTGTTTCCACTACTCGCTGGCTGCTTTCTGTGTCATTGTCTTTAGCTGCAGCACAGTGTGTGGAGATGGATGGAGCCATGTGGGTGAAGCCGCTTTAGTTTCCCCACTGCTGGTGCCTGCCAGTCACGCCAACTCTCACTAGACCAATTAATTATGATGGCCTACTTATGATGTTTAATTGTGATGATTTATAGAGTAAATAAATATATTTGCGAGGACAGCATCTGCTCTGTCGGGATGAAAAGGTGCCGCTTTATTTCTGTTGTCGCCGTTTTCACTTTGTTTGTTTATTCCAAAGAAAAATAGGACATGAAGCAAACAAACAAAAAAAAAAAATGGCAGTGTGCTCATTAGGCAAGGAAGAAATATCAAAATAAAAATGAATCAAAAGCCTACAGATTCGTGGTTTGGGATGTCACCTGCAATGAAACATTGATCCGGATGGCTAAGGCATGTTTTCAAATGAGTTTAAATTGCAAATTTAAGAAAAAAAAAAGTTACTCTAAAATTATTCTAAATGCTTACATATTGTTTCGTAAATTATTTTGGTTCACCCCCAAGTAAAAAACTGAAAATATAGTTGCTTTGGATTTAACTTTTTTTTTGTGCTGACTTGGTGGTGGCAATGCTTGTGTCTCTATTAAGTCCTTGGTGCATTTTTGTGTATGTGTGTGTTCAGAAGTTCACGGAAGCATGAGGCGAGCGGTCCCCCTGGTGAGCAGGGCCGGCCGGGACAGGGGCTTGACCCTTCCTCTGACCCCTCATCATTTCCGCCAGCAGGTGACGCTGGCAATTACAGCCCCGACTACTGGCCGCGTCCGGCTGCTTCTGTAGGGCCGGTGATGAATTGCAAATGGCTGGCACCCAGCGCACAACTCCAAACTCAAATAAATCTTCAGCGTGTAATAATGACAGGAGCAGGGAGAAGACTGGCAGCTATAACAAGGCAGCCAGTGTCACCCACTTACGCCAGGCTTTCAAGATCCATCATTACCTGCCAGGCCCCACGCTAAGGTGAGCCGGACATGCAGGCCTAAAAGAAAGATGTGTTGTTTGCACTGGAGCATCCAGCCAGTCCCATCTGGCATGCTGCAAATGGGATTTTTCCCCTCCCTTCTTTCTACCCCTTTCTCAGACCGGTCTGACTGAAGCTGTCTGTCACCGCAGGTAGGTTTCGGACGTCCAGTCTTGGCGAGAAAGGACCAGGCTGTGCATGCGTTTATTCTTAGCATATCGGCGCAATGATGTCATCAAGACCAGGGAACATAGTTTTGTCCTTTTGACTTCGATTAATGGATTTTTCTTTCTTTTTAATTTTTATATTTTATTTTTAGGCCTAGAAACCACTTTCTTTTTGGCCTTTTTCCTTAAGCGTAGTAGGATGAGGACAGGACATGTTAGGAGGAGAGGAAATGATCGAAACAAGCCGATCTCAGACTGTTGTCTGTGTATGTATATATACATATTTAAAGAATAGTTTATTACTGTCTTCAGTGTCACATGATACTTCATTTTTTATTATTATCTGGTGAAAACAGTTGTGGAAAATTTCTGATAATAATAGTAAAAATAAAATATTATTGTTTATAAAAATTGTATTTATATAATGTATAATTTTTTAAATGTTTATATATGTTCTAATAGTTTTATATATAAAAAAAGAATAATCAGTGTAATTTGTGACCAATAAATCATAAAATATAGTTATTATTAACCATAATCAATTATATTTCTATTAAGTATTTTTACTTTTTAATTAATATCTTGCACAGCGCTAACTGATCGCAAATGCCTTGAGTCAATACTTCCTGTGAGTAATAAACTCTCTGTGAGATGGAGCAGCTTGCCGTAACACTCATGTACATGGCTCATCAGTGACCTGTGAGTCCTGGACCCAGACCCTGTGAATCCCCTCTCCTCTTTGTATTTTGTGTGGTGATAAATCTTTAGCTCCCTGAGAGGTGCTGGACTGATGCAGATGGGTGAGAGGGTGATGAAGCAGGACCTAACCATGGCCCTTCTCTCTCCTCACCCCTCTCTCTCTCTTTTTCTCCCTCTCTCTCTGGGTTCTGATTGCTGTATAAACAGGGGTGTCAGGAGCTGCAGATATCACGAAGTGAAATTTAGGCAATTTGTTTCCACCCAGTCAAAGGCTGTTCTGTGGCCTATTTTTGGAGGCCCCTTTGGTGGCCTTACCATACGTTTCCACATAATTTATGGTGGCACTGTAACATATGGACTTTTCATCACTGTCCGGCCCCAAACTCCCTCTTGAATGTTATGTTCTCAGCATTGTTGCTACTCTCTCTCTCTCTCTCTCTCTCTCTCTCTCTCTCTCTCTCTCTCTCTCTCTCTCTCTCTTTCTCTCTTGCTCGCTCGCTCACTCGCTCACACACACACACACACACACACACACACACACACACACACACACACACACACACACACACACACACACAAGCATGCTCTCTCTCTCTCTCTGAATCAATAGAATTTGAATGTCAAATTAAATCATATAGAGCACACCAAGGCTAATTATACCTTAGTAAATATAGGGGTTTTCAGTCAAAAATCCAATATGTTCCAATATGATTTTCTCTAGCAGTGGTTTTGTATATTTGTTTCAAACACCTAGTTAATTTTTCCTTTTTTCTCTTTAGATTAATTTCTATAAACTGAACAAAACAAAATTTTAGAATCATAATATTTCTTTTTCAATAACGAGATCACCTTAAAATACACTGGCATACATTCAGTTAGGACAACATAAGACTAAACAAACGTAAATTAAAGTAGATTAGAGTTGTGTTCTCAGACATTTTTTTATTATTATAATTTTTTAAAATGTCCAGTAGGGACAAGTTTTCCGGTTTTCTAAATTTACAGTTCTGCTTATTGTATTTCAATCTATTAATTGTAACTTGATATTTTTTGTGTTATGTTTTATCTTATTTATGTTCCACAAATTATTTTGCTTTATTAATTGCTTTTTTTAATTAGCTGAAAAGCCCTGCAGGTTCCATTGTGACAACTTACCTTATAAAAGTCTCTGTTATTTGTTGTAAAGACTTAAAGATATGTGCCTGTACAGAAAATAAATCCTGATATGAATATCTACTAAAGTAAAAAACCTAGTGGACACTTTACAATAAGGTGTGATTTGTTATTATTAGTTATAATGTAGTAACTAACATGAACAAACAATGAACAACACATTTATTACACAGTTTATTAATCATTGTTAATGTTATTCAATAAAAATACAGTCAGTCATTGTTTGTTCATGTTAGTTCACAGTGCAACTAATGTTAACAAACACAACTTGTAATTTAATAATGCATTAGTAAATGCTGAAATTAACATAAACTAAGATTAATAAATGCTGTAGAAGTATTGTACATTCTTAGCTCATGTTAACTAAAGTAGTTAACTAATGTTAACTCATGAGCGTTATTGTAAAGTGTTACCAAAACCTGTTATACACCATCACACACACACACACACACACACACACACACACACACACACACACATAGACACATAGAGCGAGAATTAAACAGTATATTGAGATTATATACAGCATACAATTATAGTGTTTTAGAGTAAAAATGGAAACTGTGCAGTGTTTTTGGAAATTACTTTATTTGCTGTAGCCATGGTCAGATTGATTCAGCAATGTTCAATATTTTTACTTGAATAAGATCACTTGCTTCATGAAGCGTATTCTAATGGTGCTTTTAAAAATGCATGTTTTTTCTTAGAGGAAGGAGCCTAGCAATGAAATACACAAAGTACAGCATGTGTTAACACACACTGCTAATTAAGCAGCGGACAGCACCCGTTAGATTTATCACTGTAATGTTGACTGGTAATTTGCCGCCGTTTACATGGCTGATGTCTCTGACGATGATACGAGAGGGGAGTGATTGATGTGTGACTGGACACTAACCATTTCAAGGACTGCATGTTCTGTGTATGTTGAATAGAAAGTAGCTTCATGCTGGCTCACGGCTGTGACATATTTATGTTATCACAAAGTTTCCTGCCATTTCTGAAACCTCCTCATAATAGATATACTGTAAATAGCCGATCACTGCTAGCCAGTTTTTTAAGAAACTCTTGAATGGATAATGTTTTGATAATCTGTATTTATCTTATATGAACTAAAATAGCATTAATGACATAAATCACTAAAGTATTTAAAAATACATTTTGTAGCAATTTTAACTTTAATACTATTTTATAGATTAGCCATTAAAATAAATACTCCAGTTTCATTGGATATTTCTAATAAATTAATAAATAAACTACAACCACCTCAAATCTTTAATTGTACTCAATTACTATAAAATTTAAACTACTACAAATAAACATTACACTAATTCACTTTGTGTTCTGCCAGTGGGAAATAATTATTTTGGTTAGTTTCAGGCTTATCATATTTGATGTGTCAGTTGTGTGTCTGTGTAAAACACTTGCACTTATTAGACACATGCTGTAATTTCTGACTGAGACTCTTTGAGCGATATTCAGTGATGCTTAGCAGCAGTCTGGCTGTGTTTAGTTAATGGATGAGACGTGTTACTGATGTCTTTCTCTCTGACGTGCTGGAGCCGGAACCTTCACAGACAGCATAGAAGTGTGTTTCTGATTTATAAACATCAGCATCAAAGCTTTGCTTTTCAAATGAAACTGGAAATTCCCTACCCTCAGACGCACACTGACGTGGATGTCTGTTTTTGTCACATGACTGCATTCATATCATGACATTGTCACCTCAGCACTTGCTCTACTTTTTCTTTTTTATATATATGTGGAAAATAAATTGGTTATGTAAATCTCAAATTAGAATTGTTCTATTTTTATTATTAGTACTTTGATAAAAGACAATGATTGTGATTCTTTTTTAGTTTCATCACATGAAAAGACTTAATAATAATTATAAAGCATTTATTGGATGACTCAATTTATTGTAGTATTCATATATTTACAGAAAAATAGCACGTTTTTTATCTTTCTTTTTATTAAGCAATTACAAAAAATCTTAAAAAGTACAACAAAAATGTGTTTTTTTCCCCCAACCAGATAAACTACTAAGTATACTATTTAAATAAATATTTCTACACATTCAATTTTGGAGATGCTTTGCCTTTGGTTTTGAGGACTGACTTCTCACTCTGACATTGAGATGATTGCGATTGTTTAAATTCCTCTGCGGGAATGAACTCAGTCCCTATTAAAACCCTGAAAGCCGTACATTTTTGTAAAGTCTCGCAAAAAAACGTAAAGACTCAAAACCGAGCCTCTGATAAATCTTCCTACTGCGCCGTGCTATTGATTATTTCTGCCAAAAAGCTCCCCTGAGGACCCCCTCTGTGTTTATGCCGTCATTCGTTCACATCAATATATCTATCCTGTATATTCATGCCGACATTCAAAACGGGCTGCTCTTATGAAATCCACGCAACCACGGAAGTCCTGTTGTCATCCGAAAGCCGAACTTCAGATCAAACAACCGTAACACTTGTACAAATCTGTCTGTGAAGTCAGGTTGTTGCATTACTCTTTACTAATTATATAGAGGGGAATGCAAATGTAGATTGGTGCGGTGTGTGTAATAGCATGTGACAGCCAGGAGCAATTCGGGGGTGGGTGTTAGATGTTATTGTACCCCACTCAACCCCTCAGCTCCCTGCCCCTCATATTAGCACAGTCTTTTGTGTTTCAGTGAAGTCAAATACAACAGTAGTCTTCAAGTTGTCGTGCTACAGTGAATGAAAAACAAAGTGTGTGTGTGTGATTGCAGGGTTGCTGCTCTGTGACTCATGTTGCCCTCAGTTAGCCAGCAGAGGCCACTCACAGCATATCATACAGCTGACAGTCAGACGCTACACACAGATCTGACTGCGTTCAAGCAGCACACACACACATTCCCACAATCAAACGTTCACACACAGTCATTAATATGCTATGCGTACATAAAGCATTTCCTTTAAACGAGCTCTGCATTAAGTTGTAGTTTAATTTGCATTTTTTGCATCCTAATTTTCTCTGTATGCTAATTATTTTGGCATTTAACTATTTGATAATCAGAATGTCTTTGTGTATTTTCAACATTTTCATTACATTTTTAAAATTGCAATAATTATTTTTTTTCTATCTTTAAGTATGTAAATAGCATCTAGTCTTTTGATAGCATTTAAATAAGCTGTCTGAGCTGATCTGATGCTGAAAATCATCATTCAGTTGCTTGTAAAAGCTGATAAATGATTTATCCATGAAAAAATATTAACTGGAGTCTGGACAATTGATCGGCCGATGATGAATGCGAGGCATGTGGATTACAGGGGAGAGCGGAAAGGCAGTAAATACAGGCGTCGTTTTGCTGAAGTACACCATGTTACGCTGCCATCACACGGCTCTAAAATTACCTAAGAGTGACATCTTATAGATTCATCACATATGGCTTTTTATCCTTGTCTTTGTATGCCATGATATTGTAGTCCTGTGAATCTTAAAAATAGTAAAAAGTTTAAATTGATTAATGCTTTAAAAATGCATTCATTTTCTAGCTTTAGACTTTTATACTGAATAGTAATAAATGTGTAAATGTTTATATAATCAAAATCGAAATAATTACATTTTTTAATTGATTTATGATCTAAAAATGCATTAAATTTCGAACTTTAAACTTTTTTTTACAGAAATAGTAATTATGAAATGTAAATGATTATATAATAAAAATGGAAATATGTTTTTTTAAAAATTGATTAATGCTTTAAAATTGCAGTAATTTTCTAGCTTTGAACTTTTATACTGAAATAAAATGGAAATAATGGAAACATTACTGTTTAATGAAACATACTTTTTTTACTGAAATAGTAATTAAAAAGTGTAATTGTTTATATATATATATATATATATATATATATATATATTTATTTATTTATTTTTTAATTGATTTATGCTTTAAAAATGCAAAAATTTTCTAGTTTTACACTTGTATACTGAAATAAAAAATAAGTCAATTTGTTTAATGAACAAATGATAAAAAAAAATTATAATTGTACTAACCAGATGTTCTTATGCTTTAAAAAACAGAATAGGTCCGGTGTAAAAGCGTACAGTGCCGGTCTCGTCTCCCAGATCAACTCAGCGGCTCATCCTGTCATACAGAAGCGTGCGGTACGCCGTGATCCGCCTGAGAAATTAAAAAAGGGAAGTGTTTCTGTCAGCCTAAGCCCAGGATTCACGACCCAATCCACCACGGAGGACTAATGAAATCATCCTAATCCTTCCACCTCCCCTCACCCTCCTAATGCACATTCATTCACTATTCTATCTTTACCAGGGGAAAGGGAAGCCAAATCAATATAGTCCACAGCTTTGAAAACCGTCAGGATAAAGAGAGAGGAAATAAAGCCTCAGAAATGAAGACATATGTGCTGCTTTCGTGCATCGCTGTCTCATTCCGCAAGCTTTATTCAATCGGCAGTAAGTAAAGGAAATATCTCACTGATGAAGGCATATAAGGGAATAAACCTAATCACTCTTCAGCCCTTTTTCTTTCTCTCGTTCTTTCTCTCTCTCTTTGCACTCTCTCTCTCTGAAGGTTGAGGAAATTCCAGGCTTCGAAATGAATCTTTTCCTGTAATCGGTCCCTGAGGCTGTGTCATAATTCTGTATACAGTATCACGATAATGACATTCCAATAATCATACGCATCATAAACCCAAGCTCTCAGGTTCGCAGAGCGAGGATGATCAGACGCTCTGTGTCACGCAGCTGACCTGTAATGTTACAATGATGTGATTGGCCATAATCCCACTGTGAATATGGGTTTCATTCACTTTTAATAATGGTTTCCTCCTCATTTATAGTAATTTAATATTACTAAAAAAAGTTGAAGAAATTTATATTCCACTAGTGCAACCAAACTTATTATTGAAAAACTAATTTTTATTTCAAATAGGTTTCAGAAATGCACTGCTATTGGTCAGACAAACATATAGCTCCACCCCAAATTCATGCCATTGGTTGCCGCAGTTGATATTATTGGACTAAACAAAAAGAGGAATTTACTTACACTTTCTGCAGTGTAATGCAAATAATTTTGCATATTAAAATTGGAGAAAGTATTTTAACTTAAAAAAAAATGTTAATTTACACAAGAATTGTATATCTACACATTATTAATCCTTTATTTGTGTGTATTTATAGCATGTAGTTTTACCTAGAATACACACACATATCTTTTCCACTCTGTTACTCCCACTTCTCAAAAGACTACTTTCTTAAACCCACAGGTAGTAAACAACCAATTTTATTCTCAAGAATAGCCTCAGCTTCCATCAACCTCATGTTTATTTTCGAGCAGTGCGAGGGGAGAGAGCCCAGCGCAGAGTGGTATTGTGATATTTGTGCTACGATAAGTCCATAAATAAGATTAATACGGCGTAGAGGAGGTTGTCGGCAGGCCGGGCTAAAGGAAATAAGTTGGCTGTGAACAGAGAATACTGTAAACTGAATGAATCAGTGGGGTCCAGGGCCAGATAATGTGATCATGAGTCCATGTAACTCAGCATGACAATGGGCGCAGGCTTCTCTGCCTCCATGCTTCACTGTTGAGAATGGATTACAGAGCTCCAGTGGCACGCCGTAGACCCATTTTCAACCTGCCACTGAGATAGCAGCCAGATTAAAGTCCACACACGCGCACATACACACGTATGTAGCCAGCCAGAACAGAACCAGATGTGAACACTAACATAGACATGTGTATATATACACCATGAACACACATACTCCATATACAGTGAGTATATATCACTGTTATCCTGAATTGCTCAGCAACTTGTGTTGATGTATTTCCTACTGAAACAAGAAGTTTGGATGGACCTATCAAATGGTATTCTGAAGAGAGAAATCTATATATTTTTATATATGCTTTTAATATGTCATTCAAGGTGTTCATGTCTTTCTTTCTTTAGTCAAAAAGAAATTAAGAAAAACATTCCAGTATTTTTCTCCATTTAGTAGACATCAATAGGGATCAGTGGGTTGAAGGTCCAAATTGCGTTTTCAGTGCAGCTTTAAAGGGCTCTACACAACCCCAGCCAAGGAATAAGGGTCTTGTCTAGTGAAACTTTTGTTTGTTTATTTTGTAAAAAAAAAAAAAGTATACTTTTTAACCACAAATGCCTGTCTTGCACTAGCTCTGCAATGCACGTCTACGACTTCATTCATTACGTAATCATGTTGGAAAGATCTCGTGTGGTTAGTTCTTTGTCCGTGTACACATTTAAAAATAAATGTTCTTTATTGGCATCAGTGATTCTATGAAGAACCATGAACATCCATGGAACCTTTCAAATGCAGAAAAGGTCCTTTATAGTTGAAAAGAAATCTTTAAATTTTTTAAAAGTTCTTCAGATTGGTTCTTTTAGGAACTGTTCACTGAAAGGTTCTTTAGGGAAACAAAAATGGTTCTTCTATGGCATCACTGCAAAAACACCCTTTTGGAACCATTTTTAAGAGTGTTCAAAAAAGTAGGGTAGGGCAAAAAACAATTTTTTTCTCAAAATCATCCAACATCATTGTTTTACCTTTTTTTTTTGTAAAGGGCGTTTGGCTTTCTTTGCACGACCGCTTTGTAAACACTGGGTTGGTACTTCCATCTTCATCACACGTGACTTTTCCAATGTGACTACGTAACGCATATATACGTTTGCAGATCGTTTTGCTAGTTAAGACCCTTATTCCTAGCCTGAGATCGTGTAGAGCCCTTTGAAGCTGCATTGAAACTATAATTTGGACGCCATTGTTGACCACTATATGGAGAAAAATCCTAGAATGTTTTCTCCAAAAACTAATTTCTTTTCGACTGAAGAAAGAAAGACATGAACATCTTGGATGACATGGGGGTGGATATTTTTAGAGAAACAGTGATGCTTTTTTTTTCAGGATTCTTTGATGAATAGAAAGTTTGAAAGAACATTTATTTGAAATGGAAAACTTTGTAACATTAGAAATGTTCAATAAATTGAATGCATCCTTGCTGAATGAAAGTATTAATTTCTAGCATTACCTAACATTTGAACAGTAGTACCTCAAAGCACAAAAACTCATAGATTTCTGCCGAGTCACACATTCTCAGGCAAAAAATTGAAAGAGACAGATACCGTCTACACACATATATATTTTATCAGAATACAATATCCAAAATTAATCCAGACGGCACACTTGCATGCCTGCACACTTCAGTAGTCCACAGGCCACGGGCGCATACGCACAGCACACAGTGTGAGAAACACTCGCACAATCCCAAAGACTACATCTGACAAGTTTTCATTGGCCTGTTGTATGGATTGGTATATTCACAGAAGTAATCCTTATTACCCACAGTCCTGAGGGACCCATTTACATCGATTTCTCTTCCTCCCTCATTTTTTCTCACTTTTTAATGCTTATTCCATGAATCATTTGCCTTTCCACACTCTCGCGCGCGGATTACACACATTCGCCTGCTCTCCCATTCTCACAGAGCTCACGAGCTCTTTATCTCCACATCGAGGTGCCTCCCGGTGCTCGCCGGCGATTTCAATAAGTTGTGGGTTTGACGCCCTTATTTAAATCACTCAGATCGGAATGGCACATAACAACAATAACAAATTACTATACAGTCGGTCTCTGGTGCAATTAGGTTACAGTATGATTAAATACGAATGCCGTCTGGTTGCCGGTGTGTAATTTGGGCCTAGCAGGAGGTTGTGGGAGGCCAAGATGATAAGAGTTTGTGTGTATGTGTGTGTTTGTGCTGTCTGCCAGTGGACCACTTCATTACTGGTGTGTGTACACTCGCCACGCGGTGGGAGGGAGATAGCCTCCCTGAGGAAGAGCGCACTGCATCTTCCCCCCGCTGACAGGCCCGCATACATCACCACCCTCCTTCCAGTCAGATGCACTTCTCCCTCCGCACTCTCCCTTTATTATCCATTTATTCCCCTTGCTCTTTCTGTCTCTTTGCTTCTCTCTCCTCGCTCTCTCTCTCCCTTTCTCTTATCCACCCCCTTTTTGTCACCCCTTTGATTTTTTTTCTTTTGACTTTCTTGCTCAAGAGTCTCATTATTATTGCTGGGTATCATTAACATTAATAATCATTCTCAGCATTACTCTTGTGCTGTTTTATACACAAAGATGGATCCAAAATAAACTTTTTTGCAACACCTACTAATGTTGGGCAAATTGAGAAAAAATGTAGATCAATTTAATTTATATTTTATTTGTAGTTCTTGATTAACTCATGTCACAAATTCACTGAGGGTCAGACTATAATTCTGACAATTCATGTTACATGAATGTTAATAATTAATGTTATAATTTGATTTATAGGAATAGTTCACCCAAAAATAAATGTCCTCACTCCGCCCTCATACACTACCAGTAATATGTTTTTGAACAATATGATTTATTTTTTTTTGAATTCTTTTCTGCTTATCAAGCCTGCATTTATTTGATTTAAAATACATCAAGGCAGTAATATTGTGAAACATTTTACTATTTAAAATAACTGCTTTCTATATTTCTATGAATATATTTTAAAATGTAATTTATTCCTGTGATCAAAGCTAAATTTTCAGAGTCATTACCTTTATTGTCACATGATCCTTCAAAAATCATTCTAATATGCTGATTTGCTGTTCAATATTAAAATAATTGAAAAACAATATTTAAAACAGAGCAAATTTCAGGTTTCCCTAATGAATAGAACGATCCAAATATCAGCATTTATCAGAAATAAAAAGCTTGTGTAAGATTATACACTATACCATTCAAACATTTGGCGTCAGTAATTTTGTTTTTTACTGGGGGTTAGAAATTAATAGAAAATTTAGCAAGGATGCTTTAAATTGATCAAAGGTGATATGATAAAGACATTTATAATGTTGCTAAATATTTCTATTTCAGATCAATGCTGTTCTTCTGAACTTTCTATTAATCAAAGAAACCTGAATAAATTCTACTCAGCTGTTTTCAACATAATAATAATAATAATGATAATAATACTAAAAGTTTTTGAGCAGCAAATCAGAATATTAGAATGATTTCTGAAGGGTCATGTGACTAGAGTGATGATGCTAAAAATTCAGCTTTGAAATCACAGGAATAAATTACATTTTAAAATATATTCAACTAAGAAACAGTTATTTTAAACAGTACAAATATTTTCAAAATGTTACTGTTTTTGCTGTACTTTGGACCAAATAAATGCAGGCTTGGTGAGCAAAAGAGACTTTTTGAAAAGCAAAAAAACTGACTTTTGAAAACTTTTGACTGGTAGTATATAGATGAGTTTTTTTTTCCTTCATTGAAACCGATTTGGAGAAATGTAGCATCTAACACTTACATTTAGAACTGTCTTTGACTGTTTTTGCTTGTAAACTGTCTTGTAATCTCTGCATATTTCTCTCCTGATTCAGATGAGATTACTTTTTCATTCGAGAAAGCAATACTCACATTTTAGTCCGAAGCAATGGTTTGAAGTAAACATATCTTAATGATGATTTGTTTCTTATAAACACACAGGTTTTCACTTCACAAGACATTAATTGATGGACTGGAGTTGCATGGATGAACTCCAATTCATTCATTACAGAGGATCCATTAGTGAGCAAGTGATGTGATGCTATATCTGTTCCAATGAAAAAACAAACTCATCTACATCTTTGATGACCTGTGGGGTGAGTACATTTTCAACAAAGTTTCATTTTTGGATGAACTATTCCATTAAAATAGTTTTCATTTGTTTGCCAGAGCCACACTATATCTGAAATTGTTTCCTACTGAGTGTCAATTTTGGAGTGCCCTGTTTGCACACTTCATTTAATTGCATCTTTGCTCTCCTCAGATGATAAGTTTATTTTTCAGGTAGATGCTGCCCAGAACACTTACATTTAAAGTTAAATCAGAGGCTCTGTTTTCATTTCATTCTCACCTTTTTTTCCCCTTTTTTGCTTAATGTGTTGCACCATCAAGGCAATCGATACCATCATGGCAAATATTGATATCAGATATTTCCCAGACTATGAAGCAGTATCCCATTGAATGCATAGATTACCATGCTTTGTTTTTTTATTCTGCTGCCTTTTGCTAAGCAGTAGCAGCAGGCATGTAATCACACCAGAGAAGAACTTAATGATATGAAAGAGAATTGATTTTCCAGAAAGAGATTCAACTTTGATAAGGTATTAGTATAAGAGAGAAAATGCTGTGAATCTTCATTATGGCACTTTGATATGCACTGGCACCATCATTAATAGAGCAAAAGAAAGACAAATGAATCTTGAAAATAGATTCCCACATTTGAGAAGGAGATAGAATTAGGTGTCTAGTTAAAAGAGTCAGTCGCAAGTTTTAATAACACTATTTCCTTGAAGATAACATACTGATATTAGACAAAAGTGGGGATACAGTGAAAGTTCATTGTGTTATATTAAACACAGATGATTTTTGAGTTGCTTGGGCTCAGTTTTGACTATATTATTAATGCAGAGCAAACAGTGAGAACCCAGAAGAGAGATGAAATGGTGTGAAAGCTCTAGATGAAATTTGCTGACTTGACTATTCATTTTCAAAAGTATTACTGGAGATCGGAAATATGAGTTTGAGGATCATAGGACACTGACTTTAATCTGAAACTTAAAAATCTGAGAAAAGCAGGAAACATACTGCAGGTAAAAGTGTTAGAGTCAGGAATCAGTTTTTATGTGACACATTAGGATATATTGCACTGCTCTATATATGGTTTGCTACATGAATTAGGCATGTGTTATTGTATGTATGTGTATGTGTGAGTGTGGTTGGCCATCAGAAGTGCTCATTAAAAACTGCCAGCAGGGAAAACCTCTTTCCTCTTCTACTTTTCTGCTTCTCATCCCCCTCTCCCTTCATCTTTCAGCATCATAGTCTGTTCTGTTTTTCTGTGTAGAGTTGGTCACCCTTGTTGAACCTGTCCTGGCTCAGCAGTGTTTGAACTGCATTGTGTGACTGTCAATCATGAAATATACTGTCCTCAATGAAAACAGCATTGGGGCAAAATCCTGATGCTGCTCGGATGTCTGGGAAATAACTGGCTTTGGGGTGCAATTACAGTGGAGCGACCTCAAATCAGGTAATGTGACCAATTAAAATCATTCATATAATTAATTTATTTAAACAGATATGGTTTAATTTAAGAGAATTTTACTGTCATTTGGACACATGTAACTTTGTTTTGCACAGATACAGGACCTCCCGTATGATCGATTTGCTTCACTACATTGAAGTAAACCACACCGACCCCAAACCTGTGTGAAGTGTCGAATTCCTTAGACTGCATGACTTATGCTCATATAAAGGTAAGACAAGTGCTGGTCATTGAGGGATTGTTTCATTTACAACTCTGAGGTCTTTCCTGATGTTCATCAGTGGATACAAATCACTGCCTTTTATCACTCTGGCCCAACATAGCAAATTATTCAGCTGTTATTTATCTTCAAGAGCAACTTGATATAGCTCACCCTTTACAATCACTGCTTTATCATCTGTTAATAAGGGTTTATTTCGTTTGTTGGCCTTTGACACAAATTTTGTTGATGATTGAGATGATTTAGTAATAGGAAATGTTTGTTAGTCAAATTTATTTGAAGACAGATCTAGGCTGCAGATTTTGTGGTGTGTTCATTAAGAAAGTACAATAGCGTGTATGTCAAAAGTCACCTGACCAATCACTTCCGCTTGTCGAAGAATGTGTTAACAGCCGTAATAAATAATAGCAATATCTCTGGACTCTTAAGCTAATCAGTTAAACTAGCTAGCTGTTTTTATTGTTGATGTTTTATTCGTGTAATTAAAAAAAAAAAAAGTTTTATACATCAGTCCACATACAGTATGTGTATATTTAACGAGGCATATGCAAAACGTGTGAACTGGAAGCAACAAGACCTGTTTAGCAGAATACGGAAATCTGTTGCGCAAAACCCCTATTTGCACTTTAATCTTAAATACTTCATTTAAAAAAAAAACTTCTTTTTTTTCTAGCACTTTTTTTTCATAGGTTTACACTTAGACTTTTTCATGTTTTTTTATTATTTACATATATTTTTGAAAATGAAACTTACTGTGGTGCCATGTACATTTATTTTGACAGATGTCCACATTAGAAACAATCAATATTCGAACAGGGCTTAATGCTGGGTACACACTAAAAGATTTTTTAAATCTTATAAGATTTTTAAAACGAGAAAATATATACACTACCAGTCAAAAGTTTGGACACACTGCCCCATTCTCTTTGATAGGGAAGTGTGTCCAAAAGCTTTTGACTAGTAGTGTGTGTGTGTGTTTATATATATATATATATATATATATATATATATATATATATATATATATATATATATATATATATATATTATTGCAATTTTAGAACATAGAAGGGCAATAACATATACATTACATCAAATACAATAATAAACAAAAAATAAATAAATAAAATAAAATAAAACAGGAAAAACAATACGAACATGACATGTCCTTAAACAAGTATAAATAATTACACATTCTTCAAAGACTAGATTTAAGGCTTTAAAGTAATGGAAGAAGGAAATAGTGTCCAAATCCTTTTGTGCTGCGCATTTGTTATGTTTCCATCTTCTGTCAGCTCGCTTTCTCATTGGATATTTTTTCGTTTCACATGACAATCTCCACATCTTCCCCGGGGTTCCACATACACATCAAGATTTCTGAACATGTTTCGAATTCATTCAACATGTTGAATATTTACAGTTCGTGATTGGGACCTCCAACGTTCTTCCGAGCAGATTCAGTCACTCTTAACAAACCTCACACCACAGGAAAATCTGATAAGATAATCTTTAGAACCACCAAGATATTTGGGACATTACCTACAATTGTTTGAAGGGGAGAAATCGGCCCAAAATCAGCCTGATTATCTTGTGGTGTGTACCCAGCATTAGGTTAAATAAAATCTTAACATACAGTTGTATTTCTCACATCAAGGAATAGATACAGTACAGTATTTACACCATAGTTAAAAAAAATTGAATAAATTTTTATTCAGAAATTGCTATTAAATTTCACAAGTAATACAAAGAAATAGCAAGTAACACAATTAAACATGACATTTAGAAGTAGAAAAACTGAAATGGTATTTTTTTGTAAAACATACTCCAATAATCCGTTTATTTACAACTTCAAAAAAAAAAAATCCTTTTTTTTATAGTGTAGTAATCAGTTTAGTCCCCAAAGGCCAATGAATGTCAGACTATAATCAATCAAAATATACATTTGTAGTGTTTGAGATTGTTGTAATTTTTGAGGTGATGACTGGCAGCTGTTGTGAGCTAATGGTTCATTCGTGGTGACATTTGTTGTGTTACACACAACAAGGGCTTGAGTAACACAATCGAGGGTTCGATGCTTTCAGTGCGGTGCCAGTCGCAGCCTAATGAAGATTAATGCACTGAAGCTCAGACAACAGGCGAAAGAAAGAAACTTTGCTCTGTTAGTCTGAGCGTGTCTGCAGGGCCGCCCCTCTCCCACCAGCCACACCGATGAAGCTAGACAACTGTCACACCGCGACACGTCATGCTCCTGACACAGACTGCTCACTGTCACATGACAGCTTTTTCACACACTCTATCACCGTGTTGCTCTGTCGTGCATCACATACACAGCGTTACTTTTCAGTTTCAGCGACGCTTTGCCATCGTTTCAGCACAGTTTTATTTTCTATTTGTCCTCTCAAGCTGAGGCCAAGACTTACATCTTGCAGATGTCTTCAGCAATTTCCCTCCGTGCCGATCTGGCCACGGGTTATCATCTTCTTGACCTTTTCTTTTCTTTTAAATGCTGTTTTGTCTTCCCGTGCAAGTTTGTTTGTTTATCTGGCTTTGGCAAGCTCTACTGTGTCCGACTTGGCAATGTTGAAAATTGCAGGGGAAAAAAAGCACCTCAAGAGGACGCATGTAATATCGCATGTGACGGCGCCTTTTGCGGCCACTTAGCTTACTAGCGCGAGCGCCCGATCCTCTCCTCTCCTTCCTCTGTGCTGTGCACTTGCAGTTTCCCCTGTGGGGCGGTGATGGCTTGTGACAGTGGGCGCTGCTGGGTTAGGCGGCACGTGATTGCGGAGGGAGAGTTGAGGAAGGAGGCAAAGAGAGATAGGGTTCTCGGCCCCCCTTATGTTATGACACTGCCAGGGCCCCCTGCACTGGCACTACAGCTGATGCTCTGTCCAGCCCCATCCCCGTCTGCTTGACGCTGAGCAGTCTTGCCAAATGCCAGGAACCATAGTCACATCTGCCCATTTCGGGCGGCCTGGTGGCGGCAGACCGCCTTCGGGCCGGTGCGGGCCGGGAGGTACGTGCTAGCCGCTGCTGCTGATCCACTGACTGACAAGAGAGAGAGAGAGAGAAACGGAGAAAGAGAGTACCTGTTGTCTACGCTTCACTCTTGATCGCTGTTGACACATATAGCTGTCACCACTGCATCAGACGCCAGGCTCTCGGGCTATGCAGACTTTTTTTTTTCAATTGCAGATATCTCATGTGAGGTGTCTCTGCCCTGTTCAGATGCTCTAGCTTGCAGCTTGAGGTTAACAAACTGGAATAAATGCAGAGAGAAAAGGCTACCACGAGCCAGATGTGTTTGCGTATGAGCGGATGCATGTCTTTTCCTTATTGGTAGATTTCAATAGATGCATTGCTCATTAATTGTCCACAGAACTTGGCCTAATTGTTAGTGCATGTGATTTATGGTTAATATAGACTTCACATGCACCTCTCTATGCTAAAATTTTAATTGTTCACTGGTAGATGGTCATATATGGAGAATGTGGACACAAATGAGTAGTATGTTGACTGTAGTGCAGTCCAGTGTTTTGTTTTTTACAGTTTACAATTTATAGCTGGATATTTTATTAAAGTGGATTCAAAATACATGTTAGGAAATACATACAAAATACATATAGTTTTTCATAGTGTAGTATTTTTCTTAATAAATAGGACAGTCAAATTGATTAATCATGATTAATCGCATCCAACATAAAAGTTTGTATTTACATAATATTTGTGTGTGCTGTCTATATTTATATGAATATATAAATACAGACACATGCATGTATATATTTAAGAAATATTTAAGTGTATGTGGGTGTGTGTGTGTGTGTGTGTGTGTGTGTGTGTGTGTGTGTGTGTATGTGTATATATGTATGTATGTATATATGTATTACATTTATTTCTTACATATATAGATATATATATTTATATGTATGTATACATATAAATATACACATTACACACACATATATTATGTAAACACAAACATTTAATTATGGATGTGATTAATCATGATTAATTATGATCAATTAATAATATATAAAATCATAAATTATAATCATCATATTGTTTGGACCTTTTTTCACTATACAAAGTTTTGTCACTTTACAAAAGGTAATTAAAAAGTATTTGTATAAATATTTTTGGTAATACATTTGTAATAATTGATATGAAAAAGTTACATTTTTTAACTTTAGGTAATGAGTTTGGTGTGAACTATCTTTTTTTTTTTACAGAATTTCTTCATAGAGGTTGATTTTAATTTATTTATACAATTGTACACAAATAAATACACTATATTCTGCTTCATTGTTAATGTTCATTTATAATACATAAACTAAAATGAATATTTACACTTTGGAAAAGTTGGAAAAAATTGGAAAAATGTATGTATTAGTATATGTAGAAATTAGCATTAAGCTGGACTAATACTGTAATAGATTTAATTAATTTAATTAGAGTTAATTTTATTTTCTGCTAGCTATTGCATTAACTATTAGAATCTCATTGTTAAAGGGATAGTTCTTTTTTTTTTTAATCATATATAAGTTGAACTAGGGCTGTGCAATTAATCGAAATTCGGTTTCGATTTCAATTTCTGCTTCAAACGATCATGAAAATGCAGTAATCGAGATGACACGATTATTGCACCCTATCCGCCCCCTTACCAGTGGTGCGCTTTCGCTCCTCCATAAAAGCCTAATTTCACATGCAAATCACCAAAATCATGTAACGTGACTTTCATAAAACGGGACGTGCTTGATTTATTAATGTTTCTTTGATGTTGTGTTTTTAATAGCGCGTAAGAACTTGCGCTGTTCTGTGTATGCGCTCAGAGACGGAGCAGAACACGGACGTGCAAAGCTATCTTTTAGCTCAAGGTGTGCGCCTAAACGGTCAAATACACGCAAAAATATTTCAAAATAAGGGGGTTGGTGATTATTCATGTAATTTTGAGATTTAAGACATAACTGACAAGTTATGTCTTAAATGATCATAAACAGTTGAGAATAAAAATATGTGTGTAACAGTATATTGGATCCGTGTGGCTGTTAAAGCTGCAACAAATAACATTCTGTCTGCCGTGAAGACGAAGTTTTATTTTACATTCAAATAATTACAATCAATTTCTCTAGTAAAGACTTGCATAAAAATATTCAGTATTTTTAAAATGAAAAATTTTATTTGTATTTTTTTTTTGCTGTATTGCTATCTTTAAATTAATCACCAATATAAAGTCATGATCGTGTTAAATAATCGTGCTTACAATATTGACCAAAATAATCATGATTGTGATTTTTGCCAAAATCGAGCACGCCCTAAGTTGAACGTAAAAGAAGCTATTTTGAAGAATGTTTTTTCTTGACTTGAATGTATTGACTTCCATAGCATTTCTTTCCCTACTAAGGAAGTCAATGGAGATCAACAACTTGTTCTTTAAAATTCATCAAAATATCTTCTGTTGTGTTCTACATAAAAAATAAACTTTTACAGGTTTGGAATGACGTGAGGTTGAGTAAATGATGACTAAATGTTCATTTTGGGTGAACTATTCCTTTAAAGGGTTACTTCACCCCAAAATGAAAATTTAATTCACTTACCCCCATGTTGTTCTAAACCCGTCTTCGGCCATTAGTGGTTCAATCTGAATTTTATAAAGCAACAAGAATATTTGATTTTGAATTGAATTGATTTTTTTTATTACGCTATTTGCAGTAGTTCTTCTGACTCCAAAAAAAAAAAAAGTATTTTAAATTCCTCAATAACATCAGATTTGTTTATTAGAATAACAGCACTCAGCTGAGGCTTAGGACTGTGTGCATCGTCACAAGAGTCATGGTTATGTCACTATTGGCTTAAAGTAGGAGCTGTGGTGCTAATGTGAGAGACATAGATCTGAACCTGATATCACCCCCTCCCCTTTTCTCTTTCCCATAATTTATGTTCTCTTTTGATTGTAGTCTGTATGCATCTAATTTTTCATTATAGCATTTATATATCCATATTTCAATATGCAGGCAATTATAAACAAACAATGTAGCTCATGTACCCTACCCCTCCTCAAATAATCAAATAAATACATTAAATATAAATATATATATATATATATATATAATATGCTGAGGTTTGTCACCTTACCTACAGGGTTGTCTTCACCTCCACGCTTTAAAATGAACCGCAGGAGCTGCACCTATGCAGTGAATGTGGAAGAACTGAACTTGTGCCCCTCTCGCTCCCCAACGTGAAGGGCTGCATATTCTGCTTAATGGAAGTAGAATTACATGTTTTCACCAGGGGAGTGCAGGAATAGAGAGAGAGGGGATAGGTGAGAGAGAGGGAGGTCAGACTGTTTAGGTTTTCACACTGGCACTGGCTTTTATGATAAATACATTGAGGTGCGCTGTGACTCTCCATTAGGACATTAGAGTCAGAGCGCACAGAGGTGATTAAAGGCCTCACCTTGTGTGTGTGTGCGTGTGTGAAGGGATGAGGGGTGTGGTTTGGTGTGTTTGTCATGATGCCATGTCCGTAGGTTCAGAGTCAATTTGAGCTATAGTGGAAAGAGAACATAAACAGTGAAAATAACAAAAGTAAATCAGACACTATTGTATGTATATGTGACTCTGGACCACAAATCCAGCACGGGTATATTTGTAGCAATAGCCAACAATACACTGTATAGGTCAAAATTATAAAATTTTCTTATATGACAAATATTGATTAGTAATATGCATAGCTAAGAATTTAATTTAGACAGCTTTAAAGGTGATTTTCTCAATATTTAGATTTTTTTGCATCCTCAGATTACAGATTTTAAAATAGTAATATCTTGACCAAATATTGTCCTATCCTAACAAACCATCAATAAAAAAGCTTATTTATTCAGCTGTCAGATTATGTATAAATCTTTAAAAAAATGACCCTTATGACTGGTTTTGTGGTCCAGGGTCACATATGTTATTTACTATCAATAACGTAATTAATTAATGTAATTCATTAGTTTTAATTACTAATACTAAAAATTTCATGATATTGTATTTTAGATAAATAGTTCACCCAAAAATGAAAGTTCTGTCATTAATTACTCAACCTCATGTCGTTCCAAACCTGTAAGACATTTCAGGATACAAATAAAGATATTTTTGATGAAATTCGAGAGCTTTCTGTCCCTGCATAGATAGTCCATGTGACATCAGTGGTTCAACATTAATGTTATGAAGCTATGAGAATACTTTTGTGACCAAAGAATCAAAAATAATGACTTTATTCAACAATATCTTCTCTACCATGAAGAAATTGTTGAATGAAAGACAATGAAATCAGTAATATTAGTAAATATTATTGCAATTTAAATGAATACTTTTCAATTTAAATATATTTTAAAATTCAATTTATTTATGCTATGGCAAAGGTGAAATTTCCGTCACTCCAGTCTTTAGTGTCACATGAACAGAAATTATTCTAATATGTTAAAAAGGTGATTTTTTTTTTTCAGGATTTTATTGATAAAAAAAGAAAATTAAAAAAAAATAATCTTTTTTCTTTACTGACACTTTTGATCAGTTTAATCCTTGCTGGATAAAAGTATTAATTTCTTAAAAAGAAAATCTTACTGACCCCAAACTTATAAACAGAACTATAGATAAACACATGATTGCTGGCTTCGATTTGTTTACTGCCTCACTGTTGCAGTGACTATGTCATAGTGTAGTTTTAGAGTTATGTGCATATTTTATGTGTTGTTTTGTTGCTCATTTATGGCATGTTATTTTATTTTCTATTTTGCCTGATGCTAAAAGCATCTCTTACAAATTAATGTCAAGGCAGACAAGCTTTTATTACTGTTAGGGGTAAAATTAAAATGAGCTTTGAGGTTTTCTTCAACCCGCATCCAACTGTGTGTGTGGAGGGTGGAGGGTCCACAACAGGTAAATTTATACCACTTGTCTCCCATCTAACATCTCCTGAGCCAGGCCCTTTACCGCAGCGAGCCCCTGACAGCCTGATAGTTTTGGAGTTTCTATTAGGCATATTGCATGGTTGAGGGCGTCCAAAGATTGGTTACATTTTGTTCTGACGGCATTAGCGCTCTTCATATGGCCCATCAGCGCCTGTCGACTTGCTGTGGTGATCTATGATTCTCCCATCACACTCGTATAAATCACACACTAAAAGCATTTTCCCTTCCATATTCTCCCCCGTCAAATTTATAATGTTGTAAAAAAAAAAAAGAAAAGAAAAATTACTCATTGACGAGTTCTTCACTCCTCCCCATCCCTTCCTCGCTACATCGCAATAAAATACGGCAGACTTTCAAATTACACCATTCCCTTATCACCGCCGTATTAATTATCAGTATTTTGAAGGTTTAAAATCTGAATTGTGTGCTGAATTGTTTGTGATCGCTCACAGAAAGTCTGGTCTGACCCTGAGGTGTTGGAAAGCATCCTAATTACCGACGCTGCGCCGCTTGACCACAAACAATTGGACGTACAGCCCAGCGCCATTTATGTGTCTCAGTCGCTAAATGCAAATCATGGACGCACTCAAGTGTAACGCCTTTCAAATCCTATCGCCGCTCCTTTCTACCCTCTCATCTGAGCATGCACGCTCGGCGTGCAAGACGAGAGCTCCAGTCTTGGTTGACTTGTTTGTTATTACAGGCGATCTCAAAATTAGCAATCTTACCCATTCAAAAGAAATGTCGCCATTGTTTATAAACATGCCCTTTTTCATAAGAAATATTGATGCTGAAATTTCTCTCTTAGTGCATTTGTTTAACTAAGAGGTTGTTGTTTAAACCTCAGTATATCTTTAAATGAGCATAGATTGGGAGTAGAATTGACGATTGTGCGTTAAAAGATTTAACCTTAACAATATTCTATCCTTAAAGTGCTCAGAGTGAGTGTAACATATACAGTGAAGTTAGATGTGATGCTGTAATGATTGAGTTAAATACCTATTACACCTTAAACCACTGAACTAGGGTTTAACATCATGTTAACATCATTGTAATCCACCGAAAATCCAACATTATTGTAGATAAAAAAGTTGTCACTTCTTAAAAACTCAATCTAGCCTAAATAATGAAATCATGAAGTGTAAGTAGTTTCATCAATGTAGTAGTGCTTGAACTATTTTTTTTTAAATTGATATTTATAAGTGATTTACAATATTACGCTTTATGCCATTTTTTTAGTGTTAATTTTTAATTTTTAACAGTTTTAATTTAATCTTACTCTTTTAAATTAGTCTTAGTCCTGTTATATCTCCTTTTTAGTTATCATATTTAGTCAACCTTGTCCTGTTTTTGTTTAGTGAAGATTTAGTTGACTAAATGTCTGAGCATTTTAGTCTAGTTTTAGTCAATGAAAACTTTTCATCACATTTTTGTATATTGTATATTGTATATTGGTTAAACATTAAAAATAGTTTTTTGTTGAAAATTATAATCGCAATGATTGTTGTCATTTGATGAATTTATGTTTACATTTTAGGTATTACACTTTTATCATTAAGCACAAATCATGTGGACTCATACACATGGTTTATTTTACCTCATCTAGTGTACTGATTTATTATAGGCTATTTATTATAAACATTAAAATCAAAGACTTAGATATGCACTCTCTCTACATTATGAAAACTGGTAGGAACAAACAAAAAATATTATAACAGTGAAATTATGAATAGTAATTCCAATAATTCCAAATTGCAGTAATGTTTCTCTTTTAAAAATACAGCAGTTAAATAAGTGTGTTTATTCAGCAACCATATTCACAAACAATATAGTCAAGATCTCATGACAGAACACAGACTTTGATTTAAGCTGAACATCTCATATGGAAATCGCTAAACTTCTTACTTGTTTGCCGGTGTTTTCAGCTCATCTTTGGCGCATCTGCAATGAAGAGCGAGCATGTGGGCATGGTTGCCAGACTGCAAAAATTAAGCAAAAGACCTGGCAGAAAATGTATCCTTTTAACAGAAAAGCATTGATTTGGGTATTTGAACTCTTGACATCTGGCAACTGCACACATGAAAGTTCTTGTAGTGGAGGCGTGTACAGCAATAATGTTTTGTCAATTTTTTTTTCAATGAAAATACAAATATATACAAATTAGTGGTGGGCCGTTATCGGCGTTAACGTGCTGCGTTAACGTGAAACTCTTATCGCGCGATAAAAAAAATATCGCCGTTAATCTATTCTCAAAGTTGGGTTGGGAGCTGGGTCTAAACTACGCAAGATATGATGACTTTCACCTTGATAGTTTAACGCGGATGTATACCAAAGACTGTAGTAGAATATGGTCGCGCGTTTAAGTCTCCTCCGCCAAAACACAGACGGGATCACGTCGTCCTCCATTCATAAAAACCGAATCTACTATAGCGAAATGGCACGTAAATTCGTCGTTTTTTGGATTCATAAATCAAATGTTGGTCTGTCACTTAATTCAAATCGCGATATGGACTAGTGTATGTGAAAACTGAAATGCAAAAAGACCGTTTTAATATGAATCCGGTATGTTCCGTTTGCCTAGCTGTATTTATGAATGGTGGAGACGAGCTTTTACTACACGCATACTGAAACACACGTGACGCTCCCGGTAATTTTTGGCATTTTCATCTCACATGAACAGATAAACTCAATCTCCCAAACTGCTGTGAGTGTCACTTTTACCGTTTCATTTTTATGAAAACTAGCATCATATCATACTGTATGACACAGAAACTTCACGGCAACCTGTCAAAATAAAAGTATGGTGTAACATGTAATGGGTTGGGTAGGTGTTGACGTAAAAAAAAACACAATCTAATAGGTAGAAAAAATAATTTCATTGTTAGTTAGTTAGTTAGTAAACACAAGTACATCTAATTGAACATAATTTATTTTCATCAACAAATTATCATAGAACAGCTTTATGAGCTTTATGATCCATTCTCAAAGACTTTAAGTCATTATTTGGGTAGCACACATATTCTGAATGCCTTCAGCAGAATTCAAATTAGCCATTTTAATCTAGATTAATCTAGATTAATTCCAAGATTTAATCTAGATTAATCTAGATTAAAAAAATTAATCTATGCCCACTCCTAATACAAATACATTTTGGTATAGTTTTTAAAAAAATACACTTTAGTCTTTTATCGTCAGTGATATTGCATGTTGATATAGTCACAGTTATCGCTTGTAGTATTGTAACTTGTAGTCTTGTCATCGTCTCGTTAACACTATTTTTGAACAAAGAATTTTATTTTATTTTATTTTACATGTTTATTTTAAATTGAAGGGATTTTACAGTGATTAAATCTATGCATTTTAAAATGAGTTTTAAATTTTGGCAACTTTTTTATGTAATTTATTGATTTAATTATTTAATTATAGCTTGAGAGTTATATAAAACCTGATCTCATTAGTATTTGTAGGCATTCATTCATACTTTGTGTATGTTTAAATCAAACACTGGATGTAAATATAACATTTACATTTTTATATTATAGATGTGAATGCTGAATATAATTAATATATGTTAGCATGTAATTTATTTCTGTGTGCAAAGCTGAATCGGCAGTATTACTCCGGTCTTCAGTGTCACATAATTCTTCAGAAATCATTCAGATATGCTGATTTGGTGGTCAAGAAACATTTCCTTTTATCACTGTTGAAAACAGCCGTGCTAATTAAAACTTTTGTGGAAATGTTGATGCATCTTTTTCTCACGATTCTTTAATGAATAGAAAAAAACAGAAGAACAGCATTTATTTTACTTTTTTCTTTTTAACAATCGAATAGTACTTACTGTTACTTTTGATCAATTTGTTGGATCCTTGCCAGATAAAAGTGTTAATTTCTATCCAAAAAATCAATAAAATTTTAAAAATAGTGTATATGAAGTGAAAACAAAAGCTACCTAAATATTGTTTTTACTGGACAGAAGTGAGTACTTTCTCAAAGTGGTGAAAGTGCCAGGATTTTTTGTGTGTGTTGTGGACCTAAAATGTTACCATTTTCTCAACTGCACGTGAAGTTGTAGTGCATTGTTGAACTAAATCTGGATTTCTTAAACTCATTGATACTATAGCGTGGCATGTTGGAATCCAGATGATGATAGTGGACTGTTAGATATTACCACATACATAGGTGGCCCTGTGACCTTTGGTCATCTCTGATTGCTGCTCAGCTGGTGCAGATACAGGAGCATTTTTAGACATGGCACAATTGGTACACCCAAGGCTTTGGACATATAGTGAGCCCTAAGATCAAGATCAGATTGGACCCCATGAGTTCTGGCGATTGCCCTCGGAGATTGACCAGACAAGGACATTCTTCGCCTACCAGCACTAGGGTATGTTCTAGCATGCTGTGTTATCTTCACCAATCGCCCCGAATACAAAGCTTTATCAAAGGGGGTCTTGACTGGATGGCCTGACCCCTCTCCAGAGCTCGGGGGCAGCTACTGCTGAGAGGCTAAAGAGCTGATTAACTTCCTCTGCAGGCAGGAAGTGCCCTGCAAAACAAGGAGAACACACAACAGGAAGTCAGAGAAAAGTTTTGCCCTGCGGGATTCAAGGAGAAGAAAAGCATTTAAGATGCCAGAAGATTACAAGAACTCTTCCCTCTGGACAAATTGGAAATGTGATGTTAATAAATAAATAAATAAAAATTGTTATGACTGATGTTCCATTTTAATGCTTCTGTCAGGGGGCACCTTGAATAATAACAAATATTGTTGTGGTCTTCATGAATGAATCACTCCCCCACCACTACCCTTTTTTTTTGTCTATATAAACTAGCCAATAATTCATTTTGAGCTTCAGTCTTTGTGCTGCCTCAAAACAAATCACATTCCTCTTCACAGTCATACTAAATCAATTAATTAGATGTTCTTTTACTTTTTCCAGAGCTGGAGAAAGTCCTGATGGTGATTAACCTGTTACTCTTCTGTTACGCCGCTTCAACATAAGGTCAGTGTTGGATGGTCCTCTGGTAGAACCAAAGCACCAAGTAACTTTGGAGTAAAAGTTGACTTTAAATATATATATATATATATTTAAAGTCAACTTTTAAAGGGATAGTTTAAATTATGTCAATATTTACTCACCCTCAGTTTTTTCTAAATCTGTAGGACCTTTGTTTGGAACACAAATTAATATATTTTTGATGAAATCTGAGAGCTTTTTGATGCTGCAACGCTTAAAGCCCAGAAAGATCATACGAAAATTGCTAAAATAGTAGGCTCCTATGATTTCTGCGATGCAGAAAACAGGGATGGAATTGCATAATCCAGTCATAAAAACAGAATTTACTGTATACCGTGGAATGTCACGGAATTTGACAAATTTTAGACAAATAAATTAAAAGTAGGTCAGTGCACATAAATCAAAACGTGACATGGACTAGTGTCTGTGAATATTAAGCCACAAAAAGATTATTTAAATATGAATCCTGCGTGAATAAATCTCTGTGTGAATAAATGGTGCAGACATGTGGTTCGTTTACTGCACCCATACTGAAGCACGCATGACGCTTGCAGTATTTTCAGTCTCTTCCACCTTAATGAGTACATGAACACATAAACATAATCTCTAGAACTGCTCTGAGAGTCACTTCATGAGCATTTGACTGTTTCTTTATATCATATACAAACAGAAGCTTTAAAGTCTTCACAGCAACTCGTCAAAAGTTTGGTTTAACTTGAAGAAACGTACTTAAAGAAATGGTACTACTACTAATAAAGTTCTTATTGGAACATTATTTTTTTAAGGAATATTTACCTAAATTTATTTATTTATTTATTTATTTTTTTCAATTATTAAAATTTAATGAAACTATTAAAATGGAATCCATAATTTGGTAATAAATAAAACTGAAGGAAAAAAAGCACAAACTTGCTGAAATATTAAAAAACGAAAGGATTACATTGTAAAAGATTATTATTGAGTACACAAATAATTTTTTTGTTAAACTTTTAATAAATTGATTTTTAATTGTTTCATGATTTCAATTAATTAGAAGTGATTTTTGATTAATATTTTTAATTTAACTATGAAAATAGAGTCTATAAAAATAAAATGTAAAAAAAGAATTGAATAAAACGGAATTTGGGAAAAAATAAAATGGATTTCATAGGGCCCTAAAATAGTCCATGTGACATCAGTAGTTCAACCATAATTATATGAATCTACAAGAATAATTTCTGTGCGCAAAGAAAACAGAAATCTCAACCTTATTCAACAATTTATTCTCTTCGGTGACCGGCGCGTTCACAAGAGTACCATGACATTTCACATGCATTCCTCTGTCTCTGTGTCAGAATGCTGGCTTCTGCATCAGCAGCACCACGCACGTCATGGTATTCTCGTGAACAATATTTTTTAAAACACATGGACATGCAGCAGCACACAAACTTGCTAAATATTAAAAGCAAAAGGATTACAATGTAAAAGATTATTATTGTGTACACAAATATGAAAATGTGCGCTGTTTTTTCGGTTTCACTTTCACTTTTAAAAATGATCACATTCAGCAAGAAGGGGAGAGAATAGAACGAGGATGCACAGTAAACTCGTTTGGCACCAGCCCTGCTCTCCGGAGATGCTTTCAATTGTTGTTCTTGCCAATTCTACCCTGTAAATTCTGGGTCTTGAATGTTTTAGTTAAGTTGCTGTCTATTAGGGGTGTGCAATATATATCGTCTGCAATAATATCGTAATTGTTGTTTTAACAATGTTCAATTTCACATTATCGAGTATTTTGCAAAAACCATTCATAACACCTACAGAGTGTGGTGCATGCATTACGTGAAGTCTAGACTAATGTGCGTATGCATTAACAGTGTGTTCTTTCACTGCATGATTCAGTCTTTTAAAATACATTTAGAATAATCATAAATTCAAGACAGAAAATGTATAGATTTATTTTACTTCATATTGTTAATCAATAATCACACAAAGAGTGCCCTTTTCTTCTCCAAAAATTACCATGATTACAAATGTGATATTGACAACAGTTCAATAGACAATAATTAAGAGACTTAGGTTTTAAACACAATAAGCCTGTTTTTGCTGTATTTCGAGCAAACATCATTAAAAACACAGACACAGCACTGTTTTGCGTCTCTGAGCAACATGATGGTGTTTCGTTCTTTAATGATTCAACCGTTTAAATGACTCACTTATTATATGTGACTTGATGCCACCTACTGGTGGTTTTAATTTCACATTTAAAGTGTCTTTTTATTATTTAAATAATTTCAAATATCAGTATTTAACGTTTTACGTTAAAATACAAAAACATTATTTATGCATTTGTAACCGCACATTAAATGCATTCATGACCTGCATTAAACAGTGTGTAAATATATCTAAATGCCACTTAAGATGCAGCTTCTGTGTTTCCTTTGCATTGCAAAGATGAATTTTGTTGATAGTGATTTCATTTGCTTGGCAACAGCCCAAATGTAAGAATTTGACTCAAACGATAATGCACACTTAAAAAAAAAAAAATGCTTTTTAAAAGTTAAAAGGGCCATAGAAGGTAAAAATGTAAACTTATTGGAAAACTCATTTATAATGGACTATATCATATTACATTTATTTTTTTACATTATATTACATTTTATTTTGATGGTCCCCTTAAATAGTGTTAGCATATATTTAGCATACTACTAATAATAATTACTGCTAGTTGACATGCAGTTGCAGAGTTACTTATCAAAAGCTGTCTAAAGGGTACCATCAAAAAAGAGAAAAAATATTATTATTATTAGGGGTTCGAGTGCGTAGCACTGAATCCCTATTGTTTTTGTTAGGATTTTTATTAGGGGTTCGAGTGCGTAGCACTGAATCCCTATTGTTTTTGTTAGGATTTTTATTATTATTATTATTATTATTAGGGGTTCGAGTGCGTAGCACTGAATCCCTATTGTTTTTGTTAGGATTTTTATTATTATTATTTTTTTTCTGCCGTAAAACTGAACGTGCAGCCCAAACCGTAAGTGCTAGAGACTTGAAACTTGGTCAGCAGATAGAGCAAAAATCGAGGAGAACCTATCAAAGTATCAGCCCAATCGGACCATAGGTGGCGCTACAGCGCAAAAAACTAAAATTTTTGACATTTTGGCCATAATCTCGTAAACCGCTTGTCGTAGACTCAAAAACTTTACATCGTTGCGTTCCTTGGGTCAGGCCGAACAAAAGTGTATTACGAAATTTTTGAGCTGCGACGCACGGTTGACCACGAAAACTGGACGTATGTCCGAAACCTACTTTTGCGAACTAGTCCTAGGATTTTCAACCGATCGGAACCAAACCAGTGCAGAAAAATTCTCTGGACACTGAATATCAATAATTATCAAAAATAAGTTGAATTTTTCACTCACGGTCGTAAAGGACCACCAAAACGTTCGAAAGTGAGGGGTCAATTTTACTAAAATGGCTATAACTTTTAAACGGAATGAGATATCTTCACCAAACTCGGTACACATGTGTATAAGCTCGATCCTTGGTCAAATCCAAAAAAATTGCGGAGCTTGAACACTTGGTGGCGCTATAAAACGGAAAAAACATGTTATTGACTATAAATACACAGCCGTTAGTCCGATCGACTTCAAAATTGGTATGCAGTCTCTTGGACCAAAGGGGCGCAAGTGTATATGAGGACATTGGCGTATCTCAAAAAACATGGCCGCCATTGGCCAATGAAGTTTGAGCACCTATTTGACAAGGTTAACGGAGGTCGATCGGAACCAAACTCGGTGGGCATGTTTGACTCATGCCCCGAATGGTCTGTAAGAATTTTGAAAGAAATCTGCCACTAGTTGGCGCTAACGAGTTTTTTGGCTCTGTAATCGCGCGGCGTTTCACTCATCCACACAAGATACATATCATTTGATAGACCTCCTCATGCCGAGAAACTTTGCCTCAAGAACCATTGCTGTCAATCAAATCGTTCATTAATTATTCACAAATATGTTAAAAACCTACTTTTGCGAACTAGTCCTAGGTTTTTCGCCCGATCTCGATCAAACCACTGCAGTAATATTCTCTGGACTCTCTAGATCAATAATTATCAAAAAAATGTTGAATTTTGTCCTTCGGTTGGCTATAATGGGCTCATTTAGTAAAGGGGGCGTGGCAACATATATCCAAAAGCCTATAAAACCTAAACAAAAACTCAAAACCTTACAAAAATGGGTGACAACATGTAGCAGATGACCCTCAACAAGCATGCAAAGTTTCATGAAGATCGGACAATAGTTGGCGCTATAACAGTTAAAAAGGTGTCAAAAACATGATATTTCTATTGTATAAAGAACTTAAAACCCAATTAAACGTCAATATCTTCACATATACACTATATCGTCATATCATATGATAGATCTCCTCATTCTGAACAACTTTGCCTCTAGGACCAATGTTGTCAATCAAACTGTTCTTTTAATACGTGAGATCATTTAAAAAACATACTTTGGTGAACTCATCCTGGGTTTTCCACCCATACTCAATAAAATCAGTGCAGTACAATTCTCCAGACTCTCTTGGTCAGTAATTATCAAAAAAATGTTGAACATTTGCATTTGGACAGCTATAACAGGGCCATTTCATAATATGCTTTTTATCTAGTGTACATTAGAAGTCTGCAAATACTTAAATAAAACAAAATTCACAAACCTAAGTAAAATTATGTATCATATGATTCAAAACAAGCATATGTTCATGGACACTGAGCAAAAAAAAGGCAATTTAGTAGTTATAAAGCTTTAAAAAAAAATGCACCTCTATTTCAACAAAATTACAACTATAGCCACTAGATGGCAGTAGAATACCACTAATGGGCTTACACATGTTAATAGAACAGTGCTTTGTATGGTTTAATGGCTTTATGTAGTTTTGAATTTATATGTAAGTGATACTAAATCACTGTTATAACTTTTCAAATCAGATTTAGCCAAAGTTTAAAGCTTAATTTATAAAGATATATCATATTTGACAATTACACATGATTATGATTACAGTAAAACATGAAAATGATATATCAAATCTTAAAAACACAAGGCTTAAGCATTTTGTCACTTATCATTTATTATACAAATCTCTTATGTGCAACAAAATATGTGTGCATCTGTCTGTGTCTGTAATCATGCTTAATGAACACAATAGTTTAACCATTTCATTTCTGTGTGTGTTTCTGTTTGTGAGTGTATTCTTCGTAATGGATATGTTGTGATGTCAGCCATATATTTCATGTTGGCCAACACCCTAACGGTATAGAAGCCATAAAGGCCTTAAATACTCGAACCCCGCTCAATGCTGCTTGCAGCTTTAATTATTATTATTATTATTATTTTTCTGCCGTAAAACTGAACGTGCAGCCCAAACCGTAAGGCCTAGAGACTTGAAACTTGGTCAGAAGATAGAGCAAAAATCGAGGAGAACCTATCAAAGTATCAGCCCAATCGGACCATAGGTGGCGCTACAGCGCAAAAAACTAAAATTTTGGACATTTTGGCCATAA
This sequence comes from Garra rufa, assembly GCF_049309525.1. Classification (NCBI taxonomy): domain Eukaryota; kingdom Metazoa; phylum Chordata; class Actinopteri; order Cypriniformes; family Cyprinidae; genus Garra; species Garra rufa. The sequence continues at coordinate 20,940,650 of NC_133381.1, forward strand.
TCTCGTAAACCGCTTGTCGTAGACTCAAAAACTTTACATCGCTGCGATCCTTGGGTCAGGCCGAAGAAAAGTGTATTACGAAATTTTTGAGCTGCGACGCACGATTGACCCCGAAAAATGGACGTGAATCCGAAACCTACTTTTGCGAACTAGTCCTAGGTTTTTCACCCGATCGGAACCAAACCAGTGCAGGAATATTCTCTGGACACTGAATATCAATAATTATCAAAAAAAAGTTGAATTTTTGACTCATGGTCGTAAAGGGCCACCAAAACGTTCGAAAGTGAGGGGTCAATTTTACTAAAATGACTATAACTTTTGAACGAAATGAGATATCTTCACCAAACTCGGTACACATGTGTATAAGCTCGATCCTTGGTCAAATCAAAAAAATTGCGGAGCTTGAACACTTGGTGGCGCTATAAAACGGAAAAAACATATTATTGACTATAAATACACAGCCGTTAGTCCGATCGACTTGAAAATTGGTATGCAGTGACCTGGACCAAAGGGGCATAGGTGCCTATGAGGACATTGGCGTATCTCAAAAAACATGGCCGCCATTGGCCAATGAAGTTTGAGCACCTATTTGACAAGGTTAACGGAGGTCGATCGGAACCAAACTCAGTGAGCATGTTTGACTGATGGCCCTAAAGGTCTGTAAGAATTTTGAAAGAAATCGGCCAGTAGTTGGCGCTAACGAGTTTTTTGGCTCTGTAATCGCGCAGCGTTTCACTCATTCACACAAGATACATATCGTTTGATAGATCTCCTCATGCCGAGAAACTTTGCCTCAAGGAACATTGCTGTCAATCAAATCGTTCATTAATTATTCACAAATATGTTAAAAACCTACTTTTGCGAACTAGTCCTAGGTTTTTCGCCCGATCTGGATCAAACCACTGCAGTAATATTCTCTGGACTCTCTAGATCAATAATTATCAAAAAAAATGTTGAATTTTGTCCTTTGATTGCCTATAATGGGCTAATTTAGAAAAAGGGGTTTGACCACACATACTCAAAAGCCTATAAAAACTAAATAGAAACTCAAAACTTTACAAAAATTGGTGTCAACATGTACGAGGTGTCCCTCAAAAAGCTTGCAAAGTTTCATGAAGATCGGACCATAGGTGGCGCTATAACAGTTAAAAAGGTGTCCAAAATATGAAAATTCTATATTAAATGGCCTGAAATTGCTACAATAAAAAATTGCTCATATATTCACTCAAACACTACATCTTCATATGATATGTCATTTATTTGATGTTGGCCTGCACCCTAACAGCGTAAAAGCCGAAAAAGGCCTTAAATACTCGAACCCCGCTCAATGCTGCTTGCAGCTTTAATTAGGGGTTCGAGTGCGTAGCACTGAATCCCTATTGTTTTTGTTAGGATTTTTATTATTATTATTTTTTTTCTGCCGTAAAACTGAACGTGCAGCCCAAACCGTAAGTGCTAGAGACTTGAAACTTGGTCAGCAGATAGAGCAAAAATCGAGGAGAACCTATCAAAGTATCAGCCCAATCGGACCATAGGTGGCGCTACAGCGCAAAAAACTAAAATTTTTGACGTTTTGGCCATAATCTCGTAAACCGTTTGTCGTAGACTCAAAAACTTTACATCGTTGCGTTCCTTGGGTCAGGCCGAACAAAAGTGTATTGCGAAATTTTTGAGCTGCGACGCACGGTTGACCCCGAAAAATGGACGTATGTCCGAAACCTACTTTTGCGAACTTGTCCTAGGTTTTTCACCCGATCGGAACCAAACCAGTGCAGAAAAATTCTCTGGACACTGAATATCAATAATTATCAAAAAAAAGTTGAATTTTTCACTCACGGTCGCAAAGGACCACCAAAACGTTCGAAAGTGAGGGGTCAATTTTACTAAAATGGCTATAACATTTGAACGGAATGAGATATCTTCACCAAACTCGGTACACATGTGTACAAGCTCGATCCTTGGTCAAATCAAAACAAATTTCGGAGCTTGACCACTTGGTGGCGCTATAAGACGGAAAAAACATATTTTTGGCTATAAACACACAGCAGTTAGTCCGATCGACTTGAAAATTGGTATGTAGACTCTTGGACCAAAGGGGCACAAGGGTCTATGAGGACATTGGCGTATCTCAAAAAACATGGCCGCCATTGGCCAATGAAGTTTGAGCACCTATTTGACAAGGTTAACGGAGGTCAATCAGAACGAAACTCGGTGGGCATGTTCGACTCACGGCCCTAAAGGTCTGTAAGAATTTTGAAAGAAATCGGCCACTAGTTGGCGCTAACGAGATTTTTTGGCTCTGGAATCGCGCGGCGTTTCACACATCCACAAAATATGCATATCATTTGATAGATCTCCTCATGCCAAGAAAAATTGCTTCAAGAACCATTGCTGTCAATCAAATCGTTCATTAATTATTCACAAATATGTTAAAAACCTACTTTTGCGAACTAGTCCTAGGTTTTTCGCCCGATCTGGATCAAACCACTGCAGTAATATTCTCTGGACTCTCTAGATCAATAATTATCAAAAAAATGTTGAATTTTGTCCTTTGGTTGGCTATAATGGGCTCATTTAATAAAGGGGGCGTGGCAATATATATCCAAAAGCCTATAAAACCTAAACAAAAACTCAAAACTTTCCAAAAATGGGTGACAACATGAAGCAGATGACCGTTAACAAGCATGCAAAGTTTCATGACGATCGGACCATAGGTGGCGCTATAACAGTTAAAAAGGTGTCAAAAACATGATATTTCTATTGTATATAGAACTAAAAACCCAATTAAACGTCAATATCTTCACATATACACTATATCTTCATATCATATGATAGATCTCCTCATTCTGAACAACTTTGCCTCTAGGACCAATGTTGTCAATCAAACTGTTCTTTTAAAACGTGAGCTCATTTAAAAAACATACTTTGGTGAACTCGTCCTGGGTTTTCAACCCATACTCAATAAAATCAGTGCAGTTCAGTTCTCCAGACTCTCTTGGTCAGTAATTATCAAAAAAATGTTGAACATTTGCATTTGGACAGCTATAACAGAGCCATTTCATAATATGCTTTTTATCTAGTGTAGATTAAAGTATAAAAAGACTAAAATAAAACAAAAATTCACAAACCTAAGTAAAATTATGTATCATGTGATTCAAAACAAGCATTTGTTTATGGACACTGAGCAAAAAAAGGCAAATTAATAGTTATAAAGCTTAAAAACAATTCACCTTTTATTTTAACAAAATTACAACTATAGCCACTAGAGGGCAGTAGAATACCACTAATGGGCTTTACACATATTGCTTGAACAGTGCTTTGTATGGTTTAATGGCTTTATATAGTTTTGAATTTATATGTAAATGATATTAAATCACTGTTATACATTTTCAAATCACATTAAGCCAAAGTTTGAAACTTAATTTTTACAGATATATCATATTTGACAATTACACATGATTATGATTACAGTGAAACATGACAATGATATATAAAATCTTAAAAACGCAAGTTTTAAGCATTTTGTTACTTATTTATTATACAAATCTCTTATGTGCAACAAAATATGTGTGCATCTGTCTGTGTGTGATCATGCTTAATGAACATAACAGTTTAACCATTTCATTTCGATGTAAGTTTCTGTTTGTGAGTGTACTCTTCATCATGGATGTGTTCTGGTGTCAGCCATATATTTCATGTTGGCCAACACCCTAACGGTATAGAAGTCGTAAAGGCCTTAAATACTCGAACCCCGCTCAATGCTGCTTGCAGCTTTAATTATTATTATTTTTATTATTTTTCTGCCGTAAAACTGAACGGGCAGCCCAAACCGTAAGGCCTAGAGACTTGAAACTTGGTCAGATGATAGAGCAAAAATCGAGGAGAACCTCACAAAGAATCAGCCCAATCGGACCATAGGTGGCGCTATAGCGAACCGAAACGCGAAACCTATCATAACTCCTAAACCGTTTGTCCTAGACTCAAGTGTCTTATATCATTGGAATCCTTGGCTCAATCAAAACAAAATGGCTATCTCCGATTTCATTTCCGGTATGCAAATTTTTCCGCCATTTTGAAATTTGTCCAAAACCTACTTTTGCGAACTAGTCCTAGGTTTTTCGCCCGATCGGAACCAAACCAGTGCAGAAATATTCTCTGGACACTGAATATCAATAATTATCAAAAAAAAGTTGAACTTTTGACTCACGGTCGCAAAGGGCCACAAAAACGTTCGAAAGTGACGGGGCCACTTTTACTAAAATGGCTATAACTTTTGAATGGAATGAGATATCTTCACCAAACTCGACACACACGTGTATAAGCTTAATCTTTGGTCAAATAAAAAAAATTGCGGAGCTTGTCCACTTGGTGGCGCTATAAGTCGGAAAAAACATATAAACAGCTATAAATACACAGCCGTTAGTCCGATCGACTTGAAAATTGGTATGCAGTGTCTTGGACCAAAGGGCCACAAGTATCTATGAGGACATTGGCGTATCTCAAAAAAACATGGCCGCCATTGGTCAATGAAGTTGGAGCACCTATTTGACAAGGTTAACGAAGGTCGATCGGAACCAAACTCGGTGGGCATGTTCGACTCATGCCCCTAAAGGTCTGTAAGAATTTTGAAAGAAATCGGCCACTAGTTGTCGCTAACGAGTATTTTTGGCTCTGTAATCGCGCGGCGTTTCACACATCCACACAATATGCATATCATTTGATAGATCCCCTCATGCCGAGAAACTTTGACTCAAGAACCATTGATCTCAATCAAATCCTTCATTAATTATTCACAAATATGTTAAAAACCTACTTTTGCGAACTAGTCCTAGGTTTTTCGCCCGATCTGGATCAAACCACTGCAGTAATATTCTCTTGACTGTCTAGATCAATAATTATCAAAAAAATGTTGAATTTTGTCCTTTGGTTGGCTATAATGGCCCAATTTAGAAAAGGAGGTGTGACCACACATACTCAAAAGCCTATAAAACCTAAACAAAAACTCAAAACTTTACAAAAATGGGTGTCAACATGTAGCAGGTGACCCTCAACAAGCATGCATAGTTTCATGACGATCGGACCATAGGTGGCGCTATAACAGTTAAAAAAGTATCAAAAACATGATATTTCTATTGTATAAAGAACTAAAAACCCAATGAAACGTCCAAATATTCACATATTCACTATATCTTCATATCACATGATAGATCTGCTCATTCTGAACAACTTTGCCTCTAGGACCAATGTTGTCAATCAAACTGTTCTTTTAATACGTGAGATAATTTTAAAAACATACTTTGGTGAACTCTTCCTGGGTTTTCAACCCATACTCAATAAAATCAGTGCAGTACAATTCTCCAGACTCTCTTGGTCAGTAATTATCAAAAAAAGTTGAACATTTGCATTTGGACAGCTATAACAGGGCATTTTCATAATATGGTTTTCATCTAGTGTACCTAAAAGTCTACAAATACTAAATGAAAAAAAAAATTCACAAACTTAAGTAAAATCATGCATCATATGATTCAAAACAAGCATATGTTTATGGACATTGGGCAAAAAAGGCAATGTAATTGTTATAAAGCTTAAAAACAATGCATCTCATTTCAAACTGCATGAAATTACAACTATAGCCACTAGATGGCAGTAGAATACCACTAATGGGCTTACACATATTAATAGAACAGTGGTTTGTATGGTTTAATGGCTGTATATAGTTTTGAATTCATATGTAAATGATAGTAAATCACTGTTATACCTTTTCAAATCACATTTAGCCAAAGTTTAAAACTTAATTTATATTATATCATATTTGTCAATTACACATGATTATGATTACAGTGAAACACAAGTTTTAAGCATTTTGTCACTTATCATTTATTGTACAAATCTCTTATGTGCAACAAAATATGTGTGCATCTGTCTGTGTGTGTAATCGTGCTTAATGAACACAATAGTTTAACCATTTCATTTCTGTGTATGTTTCTGTTTGTGAGTGTATTCTTCGTAATGGATATGTTCTGGTGTCAGCCATATATTTCTTGTTGGCCAACACCCTAACGGTATAGAAGCCGTAAAGGCCTTAAATACTCGAACCCCGGTAAATGCTGCTTGCAGCTTTAATTAGGGGTTCGAGTGCGTAGCACTGAATCCCTATTGTTTTTGTTAGGATTTTTATTAGGGGTTCGAGTGCGTAGCACTGAAACCCTATTGTTTTTGTTAGGATTTTTATTATTATTATTATTTTTCCGCCGTAAAACTGAACGTGCAGCCCAAACCGTAAGTGCTAGAGACTTGAAACTTGGTCAGAAGATAGAGCAAAAATCGAGGAGAACCTATCAAAGTATCAGCCCAATCGGACCATAGGTGGCGCTACAGCGCAAAAAACTAAAATTTTTGACATTTTGGCCATAATCTCGTAAACCGCTTGTCGTAGACTCAAAAACTTTACATCGTTGCGTTCCTTGGGTCAGGCCGAACAAAAGTGTATTACAAAATTTTTGAGCTGCGACGCACGGTTGACCCCGAAAAATGGACGTATGTCCGAAACCTACTTTTGCGAACTAGTCCTAGGTTTTTCGCCCGATCGGAACCAAACCAGTGCAGGAATATTCTCTGGACACTGAATATCAATAATTATCAAAAAAAAGTTGAATTTTTCACTCACGGTCGTAAAGGACCACCAAAACGTTCGAAAGTGAGGGGTCAATTTTACTAAAATGGCTATAACATTTGAACGGAATGAGATATCTTCACCAAACTCGGTACACATGTGTATAAGCTCGATCCTTGGTCAAATCAAAACAAATTGCGGAGCTTGACCACTTGGTGGCGCTATAAGACGGAAAAAACATATTTTTTGGCTATAAATACACAGCAGTTAGTCCGATCGACTTGAAAATTGGTATGTAGACTCTTGGACCAAAGGGGCACAAGCGTCTATGAGGACATTGGCGTATCTCAAAAAACATGGCCGCCATTGGCCAATGAATTTTGAGCACCTATTTGACATGGTTAACGGAGGTCAATCAGAACGAAACTCGGTGGGCATGTTCGACTCACGGCCCTAAAGGTCTGTAAGAATTTTGAAAGAAATCGGCCACTAGTTGGCGCTAACGAGTTTTTTGGCTCTGTAATCGCGCGGCGTTTCACACATCCACACAATATGCATATCATTTGATAGATCTCCTCATGCCAAGAAAAATTGCTTCAAGAACCATTGCTGTCAATCAAATCGTTCATTAATTATTAACAAATTTGTTAAAAACCTACTTTTGCGAACTAGTCCTAGGTTTTTCGCCCGATCTGGATCAAACCACTGCAGTAATAATCTCTGGACTCTCTAAACCAATAATTATCAAAAAAATGTTGAATTTTGTCTTTTGGTTGGCTATAATGGGCTCATTTAATAAAGGGGCGTGGCAATATATATTCAAAAGCCTATAAAACCTAAACAAAAACTCAAAACTTTACAAAAATGGGTGACAACACGTAGCAGATGACCCTTAACAAGCATGCATAGTTTCATGATGATCGGACCATAGGTGGCGCTATAACAGTTAAAAAGGTGTCAAAAACATGATATTTCTATTGTATAAAGAACTTAAAACCCAATTAAACGTCAATATCTTCACATGTACACTATATCTTCATATCATATGATAGATATCCTCATTCTGAACAACTTTGCCTCTAGGACCAATGTTGTCAATCAAACTGTTCTTTTAATACGTGATATAATTTAAAAAACATACTTTGGTGAACTTGTCCTGGGTTTTCAACCCATACTCAAAATAATCAGTGCAGTACATTTCTCTAGACTCTCTTGGTCAGAAATTATCAAAAAAATGTTGAACATTTGCATTTGGACAGCTATAACAGGGCCATTTCATAACATGCTTTTTATCTAGTGTAGATTAAAGTCTACAAATACTAAAATAAAACAAAAATTCACAAACCTAAGTAAAATTATGTATCATATGATTCAAAACAAGCATATGTTTATGGACACTGAGCAAAAAAAAAAGCAATTTAATAGTTATAAAGCTTAAAACAATGCACCTGTATTTCAACAAAATTACAACTATAGCCACTAGATGGCAGTAGAATACCACTAATGGGCTTACACATACAGATTTACCAGAACAGTGCTTTGTATGGTTTAATGGCTTTATATAGTTGTGAATTTATATGTAAATGATACTAAATCACTGATATTACTTTTCAAATCACATTTAGCCAAAGTTTAATAGTTAATTTATACAGATATATCATATTTGACAATTGCACATGATTATGATTACAGTGAAACATGACAATGATATATCAAATCTTAAAAACACAAGTTTTAAGCATGTTGTCACTTATCATTTATTGTACAAATCTCTTATGTGCAACAAAATATGTGTGCATCTGTCTGTGTCTGTAATCATGCTTAATGAACATAACAGTTTAACCATTTCATTTCTGTGTATGTTTCTGTTTGTGATTGAATTCTTCATAATGGATATGTTCTGGTGTCAGCCATATATTTCATGTTGGCCAACACCCTAACAGTATAGAAGCCGTAAAGACCTTAAATACTTGAACCCCGTTAATTGCTGCTTGCAGCTATATTTAGGGGTTCGAGTGCGTAGCACTGAATCCCTATTGTTTTTGTTAGGATTTTTATTAGGGGTTCGAGTGCGTAGCACTGAATCCCTATTGTATTTGTTAGGATTTTTATTATTATTATTATTATTCCGCCCTAAAACTGAACGTGCAGCCCAAACCGTAAGGCCTAGAGACTTGAAACTTGGTCAGAAGCAAGAGCATGGAGCGCGGAGAACCTATCAAAGTATCAGCCCAATCGGACCATAGGTGGCGCTACAGCGCAAAAAACTAAATTTTTTGACATTTTGGCCATAATCTCGTAAACCGCTTGTCGTAGACTCAAAAACTTTACATCGCTGCAATCCTTGGGTCAGGCCGAACAAAAGTGTATTGCGAAATTTTTGAGCTGCGACGCACGGTTGACCCCGAAAAATGGACGTATGTCCGAAACCTACTTTTGCGAACTAGTCCTAGGTTTTTCGCCCGATCGGAACCAAACCAGTGCAGGAATATTCTCTGAACACTGAATATCAATAATTATCAAAAAAAAGTAAAAATTTTAACTCACGGTCGCAAAGGGCCACCAAAATGTTTGATACCGACTGGGTCAATTTTACTAAAATGGCTATAACTTTTGAACGGAATGAGATATCTTCACCAAACTCGGTACACATGTGTATAAGCTCGATCCTTGGTCAAATCAAAACAAATTGCGGAGCTTGATCACTTGGTGGCGCTATAAGACGGAAAAAACATATTATTGACTATAAATACACAGCCATTAGTCCAATCGACTTGAAAATTGGTATGCAGTGACTTGGACCAAAGGGGCACAAGTGTCTATGAGGACATTGGCGTATCTCAAAAAACATGGCCGCCATTGGCCAATGAAGTTTGAGCACCTATTTGACAAGGTTAACGGAGGTCGATCGGAACCAAACTCGGTGGGCATGTTTGACTCATGCCCCGAATGGTCTGTAAGAATTTTGAAAGAAATCGGCCACTAGTTGGCGCTAACGAGTTTTTTGGCTCTGTAATCGCGCGGCGTTTCACTCATCCACACAAGATACATATCATTTGATAGATCTCCTCATGCCGAGAAACTTTGCCTCAAGAACCATTGCTGTCAATCAAATCGTTCATTAATTATTCACAAATATGTTAAAAACCTACTTTTTCGAACTAGTCCTAGGTTTTTCGCCCGATCTCGATCAAACCACTGCAGTAATATTCTCTGGACTCTCTTCATCAATAATTATCGAAAAAATGTTGAATTTTGTCCTTTGGTTGGCTATAATGGGCTAATTTAGAAAAGGGGGTGTGACCATACATACTCAAAAGCCTATAAAAACTAAACAAAAACTCAAAATTTTATAAAAATTGGTGAAAACGTGTACCAGATGACCCTTAACAAGCATGCAAAGTTTCATGAAGATTGGACCATAGGTGGCGCTATAACAGTTAAAAAGGTGTCCAAAATATGAAAATTCTATATTAAATGACCTGAAATTTCTACATTAAAAAAATACTCATACATTCACTCAAACACTACATCTTCATATGATATGTCTTTTATTTAATGTTGGCCTGCACCCTAACAGCGTAAAAGCCAAAAAAGGCCTTAAATACTCGAACCCCGCTCAATGCTGCTTGCAGCTTTAATTAGGGGTTCGAGTGCGTAGCACTGAATCCCTATTGTTTTTGTTAGGATTTTTATTATTATTATTAGGGGTTCGAGTGCGTAGCACTGAATCCCTATTGTTTTTGTTAGGATTTTTATTATTATTATTATTATTATTATTATTATTATTTTTCTGCCGTAAAACTGAACGGGCAGCCCAAACCGTAAGGCCTAGAGACTTGAAACTTGGTCAGATGATAGAGCAAAAATCGAGGAGAACCTCACAAAGAATCAGCCCAATCGGACCATAGGTGGCGCTATAGCGACCCGAAACGCGAAACCTATCATAACTCCTAAACCGTTTGTCCTAGACTCAAGTGTCTTATATCATTGGAATCCTTGGCTCAATCAAAACAAAATGGCTATCTCCGATTTCATTTCCGGTATGCAAATTTTTCCGCCATTTTGAAATTTGTCCAAAACCTACTTTTGCGAACTAGTCCTAGGTTTTTCGCCCGATCGGAACCAAACCAGTGCAGAAATATTCTCTGGACACTGAATATCAATAATTATCAAAAAAAAGTTGAACTTTTGACTCAGGGTCGCAAAGGGCCACCAAAACGTTCGAAAGTGACGGGGCCACTTTTACTAAAATGGCTATAACTTTTGAATGGAATGAGATATCTTCACCAAACTCGACACACACGTGTATAATCTGAATCTTTGGTCAAATAAAAAAAAATTGCGGAGCTTGTCCACTTGGTGGCGCTATAAGGCGGAAAAAACATATAAACAGCTATAAATACACAGCCGTTAGTCCGATCGACTTGAAAATTGGTATGCAGTGTCTTGGACCAAAGGGCCACAAGTATCTATGAGTACATTGGCGTATCTCAAAAAAACATGGCCGCCATTGGTCAATGAAGTTGGAGCACCTATTTGACAAGGTTAACGAAGGTCGATCGGAACCAAACTCGGTGGGCATGTTCGACTCATGCCCCTAAAGGTCTGTAAGAATTTTGAAAGAAATCAGCCACTAGTTGTCGCTAACGAGTATTTTTGGCTCTGTAATCGCGCAGCGTTTCACACATCCACACAATATGCATATCATTTGATAGATCTCCTCATGCCGAGAAACTTTGACTCAAGAACCATTGCTGTCAATCAAATCGTTCATTAATTATTCACAAATATGTTAAAAACCTACTTTTGCGAACTAGTCCTAGGTTTTTCGCCCGATCTGGATCAAACCACTGCAGTAATATTCTCTTGACTGTCTAGATCAATAATTATCAAAAAAATGTTGAATTTTGTCCTTTGGTTGGCTATAATGGCCCAATTTAGAAAAGGAGTTGTGACAACACATACTCAAAAGCCTATAAAACCTAAACAAAAACTCAAAACTTTACAAAAATGGGTGTCAACATGTAGCAGGTGACCCTCAACAAGCATGCATAGTTTCATGACGATCGGACCATAGGTGGCGCTATAACAGTTTAAAAAGTATCAAAAACATGATATTTCTATTGTATAAAGAACTTAAAACCCAATTAAACGTCAAAATCTTCAAATATACACTATATCTTCATATCACATGATAGATCTCCTCATTCTGAACAACTTTGCCTCTAGGACCACTGTTGTAAATCAAACTGTTCTTTTAATATGTGAGATCATTTAAAAAACATACTTTGGTGAACTCATCCTGGGTTTTCCACCCATACTCAATACAATCAGTGCAGTACAATTCTCCAGACTCTCTTGGTCAGTAATTATCAAAAAAATGTTGAACATTTGCATTTGGACAGCTATAACAGGGCCATTTCATAATATGCTTTTTATCTAGTGTACATTAGAAGTCTACAAATACTTAAATAAAACAAAAATTCACAAACCTAAGTAAAATTATGTATCATATGATTCAAAACAAGCATATGTTCATGGACACTGAGCAAAAAAAAAGGCAATTTAGTAGTTATAAAGCTTTAAAAAAAATGCACCTCTATTTCAACAAAATTACAACTATAGCCACTAGATGGCAGTAGAATACCACTAATGGGCTTACACATGTTAATAGAACAGTGCTTTGTATGGTTTAAAGGCTTTATGTAGTTTTGAATTTATATGCAAGTGATACTAAATCACTGTTATAACTTTTCAAATCACATTTAACCAAAGTTTAAAACTTAATTTATACAGATATATCATATTTGACAATTACACATGATTATGATTACAGTAAAACATGAAAATTATATATCAAATCTTAAAAACACAAGTCTTAAGCATTTTGTCACTTATCATTTATTATACAAATCTCTTATGTGCAACAAAATATGTGTGCATCTGTCTGTGTCTGTAATCATGCTTAATGAACACAATAGTTTAACCATTTCATTTCTGTGTATGTTTCTGTTTGTGAGTGTATTCTTCGTAATGGATATGTTCTGGTGTCAGCCATATATTTCATGTTGGCCAACACCCTAACGGTATAGAAGCCGTAAAGGCCTTAAATACTCGAACCCCGCTGAATGCTGCTTGCAGCTTTAATTAGGGGTTCGAGTGCGTAGCACTGAATCCCTATTGTAATTGTTAGGATTTTTATTATTATTTTTCTGCCGTAAAACTGAACGGGCAGCCCAAACCGTAAGGCCTAGAGACTTGAAACTTGGTCAGATGATAGAGCAAAAATCGAGGAGAACCTCACAAAGAATCAGCCCAATCGGACCATAGGTGGCGCTATAGCGAACCGAAACGCGAAACCTATTATAACTCCTAAACCGTTTGTCCTAGACTCAAGTGTCTTATATCATTGGAATCCTTGGCTCAATCAAAACAAAATGGCTATCTCCGATTTCATTTCCGGTATGCAAATTTTTCCGCCATTTTGAAATTTGTCCAAAACCTACTTTTGCGAACTAGTCCTAGGTTTTTCGCCCGATCGGAACCAAACCAGTGCAGAAATATTCTCTGGCCACTGAATATCAATAATTATCAAAAAAAAGTTGAACTTTTGACTCACGGTCGGAAAGGGCCACTAAAACGTTCGAAAGTGACGGGGCCACTTTTACTAAAATGGCTATAACTTTTGAATGGAATGAGATATCTTCACCAAACTCGACACACACGTGTATAAGCTTAATCCTTGGTCAAATCAAAAAAATTGCGGAGCTTGTCCACTTGGTGGCGCTATAAGGCGGACAAAACATATAAACAGCTATAAATACACAGCCGTTAGTCCGATCGACTTGAAAATTGGTATGCAGTGTCTTGGACCAAAGGGCCACAAGCATCTATGATGACATTGGCGTATCTCAAAAAACATGGCCGCCATTGGTCAATGAAGTTGGAGCACCTATTTGACAAGGTTAACAGAGGTCAATCAGAACGAAACTCGGTGAGCATGTTCAACTCATGACCCTAAAGGTCTGTAAGAATTTTGAAAGAAATCGGCCACTAGTTGGCGCTAACGAGTATTTTTGGCTCTGTAATCGCGCTGCGTTTCACACATCCACACAATATGCATATCATTTGATAGATCTCCTCATGCCGAGAAAAATTGCTTCAAGAACCATTGCTGTCAATCAAATCGTTCATTAATTATTCATAAATATGTTAAAAACCTACTTTTGCGAACTAGTCCTAGGTTTTTTGCCCGATCTGGATCAAACCACTGCAGTAATATTCTCTGGACTCTCTAGATCAATAATTATCAAAAAAATGTTGAATTTTGTCTTTTGGTTGGATATAATGGGCTAATTTAGAAAAGGGGGTGTGACCACACATACTCAAAAGCCTATAAAAACTAAACAAAAACTCAAAACTTTACAAAAATGGGTGTCAACATGTACCAGGTGACCCTCAACAAGCAGGCAAAGTTTCATGAAGATCGGACCATAGGTGGCGCTATAACAGTTAAAAAGGTGTCAAAAACATGATATTTCTATTGTATAAAGAACTTAAAACCCAATTAAACGTTAATATCTTCACATATACACTATATCTTCATATCATATGATAGATCTCCTCATTCTGAACAATTTTGCCTCTAGGACCAATGTTGTCAATCAAACTGTTTTTTAATACATGAGATAATTTTAAAAATATACTTTGGTGAACTTGTCCTGGGATTTCAAACCATACTCAATAAAATCAGTGCAAAACAATTCTCCAGAATCTCTTAATCAATAATTATCAAAAAAATGTTGAAAATTTGCATTTGGACAGCTATAACAGAGCCATTTCATAATATGCTTTTTATCTAGTGTAGATTAAAGTCTACAAATGCTAAAATAAAACAAAATTTCACAAACCTAAGTAAAATTATGTATCATATGATTCAAAACAAGCATATGTTTATGGACACTGGGCAAAAAAAAAGGCAATTTAATAGTTATAAAGCTTAAAAAGAATGCACCTCTATTTCAATAAAATTACAACTATAGCCACTAGATGGCAGTAGAATACCACTAATGGGCTTACACATGTTAATAGAACAGTGCTTTGTAGGGTTTAATGGCTTTATGTAGTTTTGAATTTATATGTTAGTGATACTAAATCACTGTTATAACTTTTCAAATCACATTTAGCCAAAGTTTAAAACTTAATTTATACAGATATATCATATTTGACAATTACACATGATTATGATTACAGTGAAACATGACAATGATATATCAAATCTTAAAAACACAAGTCTTAAGCATTTTGTCACTTATTTATTATACAAATCTATACAACAAAATATGTGTGCATCTGTCTGTGTCTGTAATCATGCTTAATGAACACAATAGTTTAACCATTTCATTTCTGTGTATGTTTCTGTTTGTGAGTGTATTCTTCGAAATGGATATGTTCTGGTGTCAGCCATGTATTTCATGTTGGCCTACACCCTTACAGTGTAGAAGCCATAAAGGCCTTAAATACTCGAACCCCGTTAATTGCTGCTTGCAGCTATATTTATTATTATTATTATTATTATTCTGCCCTAAAACTGAATGTGCAGCCCAAACCGTAAGGCCTAGAGACTTGAAACTTGGTCAGATTGTGGTGACTGCGGCCAGAATGGATAATCCAAAGACTCGCCCCAATCGGACTAAAGGTGGCGCTACAGCGCAAAAAACTAAATTTTTTGAGTTTTTTGGCTTTTTCTCGTAAACCGCTTGCCGTAGACTCAAAAACTTTACATCCTTGTGATCCTTGGGTCAGCCCGGACAAAAGTGCAAAGGCGACTTTTTTTCTCTAGGACGCACCGTTTTCCCGCAAAATGGACGTATGTCCGAAACCTACTTTTGCGAACTAGTCCTAGGTTTTTTGCCCGATCGGAACCAAACCAGTGCAGGAATATTCTCTGCACACTGAATATCAATAATTATCAAAAAAAAGTGGAATTTTTGACTCATGGTCGCAAAGGGCCACCAAAACGTCCGTAACCGACGGGGCCACTTTTACTAAAATGGCTATAACTTTTGAACGGAATGAGATATCTTCACCAAACTCGGTACACATGTGTATAAGCTCGATCCTTGGTCAAATCAAAAAAATTGCGGAGCTTGAACACTTGGTGGCGCTATAAAACGAAAAAAACATATTATTGACTATAAATACACAGCCGTTAGTCCGATCGACTTCGAAATTGGTATGCAGTCTCTTGGACCAAAGGGGCACAAGTGTCTATGAGGACATTGGCGTATCTCAAAAAACATGGCCGCCATTGGCCAATGAATTTTGAGCACCTATTTGACAAGGTTAACGGAGGTCAATCAGAACGAAACTCGGTGGGCATGTTCGACTCACGGCCCTAAAGGTCTGTAAGAATTTTGAAAGAAATCGGCCACTAGTTGGCGCCAACGAGTGTTTTTGGCTCTGTAATCGCGCGGCGTTTCACACATCCACACAATATGCATATCATTTGATAGATCTCCTCATGTCGAGAAAAATTGCTTCAAGAACCATTGCTGTCAATCAAATCGTTCATTAATTATTCACAAATATGTTAAAAACCTACTTTTGCGAACTAGTCCTAGGTTTTTTGCCCGATCTGGATCAAACCACTGCAGTAATATTCTCTGGACTGTCTAGATCAATAATTATCAAAAAAATGTTGAATTTTGTCTTTTGGTTGTCTATAATGGGCTAATTTAGAAAAGGGGGTGTGACCACACATACTCAAAAGCCTATAAAAACTAAACAAAAACTCAAAACTTTACAAAAATGGGTGTCAACATGTACCAAGTGACCCTGAACAAGCATACAAAGTTTCATGAAGATCGGACCATAGGTGGCGCTATAACAGTTAAAAAGGTGTCAAAAACATGATATTTCTATTGTATAAAGAACTTAAAACCCAATTAAACGTCAATATCTTCAAATATACACTATATCTTCATATCACATGATAGATCTCCTCATTCTGAACAACTTTGCCTCTAGGACCACTGTTGTAAATCAAACTGTTCTTTTAATATATGAGATCATTTAAAAAACATACTTTGGTGAACTCATCCTGGGTTTTCCACCCATACTCAATACAATCAGTGCAGTACGATTCTCCAGACTCTCTTGGTCAGTAATTATCAAAAAAATGTTGAACATTTGCATTTGGACAGCTATAACAGGGCCATTTCATAATATGCTTTTTATCTAGTGTACATTAGAAGTCTACAAATACTTACATAAAACAAAAATTCACAAACCTAAGTAAAATTATGTATCATATGATTCAAAACAAGCATATGTTCATGGACACTGAGCAAAAAAAAGGCAATTTAGTAGTTATAAAGCTTTAAAAAAATGCACCTCTATTTCAACAAAATTACAACTATAGCCACTAGATGGCAGTAGAATACCACTAATGGGCTTACACATTTTAATAGAACAGTGCTTTGTATGGTTTAATGGCTTTATGTAGTTTTGAATTGATATGTAAGTGATACTAAATCACTGTTATAGCTTTTCAAATCACATTTAGCCAAATTTAAAACTTAATTTATACAGATATATCATATTTGACAATTACACATGATTATGATTACAGTGAAACATGACAATGATATATCAAATCTTAAAAACACAAGTTTTAAGCATGTTGTCACTTATCATTTATTGTACAAATCTCTTATGTGCAACAAAATATGTGTGCGTCTGTCTGTGTCTGTAATCATGCTTAATGAACAAAATAGTTTAACCATTTAATTTCTGTGTATGTTTCTGTTTGTGAGTGAATTCTTCATAATGGATATGTTCTGGTGTCAGCCATATATTTCGTGTTGGCCAACACCCTAACGGTATAGAAGCCGTAAAGGCCTTAAATACTCGAACCCCGTTAATTGCTGCTTGCAGCTATATTTATTATTATTATTATTATTATTCTGCCCTAAAACTGAATGTGCAGCCCAAACCGTAAGGCCTAGAGACTTGAAACTTGGTCAGATTGTGGGGACTGCGGCCAGAATGGATAATCCAAAGACTCGCCCCAATCGGACTAAAGGTGGCGCTACAGCGCAAAAAACAAAATTTTTTGAGTTTTTTGGCTTTTTCTCGTAAACCGCTTGCCGTAGACTCAAAAACTTTACATCCTTGTGATCCTTGTGTCAGCCCGGACAAAAGTGCAAAGGCGACTTTTTTTCTCTAGGACGCACCGTTTTCCCGCAAAATGGACGTATGTCCGAAACCTACTTTTGCGAACTAGTCCTAGGTTTTTTGCCCGATCGGAACCAAACCAGTGCAGGAATATTCTCTGCACACTGAATATCAATAATTATCAAAAAAAAGTGGAATTTTTGACTCATGGTCGCAAAGGGCCACCAAAACGTCCGTAACCGACGGGGCCACTTTTACTAAAATGGCTATAACTTTTGAACGGAATGAGATATCTTCACCAAACTCGGTACACATGTGAATAAGCTCAATCCTTGGTGAAATCAAAAAAATTGCATAGCTTGAACACTTGGTGGCGCTATAAATCTGAAAAAACATATTATTGACTATAAATACACAGCCGTTAGTCCGATCGACTTGAAAATTGGTATGCAGTGACTTGGACCAAAGGGGCACAAGTGTCTATGAGGAAATTGGCGTATCTCAAAAAACATGACCGCCATTGGCCAATGAAGTTTGACCACCTATTTGACAAGGTTAACGGAGGTCAATCGGAACCAAACTCGGTGGGCATGTTCGACTCACGGCCCTAAAGGTCTGTAAGAATTTTGAAAGAAATCGGCCACTAGTTGGCGCTAACGAGATTTTTTGGCTCTGTTATCGCGTGACGTTTCACACATCCACACATTATTCATATCATTTGATAGCTCTCCTCATGCCAAGAAAATTTGCCTCAAGAACCATTGCTGTCAATCAAACCGTTCATTAGTTATTCACAAATATGTTAAAAACCTACTTTTGCGAACTAGTCCTAGGTTTTTTGCCCGATCTCGATCAAACCACTGCAGTAATATTCTCTGGACTCTCTAGATCAATAATTATCAAAAAAATGTGGAATTTTGTCCTTTGGTGGGCTATAACAGGGTCATTTACAAACGGGGCGTGGCCACATACACTCAAAAGGCTATAGAACCTAAACAAAAACTCAAAACTTTACAAAAATTGGTGACAACATGTACCCCATGACTCTTAATGAGCATGCAAAGTTTCATGAAGATTAGACAATAGGTGGCGCTATAACAGTTAAAAAGGTGTCAAAAACATGATATTTCTATTGTATAAAGAACTAAAAACCCAATGAAACGTCCAAATATTCACATATACACTATATCTTCATATCATATGATACATCTCCACATTCTGAACAACTTTGCGTCTAGGACCACTGTTGTCAATCAAACTGTTCTTTTAATACGTGAGATAATTTAAAAAACATACTTTGGTGAACTCGTCCTGGGTTTTGAACCCATAGTCAATACAATCACTGCAGTACACTTCTCCAGACTCTCTTGGTCAGTAATTATCAAAAAAAGTTGAACATTTGCATTTGGACAGCTATAACAGGGCATTTTCATAATATGGTTTTCATCTAGTGTACCTAAAAGTCTACAAATTCTAAAAGAAAAAAAAATTCACAAACTTAAGTAAAATCATGCATCATATGATTCAAAACAAGCATATGTTTATGGACATTGGGCAAAAAAGGCAATGTAATTGTTATAAAGCTTAAAAAGAATGCATCTCATTTCAAACTGCATGAAATTAAAACTATAGCCACTAGATGGCAGTAGAATACCACTAATGGGCTTACACATATTAATAGAACAGTGGTTTGTATGGTTTAATGGCTGTATATAGTTTTGAATTCATATGTAAATGATACTAAATCACTGTTATACCTTTTCAAATCACATTTAGCCAAAGTTTAAAGCTTAATTTATATTATATCATATTTGTCAATTACACATGATTGTGATTACAGTCAAACATGACAATGATAAATCAAATCTTAAAAACACAAGTTTTAAGCATTTTGTCACTTATCATTTATTGTACAAATCTCTTATGTGCAACAAAATATGTGTGCATCTGTCTGTGTGTGTAATCGTGCTTAATGAACACAATAGTTTAACCATTTCATTTCTGTGTATGTTTCTGTTTGTGAGTGTATTCTTCGTAATGGATATGTTCTGGTGTCAGCCATATATTTCTTGTTGGCCAACACCTTAACGGTATAGAAGCCGTAAAGGCCTTAAATACTCGAACCCCGCTCAATGCTGCTTGCAGCTTTAATTAGGGGTTCGAGTGCGTAGCACTGAAACCCTATTGTTTTTGTTAGGATTTTTATTATTATTAGGGGTTCGAGTGCGTAGCACTGAAACCCTATTGTTTTTGTTAGGATTTTTATTATTATTATTAGGGGTTCGAGTGCGTAGCACTGAATCCCTATTGTAATTGTTAGGATTTTTATTATTATTATTATTTTTCTGCCGTAAAACTGAACGTGCAGCCCAAACCGTAAGTGCTAGAGACTTGAAACTTGGTCAGAAGATAGAGCAAAAATCGAGGAGAACCTATCAAAGTATCAGCCCAATCGGACCATAGGTGGCGCTACAGCGCAAAAAACTAAAATTTTGGACATTTTGGCCATAATCTCGTAAACCGCTTGTCGCAGACTCAAAAACTTTACATCGCTGCGATCCTTGGGTCAGGCCGAAGAAAAGTGTATTACGAAATTTTTGAGCTGCGATGCACGATTGACCCCGAAAAATGGACGTGAATCCGAAACCTACTTTTGCGAACTAGTCCTAGGTTTTTCACCCGATCGGAACCAAACCAGTGCAGGAATATTCTATGGACACTGAATATCAATAATTATCAAAAAAAAGTTGAATTTTTCACTCACGGTCGTAAAGGACCACCAAAACGTTCGAAAGTGAGGGGTCAATTTTACTAAAATGGCTATAACATTTTAACGGAATGAGATATCTTCACCAAACTCGGTACACATGTGTATAAGCTCGATCCTTGGTCAAATAAAAAAGAAATGCTGAGTTTGAACACTTGGTGGCGCTATAAGACGGAAAAAACATATTTTTGGCTATAAATACACAGCCATTAGTCCGATCGACTTGAAAATTGGTATGCAGTGACTTGGACCAAAGGGGCACAAGTGTCTATGAGGACATTGGCGTATCTCAAAAAACATGGCCGCCATTGGCCAATGAAATTTGAGCACCTATTTGACAAGGTTAACGGAGGTCAATCAGAACGAAACTCGGTGGGCATGTTCGACTCACGGCCCTAAAGGTCTGTAACAATTTTGAAAAAAATCGGCCACTAGTTGGCGCTAACGACTTTTTTTGCCTCTGTAATCGCGCGGCGTTTCACACATCCACACAATATGCATATCAATCGATAGATCTCCTCATGCCGAGAAAAATTGCTTCAAGAAGCATTGCTGTCAATCAAATCGTTCATTTATTATTCACAAATTTGTTAAAAACCTACTTTTGCGAACTAGTCCTAGGTTTTTTGCCCGATCTGGATCAAACCACTGCAGTAATATTCTCTGGACTATGTAGATCAATAATTATCAAAAAAATGTTGAATTTTGTCTTTTGGTTGGCTATAATGGGCTCATTTAATAAATGGGCGTGGCAATATATATTCAAAAGCCTATAAAACCTAAACAAAAACTCAAAACTTTACAAAAATGGGTGACAACATGTAGCAGATGACCCTTAACAAGCATGCATAGTTTCATGATGATCGGACCATAGGTGGCGCTATAACAGTTAAAAAGGTGTCAAAAACATGATATTTCTATTGTATAAAGAACTTAAAACCCAATTAAGTGTCAATATCTTCACATATACACTATATATTCATATCATATGATAGATATCCTCATTCTGAACAACTTTGCCTCTAGGACCAATGTTGTCAATCAAACTGTTCTTTTAATACGTGATATAATTTAAAAAACATACTTTGGTGAACTTGTCCTGGGTTTTCAACCCATACTCAATATAATCAGTGCAGTACAATTCTCTAGACTCTCTTGGTCAGAAATTATCAAAAAAATGTTGAAAATTTGCATTTGGACAGCTGTAACAGAGCCATTCCATAATATGCTTTTTTATCTAGTGTAGATTAAAGTCTACAAATACTAAAATAAAACAAAAATTCACAAACCTAAGTAAAATTATGTATTATATGATTCAAAACAAGCATATTTTTATGTACACTGGGCAAAAAAAGGCAATTTAATAGTTATAAAGCTTAAAACAATGCACCTCTATTTCAACAAAATTACAACTATAGCCACTAGATGGCAGTAGAATACCACTAATGGGCTTACACATACAGATTTACCAGAACAGTGCTTTGTATGGTTTAATGGCTTTATATAGTTGTGAATTTATATGTAAATGATACTAAATCACTGATATTACTTTTCAAATCACATTTAGCCAAAGTTTAAAACTTAATTTACACAGATATATCATATTTGACAATTACACATGATTATGATTGCAGTGAAACATGACAATGATATATCAAATCTTAAAAACACAAGTTTTAAGCATGTTGTCACTCATCATTTATTGTACAAATCTCTTATGTGCAACAAAATATGTGTGCATCTGTCTGTGTGTGTAATCATGCTTAATGTACACAATAGTTTAACCATTTCATTTCTGTGTATGTTTCTGTTTGTGATTGAATTCTTCATAATGGATATGTTCTGGTGTCAGCCATATATTTTGTGTTGGCCAACACCCTATCAGTATAGAAGCCATAAAGGCCTTAAATACTCGAACCCCGTTAATTGCTGCTTGCAGCTATATTTATTATTATTATTATTATTATTATTATTTTTCTGCCGTAAAACTGAACGTGCAGCCCAAACCGTAAGTGCTAGAGACTTGAAACTTGGTCAGCAGATAGAGCAAAAATCGAGGAGAACCTATCAAAGTATCAGCCCAATCGGACCATAGGTGGCGCTACAGCGCAAAAAACTAAAATTTTTGACATTTTGGCCATAATCTCGTAAACCGCTTGTCGTAGACTCAAAAACTTTACATCGTTGCGTTCCTTGGGTCAGGCCGAAGAAAAGTGTATTACGAAATTTTTGAGCTGCGACGCACGGTTGACCACGAAAACTGGACGTATGTCCGAAACCTACTTTTGCGAACTAGTCCTAGGATTTTCAACCGATCGGGACCAAACCAGTGCAGAAAAATTCTCTGGACACTGAATATCAATAATTATCAGAAAAAAGTTGAATTTTTCACTCACGGTCGTAAAGGACCACCAAAACGTTCGAAAGTGAGGGGTCAATTTTACTAAAATGGCTATAACTTTTGAACGGAATGAGATATCTTCACCAAACTCGGTACACATGTGTATAAGCTCGATCCTTGGTCAAATCCAAAAAAATTGCGGAGCTTGAACACTTGGTGGCGCTATAAAACGGAAAAAACATATTATTGACTACAAATACACCGCCGTTAGTCCGATCGACTTCAAAATTGGTATGCAGTCTCTTGGACCAAAGGGGCGCAAGTGTATATGAGGACATTGGCGTATCTCAAAAAACATGGCCGCCATTGGCCAATGAAGTTTGAGCACCTATTTGACAAGGTTAACGGAGGTCGATCGGAACCAAACTCGGTGGGCATGTTTGACTCATGCCCCGAATGGTCTGTAAGAATTTTGAAAGAAATCGGCCACTAGTTGGTGCTAACGAGTTTTTTGGCTCTGTAATCGCGCGGCGTTTCACTCATCCACACAAGATACATATCATTTGATAGACCTCCTCATGCCGAGAAACTTTGCCTCAAGAACCATTGCTGTCAATCAAATCGTTCATTAATTATTCACAAATATGTTAAAAACCTACTTTTGCGAACTAGTCCTAGGTTTTTCGCCCGATCTCGATCAAACCACTGCAGTAATATTCTCTGGACTCTCTTCATCAATAATTATCGAAATAATGTTGAATTTTGTCCTTTGGTTGGCTATAATGGGCTAATTTAGAAAAGGGGGTGTGACCATACGTACTCAAAAGCCTATAAAAACTAAACAAAAACTCAAAACTTTACAATAATTGGTGAAAACGTGTACCAGATGACCCTTAACAAGCATGCAAAGTTTCATGAAGATTGGACCATAGGTGGCGCTATAACAGTTAAAAAGGTGTCCAAAATATGAAAATTCTATATTAAATGACCTGAAATTGCTACAATAAAAAAATGCTCATACATTCACTCAAACACTACATCTTCATATGATATGTCAATTATTTAATATTGGCCTGCACCCTAACAGCGTAAAAGCCAAAAAAGGCCTTAAATACTCGAACCCCGCTCAATGCTGCTTGCAGCTTTAATTATTATTATTATTATTAGGGGTTCGAGTGCGTAGCACTGAATCCCTATTGTTTTTGTTAGGATTTTTATTATTATTATTATTATTATTATTTTTCTGCCGTAAAACTGAACGGGCAGCCCAAACCGTAAGGCCTAGAGACTTGAAACTTGGTCAGATGATAGAGCAAAAATCGAGGAGAACCTCACAAAGAATCAGCCCAATCGGACCATAGGTGGCGCTATAGCGAACAGAAACGCGAAACCTATCATAACTCCTAAACCGTTTGTCCTAGACTCAAGTGTCTTATATCACTGGAATCCTTGGCTCAATCAAAACAAAATGGCTATCTCCGATTTCATTTCCGGTATGCAAATTTTTCCGCCATTTTGAAATTTGTCCAAAACCTACTTTTGCGAACTAGTCCTAGGTTTTTCGCCCGATCGGAACCAAACCAGTGCAGAAATATTCTCTGGACACTGAATATCAATAATTATCAAAAAAAAGTTGAACTTTTGACTCACGGTTGCAAAGGGCCACAAAAACGTTCGAAAGTGACGGGGCCACTTTTACTAAAATGGCTATAACTTTTGAATGGAATGAGATATCTTCACCAAACTCGACACACACGTGTATAAGCTGAATCTTTGGTGAAATCAAAAAAATTGCGGAGCTTGTCCACTTGGTGGCGCTATAAGGCGGAGAAGACATATAAACAGCTATAAATACACAGCCGTTAGTCCGATCGACTTGAAAATTGGTATGCAGTGTCTTGGGCCAAAGGGCCACAAGTATCTATGAGGACATTGGCGTATCTCAAAAAACATGGCCGCCATTGGCAATTGAAGTTTGAGCACCTATTTGACAAGGTTAACGGAGGTCAATCAGAACGAAACTCGGTCAGCATGTTCGACTCATGGCCCTAAAGGTCTGCAAGAATTTTGAAAGAAATCGGCCACTAGTTGGCGCTAACGAGTTTTTTGGCTCTGTAATCGCGCGGCGTTTCACACATCCACACAATATGCATATCATTTGATAGATCTCCTCATGCCGAGAAAAATTGCTTCAAGAACCATTGCTGTCAATCAAATCATTCATTAATTATTCACACATTTGTTAAAAACCTACTTTTGCGAACTAGTCCTAGGTTTTTTGCCCGATCTGGATCAAACCACTGCAGTAATATTATCTGGACTCTCTAGATCAATAATTATCAAAAAAATGTTGAATTCTGTCTTTTGGTTGGCTATAATTGGCTCATTTAGTAAAGGGGGCGTGGTAATATATATCCAAAAGCCAATAAAACCTAAACAAAAACTCAAAACTTTCCAAAAATGGGTGACAACATGTAGCAGATGATCTTTAACGAGCATGCAAAGTTTCATGACGATTGGATAATAGGTGGCGCTGTAACAGTTAAAAAGGTTTCAAAAACATGATATTTCTATTATATATAGAACTAAAAACTCAATTAAACGTCAATATCTTCACATATACACTATATCTTCATATCACATGATAGATCTGCTCATTCTGAACAACTTTGCCTCAAGGACCACTGTTGTAAATCAAACTGTTCTTTTAATACGTGAGATAATTTTAAAAACATACTTTGGTGAACTCGTCCTGGGTTTTCAAACCATACTCAATAAAATCAGTGCAGTACAATTCTCCAGACTCTCTTGGTCAGTAATTATCAAAAAAATGTTGAACATTTGCATTTGGACAGCTATAACAGAGCCATTTCATAATATGCTTTTTATCTAGTGTAGATTAAAGTCTACAAATACTAAAATAAAATAAAAAATTCACAAACCTAAGTAAAATTATGTATCATATGATTCAAAACAAGCATATGTTTATGGACACTGAGCAAAAAAAAAAGCAATTTAATAGTTATAAAGCTTAAAACAATGCACCTCTATTTCAACAAAATTACAACTATAGCCACTAGATGGCAGTAGAATACCACTAATGGGCTTACACATACAGATTTACCAGAACAGTGCTTTGTATGGTTTAATGGCTTTATATAGTTGTGAATTTATATGTAAATGATACTAAATCACTGATATTACTTTTCAAATCACATTTAGCCAAAGTTTAAAAGTTAATTTATACAGATATATCATATTTGACAATTACACATGATTATAATTATAGTGAAACATGACAATGATATATCAAATCTTAAAAACACAAGTTTTAAGCATGTTGTCACTTATCATTTATTGTAAAAATCTCTTATGTGCAACAAAATATGCGTGCATCTGTCTGTCTCTGTAATCATGCTTAATGAACACAATAGTTTAACCATTTCATTTCTGTGTATGTTTCTGTTTGTGAGTGTATTCTTTGTAATGTGTATGTTCTGGTGTCAGCCATATTCGTGTTGGCCAACACCCTAACAGTATAGAAGCCGTAAAGGCCTTAAATACTCGAACCCCGTTAATTGCTGCTTGCAGCTATATTTAGGGGTTCGAGTGCGTAGCACTGAATCCCTATTGTTTTTGTTAGGATTTTTATTATTATTATTATTATTATTATTATTATTAGGGGTTCGAGTGCGTAGCACTGAATCCCTATTGTTTTTGTTAGGATTTTTAGGGGTTCGAGTGCGTAGCACTGAATCCCTATTGTAATTGTTAAGGTTTTTATTATTATTAGGGGTTCGAGTGCGTAGCACTGAAACCCTATTGTAATTGTTAGGATTTTTATTATTATTATTTTTCCGCCGTAAAACTGAATGTGCAGCTCAAACCGTAAGGCCTAGAGACTTGAAACTTGGTCAAAAGATAGAGCAAAAATCGAGGAGAACCTATCAAAGTATCAGCCCAATCGGACCATAGGTGGCGCTACAGCGCAAAAAACTAAAATTTTTGACATTATGGCCATAATCTCGTAAACCGCTTGTCGTAGACTCAAAAACTTTACATCGCTGCGATCCTTGGGTCAGGCCGAACAAAAGTGTATTACGGAATTTTTGAGCTGCGGCGCACGGTGGACCCCGAAAAATGGACGTGAAGCCGAAACCTACTTTTGCGAACTAGTCCTAGGTTTTTCACCCGATCGGAACCAAACCAGTGCAGGAATATTCTCTGGACACTGAATATCAATAATTATCAAAAAAAAGTTGAATTTTTGACTCATGGTCATAAAGGGTCACCAAAACGTTCGAAAGTTAGGGGTCAATTTTACTAAAATGGCTATAACTTTTGAACGAAATGAGATATCTTCACCAAACTCGGTACATATGTGTATAAGCTCGATCCTTGGTTAAAATCAAAAAAATTGCGGAGCTTGAACACTTGGTGGCGCTATAAAACGGAAAAAACATATTATTGACTATAAATACGCAGCCGTTAGTCCGATCGACTTGAAAATTGGTATGCAGTGACTTGGACCAAAGGGGCATAGGTGTCTATGAGGACATTGGCGTATCTCAAAAAACATGGCCGCCATTGGCCAATGAAGTTTGAGCACCTATTTGACAAGGTTAACGGAAGTCGATCGGAATGAAACTCGGTGGGCATGTTTGACTCACGGCCCTAAAGGTCTGTAAGAATTTTGAAAGAAATCGGCCACTAGTTGGCGCTAACGAGATTTTTTGGCTCTGTAATCGCTCGGCGTTTCACACATCCACACAATATGCATATCATTTGATAGATCCCCTCATGCAGAGAAACTTTGACTCAAGAACCATTGCTGTCAATCAAATCATTCATTAATTATTCACAAATATGTTAAAAACCTACTTTTGCGAACTAGTCCTAGGTTTTTCGCCCGATCTGGATCAAACCACTGCAGTAATATTCTCTGGACTGTCTAGATCAATAATTATCAAAAAAATGTTGAATTTTGTCCTTTGGTTGGCTATAATGTGCTCATTTAATAAAGGGGGCGTGGCAATATATATCCAAAAGCCTATAAAACCTAAACAAAAACTCAAAACTTTACAAAAATGGGTGACAACATGTAGCAGATGACCCTTAACAAGCATGCAAAGTTTCATGACGATCGGACCATAGGTGGCGCTATAACAGTTAAAAAGGTGTCAAAAACATGATATTTCTATTGTATAAAGAACTTAAAACCCAATGAAACGTCCAAATATTCACATATACACTATATCTTCATATCATATGATACATCTCCTCATTCTGAACAACTTTGCCTCTAGGACCACTGTTGTCAATCAAACTGTTCTTTTAATACGTGAGATAATTTAAAAAACATACTTTGGTGAACTCGTCCTGGGTTTTGAACCCATAGTCAATAAAATCACTGCAGTACAATTCTCCAGACTCTCTTGGTCAGTAATTATCAAAAAAAAATGTTGAAAATTTGCATTTGGACAGCTATAACAGAGCCATTTCATAATATGCTTTTTTATCTAGTGTAGATTAAAGTCTACAAATATTAAAATAAAACAAAAATTCACAAACCTAAGTAAAATTATGTATCATATGATTCAAAACAAGCATATGTTTATGGACACTGTTCAAAAAAAAAGGCAATTTAATAGTTATAAAGCTTAAAAACAATGCACCTCTTTTTCAATAAAATTGCAACTATAGCCACTAGATGGCAGTATAATACCACTAATGGGCTTACACATGTTAATAGAACAGTGCTTTGTATGGTTTAATGGCTTTATGTAGGTTTGAATTGATATGTAAGTGATACTAAATCACTGTTATAGCTTTTCAAATCACATTTAGCCAAATTTAAAACTTAATTTATATAGATATATCATATTTGACAATTACACATGATTATGATTATGATTACAGTGAAACATGACAATGATATATCAAATCTTAAAAACACTAGACTTAAGCATGTTGTCACTTTACATTTATTGTACAAATCTCTTATGTGCAACAAAATATGCATGCATCTGTCTGTCTCTGTAATCATGCTTAATGAACACAATAGTTTAACCATTTCATTTCTGTGTATGTTTCTTTTTGTGAGTGTGTTCTTTGTAATGTGTATGTTCTGGTGTCAGCCATATATTTCGTGTTGGCCAACACCCTAACAGTATAGAAGCCGTAAAGGCCTTAAATACTCGAACCCCGCTCAATGCTGCTTGCAGCTTTAATTATTATTATTTTTCTGCCGTAAAACTGAACGTGCAGCCCAAACCGTAAGTGCTAGAGACTTGAAACTTGGTCAGATGATAGAGCAAAAATCGAGGAGAACCTCACAAAGAATCAGCCCAATCGGACCATAGGTGGCGCTACAGCGACCAAAAACGCGAAAGTGACCATAACTCCCAAACCGTGTGTCGTAGACTCAAAAAATTTACATTTTTGGAATCCCTGGGTCTAGACAATTGTCAAATACTCATCTGTGATTTGGGGTCCCGGAGGCCCCGTTTTCCCATAAACTTGAGTTATGTCCAAAACCTACTTTTGCGAACTAGTCCTAGGTTTTTCGCCCGATCGGAACCAAACCAGTGCAGGAATATTCTCTGGACACTGAATATCAATAATTATCAAAAAAAAGTTGAATTTTTCACTCACGGTCGCAAAGGGCCACCAAAACGTTCGAAAGTGAGGGGCCACTTTTACTAAAATGGCTATAACTTTTGAAAGGAATGAGATATCTTCACCAAACTCGGTACACATGTGTATAAGCTTAATCTTTGGTCAAATAAAAAAAAATGCGGAGCTTGAACACTTGGTGGCGCTATAAATCGGAAAAAACATATTATTGACTATAAATACACAGCCGTTAGTCCGATCGACTTGAAAATTGGTATGCAGTGACTTGGACCAAAGGGGCACAAGTGTCTATGAGGACATTGGCGTATCTCAAAAAACATGACCGCCATTGGCCAATGAAGTTTGAGCACCTATTTGACAAGGTTAACGGAGGTCAATCGGAACCTAACTCGGTGGGCATGTTCGACTCACGGCCCTAAAGGTCTGTAAGAATTTTGAAAGAAATCGGCCACTAGTTGGCGCTAACGAGATTTTTTGGCTCTGTTATCGCGTGACGTTTCACACATCCACACATTGTTCATATCATTTGATAGCTCTCCTCATGCCAATAAAATTTGCCTCAAGAACCATTGCTGTCAATCAAACCGTTAATTAATTATTCACAAATATGTTAAAAACCTACTTTTGCGAACTAGTCCTAGGTTTTTTGCCCGATCTCGATCAAACCACTGCAGTAATATTCTCTGGACTCTCTAGATCAATAATTATCAAAAAAATGTGGAATTTTGTCCTTTGGTGGGCTATAACAGGGTCATTTACAAAAGGGGCGTGGCCACATACACTCAAAAGGCTATAGAACCTAAACAAAAACTCAAAACTTTCCAAAAATTGGTGACAACATGTACCCCATGACTCTTAATGAGCACGCAAAGTTTCATGAAGATTAGACAATAGGTGGCGCTATAACAGTTAAAAAGGTGTCAAAACATGATATTTCTATTGTATAAAGAACTAAAAACCCAATGAAACGTCCAAATATTCACATATACACTATATCTTCATATCATATGATACATCTCCACATTCTGAACAACTTTGCCTCTAGGACCACTGTTGTCAATCAAACTGTTCTTTTAATACGTGAGATAATTTAAAAAACATACTTTGGTGAACTCGTCCTGGGTTTTGAACCCATAGTCAATACAATCACTGCAGTACAATTCTCCAGACTCTCCTGGTCAGTAATTATCAAAAAAAATTGAACATTTGCATTTGGACAGCTATAACAGGGCATTTTCATAATATGGTTTTCATCTAGTGTACCTAAAAGTCTACAAATACTAAAAGAAAAAAAAAAATTCACAAACTTAAGTAAAGTCATGCATCATATGATTCAAAACAAGCATATGTTTATGGACATTGGGCAAAAAAGGCAATGTAATTGTTATAAAGCTTAAAAACAATGCATCTCATTTCAAACTGTGAAATTACAACTATAGCCACTAGATGGCAGTAGAATACCACTAATGGGCTTACACATGTTAATAGAACAGTGCTTTGTGGGGTTTAATGGCTTTATGTAGTTTTGAATTGATATGTAAGTGATACTAAATCACTGTTATAGCTTTTCAAATCACATTTAGCCAAATTTAAAACTTAATTTATACAGATATATCATATTTGACAATTATACATGATTATGATTATAGTGAAACATGACAATGATATATCAAATCTTAAAAACACTAGACTTAAGCATGTTGTCACTTATCATTTATTGTACAAATCTCTTATGTGCAACAAAATATGTGTGCATCTGTCTGTCTCTGTAATCATGCTTAATGAACACAATAGTTTAACCATTTCATTTCTGTGTATGTTTCTGTTTGTGAGTGTGTTCTTTGTAATGTGTATGTTCTGGTGTCAGCCATATATTTCGTGTTGGCCAACACCCTAACGGTATAGAAGCCGTAAAGGCCTTAAATACTCGAACCCCGCTCAATGCTGCTTGCAGCTTTAATTAGGGGTTCGAGTGCGTAGCACTGAATCCCTATTGTTTTTGTTAGGATTTTTATTATTATTATTATTATTATTATTTTTCTGCCGTAAAACTGAACGGGCAGCCCAAACCGTAAGGCCTAGAGACTTGAAACTTGGTCAGATGATAGAGCAAAAATCGAGGAGAACCTCACAAAGAATCAGCCCAATCGGACCATAGGTGGCGCTATAGCGAACCGAAACGCGAAACCTATCATAACTCCTAAACCGTTTGGCCTAGACTCAAGTGTCTTATATCACTGGAATCCTTGGCTCAATCAAAACAAAATGGCTATCTCCGATTTCATTTCCGGTATGCAAATTTTTCCGCCATTTTGAAATTTGTCCAAAACCTACTTTTGCGAACTAGTCCTAGGTTTTTCGCCCGATCGGAACCAAACCAGTGCAGAAATATTCTCTGGACACTGAATATCAATAATTATCAAAAAAAAGTAGAACTTTTGACTCACGGTCGCAAAGGGCCACCAAAACGTTCGAAAGTGACGGGGCCACTTTTACTAAAATGGCTATAACTTTTGAATGGAATGAGATATCTTCACCAAACTCGACACACACGTGTATAATCTGAATCTTTGGTCAAATCAAAAAAATTGCGGAGCTTGTCCACTTGGTGGCGCTATAAGGCGGAAAAAACATGTAAACAGCTATAAATACACAGCCGTTAGTCGGATCGACTTGAAAATTGGTATGCAGTGTCTTGGACCAAAGGGCCACAAGTATCTATGAGGACATTGGCGTATCTCAAAAAAACATGGCCGCCATTGGTCAATGAAGTTGGAGCACCTATTTGACAAGGTTAACGGAGGTCGATCGGAACCAAACTCGGTGGGCATGTTTGACTCATGCCCCGAATGGTCTGTAAGAATTTTGAAAGAAATCGGCCACTAGTTGGCGCTAACGAGTATTTTTGGCTCTGTAATCGCGCGGCGTTTCACTCATTCACACAAGATACATATCGTTTGATAGATCTCCTCATGCCGAGAAACTTTGCCTCAAGAACCATTGGTGTCAATCAAATCGTTCATTAATTATTCACAAATATGTTAAAAACCTACTTTTGCGAACTAGTCCTAGGTTTTTCGCCCGATCTGGATCAAACCACTGCAGTAATATTCTCTGGACTGTCTAGATCAATAATTATCAAAAAAATGTTGAATTTTGTCCTTTGGTTGGCTATAATGGCCCAATTTAGAAAAGGGGTGTGACCACACATACTCAAAAGCCTATTAAAACTAAACAAAAACTCAAAACTTTACAAAAATGGGTGTCAACATGTAGCAGGTGACCCTCAACAAGCATGCAAAGATTCATGACGATCAGACCATAGGTGGCGCTATAACAGTTAAAAAGGTGTCAAAAACATGATATTTCTATTGAATATAGACCTAAAATCCCAATTAAACGTCAATATCTTCACATATACACTATATCTTCATATCACATGATAGATCTCCTCATTCTGAACAACTTTGCCTCTTGGACCAATGTTGTCAATCAAACTGTTCTTTTAATACGTGAAATAATTATAAAAACATACTTTGATGAACTCGTCCTGGGTTTTCAACCCATACTCAATAAAATCAGTGCAGTACAATTCTCCAGACTCTCTTAGTCAATAATTATCAAAAAAATGTTGAAGATTTGCATTTGGACAGCTATAACAGAGCCATTTCATAATATGTTTTTTATCTAGTGTAGATTAAAGTCTACAAATACTAAAATAAAACAAAAATTCACAAACCTAAGTAAAATTATGTATCATATGATTCAAAACAAGCATATATTTATGGCAAAAAAGGCAATTTAGTAGTTATAAAGCTTAAAAACAATACACCTCTATTTCAATAAAATTACAACTATAGCCACTAGATGGCAGTAGAATACCACTAATGGGCTTACACATGTTAATAGAACAGTGCTTTGTAGGGTTTAATGGCTTTATGTAGTTTTGAATTGATATGTAAGTGATACTAAATCACTGTTATAGCTTTTCAAATCACATTAAGCCAAATTTAAAACTTAATTTATACAGATATATCATATTTGACAATTACACATGATTATGATTACAGTGAAACATGACAATGATATATCAAATCTTAAAAACACAAGTTTTAAGCATGTTGTCACTTATTTATTGTACAAATCTCTTATGTGCAACAAAATATGTGCATCTGTCTGTGTCTGTAATCATGCTTAATGAACATAATAGTTTAAGCATTTAATTTCTGTGTATGTTTCTGTTTGTGAGTGTGTTCTTTGTAATGTGTATGTTCTGCTGTCAGCCATATATTTCGTGTTGGCCAACACCCTAACAGTATAGAAGCCGTAAAGACCTTAAATACTCGAACCCCGTTAATTGCTGCTTGCAGCTATATTTAGGGGTTCGAGTGCGTAGCACTGAATCCCTATTGTAATTGTTAGGATTTTTATTATTATTTTTCTGCCGTAAAACTGAACGGGCAGCCCAAACCGTAAGGCCTAGAGACTTGAAACTTGGTCAGATGATAGAGCAAAAATCGAGGAGAACCTCACAAAGAATCAGCCCAATCGGACCATAGGTGGCGCTATAGCGAACCAAAACGCGAAACCTCTCTTAACTCCTAAACCGTTTGTCGTAGACTCAAGTGTCTTATATCATTTAAATCCTTGGGTCAATCAAAACAAAATGGCTATCTCCGATTTCATTTCCGGTATGCAAATTTTTCCGCCATTTTGAAATTTGTCCAAAACCTACTTTTGCGAACTAGTCCTAGGTTTTTCGCCCGATCGGAACCAAACCAGTGCAGAAATATTCTCTGGACACTGAATATCAATAATTATCAAAAAAAAGTTGAACTTTTGACTCACGGTCGCAAAGGGCCACCAAAACGTTCGAAAGTGACGGGGCCACTTTTACTAAAATGGCTATAACTTTTGAATGGAATGAGATATCTTCACCAAACTCAACACACACGTGTATAAGCTTAATCTTTGGTCAAATCAAAAAAATTGCGGAGCTTGTCCACTTGATGGCGCTATAAGGCGGAAAAAACATATAAACAGCTATAAATACACAGCCGTTAGTCCGATCGACTTGAAAATTGGTATGCAGTGTCTTGGACCAAAGGGCCACAAGAATCTATGAGGACATTGGCGTATCTCAAAAAACATGGCCGCCATTGGCCAATGAAGTTGGAGCACCTATTTGACAAGGTTACCAGAGGTCAATCAGAACGAAACTCGGTGAGCATGTTCGACTCATGCCCCTAAAGGTCTGTAAGAATTTTGA
Organism: Garra rufa; assembly: GCF_049309525.1. Lineage (NCBI taxonomy): Eukaryota > Metazoa > Chordata > Actinopteri > Cypriniformes > Cyprinidae > Garra > Garra rufa. The sequence continues at coordinate 20,975,457 of NC_133381.1, forward strand.
AAGAAATCGGCCACTAGTTGGCGCTAACGAGTTTTTTGGCTCTGTAATCACGCGGCGTTTCACACATCCACACAATATGCATATCATTTGATAGATCCCCTCATGCAGAGAAACTTTGACTCAAGAACCATTGCTGTCAATCAAATCGTTCATTAATTATTCACAAATATGTTAAAAACCTACTTTTGCGAACTAGTCCTAGGTTTTTCGCCCGATCTGGATCAAACCACTGCAGTAATATTCTCTGGACTCTCTAGATCAATAATTATCAAAAAAATGTTGAATTTTGTCCTGTGGTTGGCTATAATGGGCTAATTTAGTAAAATGGGCATGGCAACATATATCCAAAAGCCTATAAAACCTAAACAAAAACTCAAAACTTTACAAAAATGGGTGACAACATGTAGCAGATGACCCTTAACAAGCATGCAAAGTTTCATGAAGATCGGACCATAGGTGGCGCTATAACAGTTAAAAAGGTGTCAAAAACATGATATTTCTATTGTATATAGAACTAAAATCCTAATTAAACGTCAATATCTTCACATATATACTATATCTTCATATCATATGATAGATCTCCTCATTCTGAACAACTATGCCTCTAGGACCAATGTTGTCAATCAAACTGTTCTTTTAAAACATGAGATCATTTAAAAAACATACTTTGGTGAACTCGTCCTGGATTTTCAACCCATACTCAATAAAATCAGTGCAGTTCAGTTCTCCAGACTCTCTTGGTCAGTAATTATCAAAAAAATGTTGAACATTTGCATTTGGTCAGCTATAACAGAGCCATTTCATAATATGCTTTTTATCTAGTGTACATTAAAGTCTACAAATACTAAAAGAAAAAAAAATTCAGAAACTTAAGTAAAATCATGCATCGTATGATTCAAAACAAGCATATGTTTATGGACATTGGGCAAAATAAGCTTTGTAATTGTTATAAAGCTTAAAAACAATGCACCTCTATTTCAATAAAATTACAACTATAGCCACTAGATGGCAATAGAATACCACTAATGGGCTTACACATGTTAATAGAACAGTGCTTTGTAGGGGTTAATGGCTTTATGTAGTTTTAAATTTATATGTAAGTGATACCAAATCACTGTTATAACTTTTCAAATCACATTTAGCCAAAGTTTAAAGCTTAATTTATACAGATATATCATATTTGACAATTACACATGATTATGATTACAGTGAAACATGACAATGATATATCAAATCTTAAAAACACAAGTTTTAAGCATGTTGTCAATTATCATTTATTGTACAAATCTCTTATGTGCAACAAAATATGTGTGCATCTGTCTGTGTCTGTAATCATGCTTAATGAACACAATAGTTTAACCATTTCATTTCTGTGTATGTTTCTGTTTGTGAGTGTATTCTTCGTAATGGATATGTTCTGGTGTCAGCCATATATTTCATGTTGGCCAACACCCTAACGGTGTAGAAGCCGTAAAGGCCTTAAATACTCGAACCCCGTTAATTGCTGCTTGCAGCTATATTTAGGGGTTCGAGTGCGTAGCACTGAAACCCTATTGTTTTTGTTAGGATTTTTATTATTATTATTATTATTATTATTTTTTTTCTGCCGTAAAACTGAACGTGCAGCCCAAACCGTAAGTGCTAGAGACTTGAAACTTGGTCAGCAGATAGAGCAAAAATCGAGGAGAACCTATCAAAGTATCAGCCCAATCGGACCATAGGTGGCGCTACAGCGCAAAAAACTAAAATTTTTGACATTTTGGCCATAATCTCGTAAACCGCTTGTCGTAGACTCAAAAACTTTACATCGTTGCGTTCCTTGGGTCAGGCCGAAGAAAAGTGTATTACGAAATTTTTGAGCTGCGACGCACGGTTGACCACGAAAACTGGACGTATGTCCGAAACCTACTTTTGCGAACTAGTCCTAGGATTTTCAACCGATCGGAACCAAACCAGTGCACAAAAATTCTCTGGACACTGAATATCAATAATTATCAAAAAAAAGTTGAATTTTTCACTCACGGTCGTAAAGGACCACCAAAACGTTCGAAAGTGAGGGGTCAATTTTACTAAAATGGCTATAACTTTTGAACGGAATGAGATATCTTCACCAAACTCCGTACACATGTGTATAAGCTCGATCCTTGGTCAAATCCAAAAAAATTGCGGAGCTTGAACACTTGGTGGCGCTATAAAACGGAAAAAAACATATTATTGACTATAAATACACAGCCGTTAGTCCGATCGACTTCAAAATTGGTATGCAGTCTCTTGGACCAAACGGGCGCAAGTGTATATGAGGACATTGGCGTATCTCAAAAAACATGGCCGCCATTGGCCAATGAAGTTTTAGCACCTATTTGACAAGGTTAACGGAGGTCGATCGGAACCAAACTCGGTGGGCATGTTTGACTCATGCCCCGAATGGTCTGTAAGAATTTTGAAAGAAATCGGCCACTAGTTGGCGCTAACGAGTTTTTTGGCTCTGTAATCGCGCGGCGTTTCACTCATCCACACAAGATACATATCATTTGATAGACCTCCTCATGCCGAGAAACTTTGCCTCAAGAACCATTGCTGTCAATCAAATCGTTCATTAATTATTCACAAATATGTTAAAAACCTACTTTTGCGAACTAGTCCTAGGTTTGTCGCCTGATCTCGATCAAACCACTGCAGTAATATTCTCTGGACTCTCTTCATCAATAATTATCGAAAAAATGTTGAATTTTGTCCTTTGGTTGGCTATAATGGGCTAATTTAGAAAAGGGGGTGTGACCATACATACTCAAAAGCCTATAAAAACTAAACAAAAACTCAAAACTTTATAAAAATTGGTGAAAACGTGTACCAGATGACCCTTAACAAGCATGCAAAGTTTCATGAAGATTGGACCATAGTTGGCGCTATAACAGTTAAAAAGGTGTCCAAAATATGAAAATTCTATATTAAATGACCTGAAATTGCTACAATAAAAAAATGCTCATACATTCACTCAAACACTACATCTTCATATGATATGTCATTTATTTAATGTTGGCCAGCACCCTAACAGTGTAAAAGTCGAAAAAGGCCTTAAATACTCGAACCCCGCTCAATGCTGCTTGCAGCTTTAATTAGGGGTTCGAGTGCGTAGCACTGAATCCCTATTGTATTTGTTAGGATTTTTATTATTATTATTATTATTATTATTATTAGGGGTTCGAGTGCGTAGCACTGAATCCCTATTGTTTTTGTTAGGATTTTTATTATTATTATTATTATTATTATTTTTCTGCCGTAAAACTGAACGGGCAGCCCAAACCGTAAGGCCTAGAGACTTGAAACTTGGTCAGATGATAGAGCAAAAATCGAGGAGAACCTCACAAAGAATCAGCCCAATCGGACCATAGGTGGCGCTATAGCGAACCGAAACGCGAAACCTATCATAACTCCTAAACCGTTTGTCCTAGACTCAAGTGTCTTATATCACTGGAATCCTTGGCTCAATCAAAACAAAATGGCTATCTCCGATTTCATTTCCGGTATGCAAATTTTTCCGCCATTTTGAAATTTGTCCAAAACCTACTTTTGCGAACTAGTCCTAGGTTTTTCGCCCGATCGGAACCAAACCAGTGCAGAAATATTCTCTGGACACTGAATATCAATAATTATCAAAAAAAAGTTGAACTTTTGACTCACGGTCGCAAAGGGCCACAAAAACGTTCGAAAGTGACGGGGCCACTTTTACTAAAATGGCTATAACTTCTGAATGGAATGAGATATCTTCACCAAACTCGACACAAACGTGTATAAGCTGAATCTTTGGTCAAATCAAAAAAATTGCGGAGCTTGTCCACTTGGTGGCGCTATAAGGCGGAAAAAACATATAAACAGCTATAAATACACAGCCGTTAGTCCGATCGACTTGAAAATTGGTATGCAGTGTCTTGGGCCAAAGGGCCACAAGTATCTACGAGGACATTGGCGTATCTCAAAAAACATTGCCGCCATTGGCAATTGAAGTTTGAGCACCTATTTGACAAGGTTAACGGAGGTCAATCAGAACGAAACTCGGTGAGCATGTTCGACTGACGGCCCTAAAGGTCTGCAAGAATTTTGAAAGAAATCGGCCACTAGTTGGCGCTAACGAGTTTTTTGCCTCTGTAATCGCGCGGCGTTTCACACATCCACACAATATTCATATCATTTGATAGATCTCCTCATGCCGAAAAAAATTGCTTCAAGAACCATTGCTGTCAATCAAATCGTTCATTAATTATTCACAAATATGTTAAAAACCTACTTTTGCGAACTAGTCCTAGGTTTTTCGCCCGATGTGGATCAAACTACTGCTGTAATATTCTCTGGACTCTCTAGATCTATAATTATCAAAAAAATGTGGAATTTTGTCCTTTGGTTGGCTAGAACCGGGTCATTTACAAAAGGGGCGTGGTCACATATACTCAAAAGTCTATAGAACCTAAACAAAAACTCAAAACTTTACAAAAATTGGTGAAAATATGTACCACATGTGTCTTATCAAGCATGCATAGTTTCATGACGATCGGACCATAGGTGGCGCTATAACAGTTAAAAAGGTATCAAAAACATGATATTTCTATTGTATAAAGAACTTAAAACCCAATTAAAGACAATAACTTCACATATACACTATATCTTCATATCATATGATAGATCTCCTCATTCTGAACAACTTTGCCTCTAGGGCCAATGTTGTAAATCAAACTGTTATTTTAATACGTGAGATAATTTAAAAAACATACTTTGGTGAACTCTTCCTGGGTTTTGAGCCCATACTCAATAAAATCAGTGCAGTACAATTCTCCAGACTCTCTTGGTCAGTAATTATCAAAAAAAAGTTTCACATTTGCATTTGGACAGCTATAACAGGGCCTTTTCATAATATGGTTTTCATCAAGTGTACCTAAAAGTCTACAAATACTAAAATAAAACAAAAATTCACAAACTTAAGTAAAATCATGCATCATATCATTCAAAACAAGCACATGTTTATGGCAAAAAAGGCAATTTAATAGTTATAAAGCTTACAAACAGTGCACCTCTATTTCAACAAAATTACAACTATAGCCACTAGATGGCAGTAGAATACCACTAATGGGCTTACACATATTACAGAACAGTGCTTTGTATGCTTTAATGGCTGTATATACTTTTCAATTCATATGTAAATGATACTAAATCACTGTTATACCTTTTCAAATCACATTTAGCCAAAGTTTAAAGCTTAATTTATACAGATATATCATATTTGACAATTACACATGATTATGATTACAGTGAAACATGACAATGATATATAAAATCTTAAAAACAGAAGTTTTAAGCATTTTGACACTTATCATTTATTGTACGAATCTCTTATGTGCAACAAAATATGTGTGCATCTGTCTGTGTGTGTAATCATGCTTAATGAACACAATAGTTTAACCATTTCATTTCTGTGTATGTTTCTGTTTGTGAGTGTATTCTTTGTAATGTGTATGTTCTGGTGTCAGCCATATATTTCGTGTTGGCCAACACCCTAACGGTATAGAAGCCGTAAAGGCCTTAAATACTCGAACCCCGTTAATTGCTGCTTGCAGCTATATTGTTTATTTGTAATCGCTATATTAATCTTTTTTTTTTCCTAAAACTGAACGGGCAGCCCAAACCGTAAGGCCTAGAGACTTGAAACTTGGCCAGAAGGTAGAGCTCCCTGTGGGGACCTCCTGAAAAAAGAATGAGCCTAATCGGACCATAGGTGGCGCTACAGCGCAAAAAAACTAATATTTTTACATTTTGGCCATAATCTCGTAAACCGTTTGTCGTAGACTCAAAAACTTTACATCGTTGCGTTCCTTGGGTCAGGCCGAACAAAAGTGTATTGCGAAATTTTTGAGCTGCGACGCACGATTGACCCCGAAAACTGGACGTTTGTCCGAAACCTACTTTTGCGAACTAGTCCTAGGTTTTTCGCCCGATCGGAACCAAACCAGTGCAGAAATATTCTCTAGACACTGATTATCAATAATTATCAAAAAAAAGTAACATTTTTGACTCACGGTCGCAAAGGGCCACCAAAACGTTCAATACTGACGGGGCCACTTTTACTAAAATGGCTATAACTTTTGAATGGAATGAGATATCTTCACCAAACTCGGTACAGATGTGTATAAGCTCAATCCTTGGTCAAATCAAAAAAATTGCGGAGCTTCACCACTTGGTGGCACTATAAGACGGAAAACATATATAAATTGCTATAAAAACACAACAGTTTGTCCGACCGACTTGAAAATTGGTATGCAGTGTCTTGGACCAAAGGGGCACAAGTGTCTATGAGGACATTGGCGTATCTCAAAAAACATGGCTGCCATTAGCCAATGAAGTTTGAGAACCTATTTGACAAGGTTAACGGAGGTCAATCAGAATGAAACTCGGTGGGCATGTTCTACTCATGGCCCTAAACGTCTGTAAGAATTTTGAAAGAAATCGGCCACTAGTTGGCGCTAACGAGGTTTTTTGGCTCTGTAATCGCGTGGCGTTTCACACATCCACACAATATTCATATCATTTGATAGATCTCTTCATGCCAAGAAAATTTGTCTCTAGAACCATTGCTGTCAATCAAATCGTTCATTCATTCTTCACAAATATGTTAAAAACCTACTTTTGCGAACTAGTCATAGGTTTTTTGCCCGATCTAGATCAAACCACTGTAGTAATATTCTCTTGACTCTCTAGATCAATAATTATCAAAAAAATGTTGAATTTTGTCCTTTGGTTGGCTATAACAGGGTCATTTATGAAACGGGCCTGGCCACATATACTCAAAAGCCTATAGAACCTAAACAAAAACTCAACACTTTACAAAAATTGGTGACAACATGTACCCAATGACTCTTAACAAGCATGTAAAGTTTCATGAAGATCTGACCATAGGTGGCGCTATAACAGTTAAAAAGGTGGCAAAAACATGATATTTCTATTGTAAATGAACTGAAATCACAATAAAACGTCTATATACTCACATATACACTATATCTTCATATCATATGACAGATTTCCTCATTCTAAAGAAAATTTGTCTCTAGGATCACTGCTGTCAAAATTTACCCTTTTCTTCATACAGACATATTTGTTTTTACAGTTAAGCCAGATTTTGGTTACAGTGAGACCTGAAAATGGGATATAAAGTCTTAAAAGGACCTGTTATATTATTAAAGATATCTCTTATGTGCAACAAAATGTGTGTGCATCTGTCTGTGTGTGTTATCATGCTTAATGAACATAACAGTTTAACCATTTCATTTCTGTGTATGTTTCTGTTTGTGAGTGAATTCTTCATAATGGATATGTTCTGGTGTCAGCCATGTATTTCTTGTTGGCCAACACCCTAACAGTATAGAAGCCGTAAAGGCCTTAAACACTCGAACCCCGCTCAATGCTGCTTGCAGCTTTAATGTTTATTTGTAATCGCTATATTAATCTTTTTTTTTTTCCTAAAACTGAACGGGCAGCCGAAACCGTAGGGCCTAGAGACTTGAAACTTGGCCAGAAGGTAGAGCTCCCTGTGGGGACCTCCTGAAAAAAGAATGAGCCTAATCGGACCATAGGTGGCGCTACAGTGCAAAAAAACAAATTTTTTGACATTTTGGCCATAATCTCGTAAACCGTTTGTCGTAGACTCAAAAACTTTACATCGTTGCGTTCCTTGGGTCAGGCCGAACAAAAGTGTATTGCGAAATTTTTGAGCCGCGACGTACGGTTGACCCCGAAAACTGGACGTATGTCCGAAACCTACTTTTGCGAACTAGTCCTAGGTTTTTTGCCCGATCTGAACCAAACCAGTGCAGGAATATTCTCTGGACACTGAATATCAATAATTATCAAAAAAAAGTTGAATTTTTGACTCACGGCCGCAAAGGGCCACCAAAACATTCGATACTGACGTGGCCACTTTTACTAAAATGGCTATAACTTTTGAATGGAATAAGATATCTTCACCAAACTAGGTACAGATGTGTATAAGCTCAATCCTTGGTCAAATCAAAAAAAATTGCGGAGCTTCACCACTTGGTGGCGCTATAAGACGGAAAAAATATATAAACGGCTATAAATACACAACAGTTTGTCCGACCGACTTGAAAATTGGTATGCAGTGTATTGGACCAAAGGGGCACAAGGGTCTATGAGGACATTGGCGTATCTCAAAAAACATGGCTGCCATTAGCCAATGAAGTTTGAGCACCTATTTGACAAGGTTAACGGAGGTCAATCAGAACGAAACTCGGTGGGCATGTTCGACTCACGGCCCTAAAGGTCTGTGAGAATTTTGAAAGAAATCGGCCACTAGTTGGCGCTAACGAGTTTTTTTGGCTCTGGAATCGCGCGGCGTTTCACACATCCACACAATATGCATATCATTTGATAGATCTCCTCATGCCGAGAAAAATTGCTTCAAGAACCATTGCTGTCAATCAAATCGTTCATTAATTATTCACAAATATGTTAAAAACCTACTTTTGCGAACTAGTCCTAGGTTTTTCGCCCGATCTGGATCAAACCACTGCAGTAATATTCTCTGGACTCTCTAGATCAATAATTATCAAAAAAATGTTGAATTTTGTCCTTTGGTTGGATATAATGGGCTCATTTAGTAAAGGGGGCGTGGCAACATATATCCAAAAGCCTATTAAACCTAAACAAAACTCAAAACCTTACAAAAATGGGTGACAACATGTATCCGATGACCCTTAACAAGCATGCAAAGTTTCTTGAAGATCGGACAATAGGTGGCTCTATAACAGTTAAAAAGGTGTCAAAAACATGATATTTCTATTGTATATAGAACTAAAAACCCAATTAAACGTCAATATCTTCACATATACACTATATCTTCATATCACATGATAGATCTGCTCATTCTGAACAACTTTGCCTCTAGGACCAATGTTGTCAATCAAACTGTTCTTTTAATACGTGAGATCATTTTAAAAACATACTTTGGTGAACTCATCCTGGGTTTTCCACCCATACTCAATACAATCAGTGCAGTACGATTCTCCAGACTCTCTTGGTCAGTAATTATCAAAAAAATGTTGAACATTTGCATTTGGACAGCTATAACAGGGCCATTTCATAATATGCTTTTTATCTAGTGTACATTAAAGTCTACAAATACTAAAATAAAACAAAAATTCACAAACCTAAGTAAAATTATATATCATATGATTCAAAACAAGCATATGTTTATGGACACTGGGCAAAAAAGGCAATTTAATAGTTATAAAGCTTAAAACAATGCACCTCTATTTCAACAAAATTACAACTATAGCCACTAGATGGCAGTAGAATACCACTAATGGGCTTACACATACAGATTTACCAGAACAGTGCTTTGTATGGTTTAATAGCTTTATATAGCTTTGAATTGATATTTAAGTGATACTAAACCACTGTTATAACTTTTCAAATCACATTTAGCCAAAGTTTAAAACTTAATTTATACAGATATATCAAAATTGACAATTACACATGATTATGATAATAGTGAAACATGACAATGATATATCAAATCTTAAAAACACAAGTTTTAAGCATGTTGTCACTTATTTATTGTACAAATCTCTTATGTGCAACAAAATATGTGTGCAAAATATCTGTCTGTGTCTGTAATCATACTTAATCAACACAATAGTTTAACCATTTCATTTCTGTGTATGTTTCTGTTTGTGAGTGTATTCTTCGTAATGGATATGTTCTGGTGTCAGCCATATATTTCATGTTGGCCAACACCTTAACGGTATAGACGCCGTAAAGGCCTTAAACACTCGAACCCCGGTAAATGCTGCTTGCAGCTTTAATTATTATTAGGGGTTCGAGTGCGTAGCACTGAATCCCTATTGTAATTGTTAGGATTTTTATTATTATTATTTTTCTGCCGTAAAACTGAACGGGCAGCCCAAACCGTAAGGCCTAGAGACTTGAAACTTGGTCAGATGATAGAGCAAAAATCGAGGAGAACCTCACAAAGAATCAGCCCAATCGGACCATAGGTGGCGCTATAGCGAACCGAAACGCGAAACCTATCATAACTCCTAAACCGTTTGTCCTAGACTCAAGTGACTTATATCATTGGAATCCTTGGCTCAATCAAAACAAAATGGCTATCTCCGATTTCATTTCCGGTATGCAAATTTTTCCGCCATTTTGAAATTTGTCCAAAACCTACTTTTGCGAACTAGTCCTAGGTTTTTCTCCCGATCGGAACCAAACCAGTGCAGAAATATTCTCTGGACACTGAATATCAATAATTATCAAAAAAAAGTTGAATTTTTCACTCACGGTCGCAAAGGACCACCAAAACGTTCGAAAGTGAGGGGTCAATTTTACTAAAATGGCTATAACTTTTGAACGGAATGACATATCTTCACCAAACTCGGCACACATGTGTATAAGCTCGATCCTTGGTCAAATCAAAACAAATTGCGGAGCTTGATCACTTGGTGGCGCTATAAAACGGAAAAAACATATTATTGACTATAAATACACAGCCGTTAGTCCGATCGACTTCAAAATTGGTATGCAGTCTCTTGGACCAAAGGGGCACAAGTGTCTATGAGGATATTGGCGTATCTAAAAAAACATGGCCGCCATTGGCCAATGAAGTTTGAGCACCTATTTGACAAGGTTAACAGAGGTCAATCAGAACGAAACTCGGTGGGCATGTTTGACTCACGGCCCTAAAGGTCTGTAAGAATTTTGAAAAAAATCTGCCACTAGTTGGCGCTAACGAGTTTTTTGGCTCTGTAATCGCGCTGTGTTTCACACATCCACACAATATGCATATCATTTGATAGATCTCCTCATGTCGAGAAATTTTGACTCAAGAACCATTGCTGTCAATCAAATCGTTCATTAATTATTCACAAAAATGTTAAAAACCTACTTTTGCGAACTAGTCCTAGGTTTTTCGCCCGATCTGGATCAAACCACTGCAGTAATATTCTCTGGACTCTCTAGATCAATAATTATCAAAAAAATGTTGAATTTTGTCCTTTGGTTGGCTATAATGGGCTAATTTAGAAAGAGGGGTGTGACCACACGTACTTAAAAGCCTATAAAAACTAAATAAAACCTCAAAACTTGACAAAAATGGGTGACAACATGTAGCAGATGACCCTTAACAAGCATGCAAAGTTTCATGACGATCGGACCATAGGTGGCGCTAAAACAGTTAAAAAGGTGTCAAAAACATGATATTTCTATTGTATATAGAACTAAAAACCCAATTAAACGTCAATATCTTCACATATACACTATATCTTCATATCATATGATAGATCTCCTCATTCTGAACAACTTTGCCTCTAGGACCAATGTTGTCAATCAAACTGTTCTTTTAAAACGTGAGATCATTTTAAAAACATACTTTGGTGAACTCGTCCTGGCTTTTCAACCCATACTCAATAAAATCAGTGCAGTTCAGTTCTCCAGACTCTCTTGGTCAGTAATTATCAAAAAATGTTGAACATTTGCATTTGGACAGCTACAACAGGGCCATTTCATAATATGCTTTTTATCTAGTGTAGATTAAAGTCCACAAATACTAAAATAAAACAAAAATTCACAAACCTAAGTAAAATTATGTATCATATGATTCAAAACAAGCAGATGTTTATGGACACTGGGCAAAAAAGGCAATTTAATAGTTATAAAGCTAAAAAATAATGCACCTCTGTTTCAACAAAATCACAACTATAGCCACTAGATGGCAGTAGAATACCACTAATGGGCTTACACATACAGATTTACCAGAACAGTGCTTTGTATGGTTTAATGGCTTTATATAGTTTTGAATTGATATGTAAGTGATACTAAATCACTGTTATAACTTTTCAAATCACATTTAGCCAAAGTTTAAAACTTAATTTATACAGATATATCAAAATTGACAATTACACATGATTATGATAATAGTGAAACATGACAATGATATATCAAATCTTAAAAACACAAGTTTTAAGCATGTTGTCACTTATCATTTATTGTACAAATCTCTTATGTGCAACAAAATATGTGTGCATCTGTCTGTGTCTGTAATCATGCTTAATGAACAAAATAGTTTAACCATTTCATTTCTGTGTATGTTTCTGTTTGTGAGTGTATTCTTCGTAATGGATATGTTCTGGTGTCAGCCATATATTTCATGTTGGCCAACACCTTAACGGTATAGACGCCGTAAAGGCCTTAAACACTCGAACCCCGGTAAATGCTGCTTGCAGCTTTAATTATTATTATTATTATTATTATTTTTCTGCCGTAAAACTGAACGTGCAGCCCAAACCGTAAGTGCTAGAGACTTGAAACTTGGTCAGAAGATAGAGCAAAAATCGAGGAGAACCTATCAAAGTATCAGCCCAATCGGACCATAGGTGGCGCTACAGCGCAAAAAACTAAAATTTTTGACATTTTGGCCATAATCTCGTAAACCGCTTGTCGTAGACTCAAAAACTTTACATCGCTGTGATCCTTGGGTCAAGCCGAACAAAAGTGTATTACGAAATTTTTGAGTTGCGACGCACGGTTGACCCCGAAAAATGGACGTGAATCCGAAACCTACTTTTGCGAACTAGTCCTAGGTTTTTAACCCGATCGGAACCAAACCAGTGCAGGAATATTCTCTGGACACTGAATATCAATAATTATCAAAAAAAAGTTGAATTTTTCACTCACGGTCGTAAAGGACCACCAAAACGTTCGAAAGTGAGGGGTCAATTTTACTAAAATGGCTATAATATTTTAACGGAATGAGATATCTTCACCAAACTCGGTACACATGTGTATAAGCTCGATCCTTGGTCAAATCAAAACAAATTGCGGAGCTTGATCACTTGGTGGCGCTATAAGACGGAAAAAACATATTATTGACTATAAATACACAGCCGTTAGTCCGATCGACTTGAAAATTGGTATGCAGTGACTTGGACCAAAGGGGCACAAATGTCTATGAGGACATTGGCGTATCTCAAAAAACATGGCCGCCATTGGTCAATGAAGTTTGAGCACCCATTTGACAAGGTTAACGGAGGTCGATCGGAACCAAACTCGGTGGGCATGTTTGACTCATGGCCCTAAAGGTCTGTAAGAATTTTGAAAGAAATCGGCCACTAGTTGGCGCTAACGAATTTTTTGGCTCTGTTATCGTGCGGCGTTTCACTCATTCACACAAGATACATATCGTTTGATAGATCTCCTCATGCCGAGAAACTTTGCCTCAAGAACCATTGCTGTTAATCAAATCGTTCATTAATTATTCACAAATATTTTAAAAACCTACTTTTGCGAACTAGTCCTAGGTTTTTCGCCCGATCTGGATCAAACCACTGCAGTAATATTCTCTCGACTCTCTAGATCAATAATTATCAAAAAAATGTTGAATTTTGTCCTTTGGTTGCCTATAATGGGCTAATTTAGAAAAAGGGGTTTGACCACACATACTCAAAAGCCTATAAAAACAAAACTAAAACTCAAAACTTTACAAAAATTGGTGTCAACATGTAGGAGGTGACCCTCAACAAGCATGCAAAGTTTCATGAAGATCGGACCATAGGTGGCGCTATAACAGTTAAAAAGGTGTCCGAAATATGGAAATTCTATATTAAATGGCCTGAAATTGCTACAATAAAAAAATGCTCATATATTCACTCAAACACTACATCTTCATATGATATGTCATTTATTTGATGTTGGCCTGCACCCTAACAGCGTAAAAGCCGAAAAAGGCCTTAAATACTCGAACCCCGCTCAATGCTGCTTGCAGCTTTAATTATTATTATTATTATTTTTCTGCCGTAAAACTGAACGGGCAGCCCAAACCGTAAGGCCTAGAGACTTGAAACTTGGTCAGATGATAGAGCAAAAATCGAGGAGAACCTCACAAAGAATCAGCCCAATCGGACCATAGGTGGCGCTATAGCGAACAGAAACGCAAAACCTATCATAACTCCTAAACCGTTTGTCCTAGACTCAAGTGTCTTATATCACTGGAATCCTTGGCTCAATCAAAACAAAATGGCTATCTCCGATTTCATTTCCGGTATGCAAATTTTTCCGCCATTTTGAAATTTGTCCAAAACCTACTTTTGCGAACTAGTCCTAGGTTTTTCGCCCGATCGGAACCAAACCAGTGCAGAAATATTCTCTGGACACTGAATATCAATAATTATCAAAAAAAAGTTGAACTTTTGACTCACGGTCGCAAAGGGCCACCAAAACGTTCGAAAGTGACGGGGCCACTTTTACTAAAATGGCTATAACTTTTGAATGGAATGAGATATCTTCACCAAACTCGACACACACGTGTATAAGCTTAATCTTTGGTCAAATCAAAAAAATTGCGGAGCTTGTCCACTTGGTGGCGCAATAAGGCGTAAAAGACATATAAACAGCTATAAATACACAGCCGTTAGTCCGATCGACTTGAAATTTGGTATGCAGTGTCTTGGACCAAAGGGCCACAAGTATCTATGAGGACATTGGCGTATCTCAAAAAACATGGCCGCCATTGGTCAATGAAGTTGGAGCACCTATTTGACAAGGTTAACAGAGGTCAATCAGAACGAAACTCGGTGAGCATGTTCGTCTCATGCCCCTAAAGGTCTGTAAGAATTTTTAAAGAAATCGGCCACTAGTTGGCGCTAACGAGTATTTTTGGCTCTGTAATCGCGCGGCGTTCCACACATCCACACAATATGCATATCATTTGATAGATCCCCTCATGCAGAGAAAAATTGCTTCAAGAACCATTGCTGTCAATCAAATCCTTCATTAATTATTCACAAATATGTTAAAAACCTACTTTTGCGAACTAGTCCTAGGTTTTTCACCCAATCTGGATCAAACCACTACAGTAATATTCTCTGGACTCTCTATATCAATAATTATCAAAAAAATGTTGAATTTTGTCCTTTGTTTGGCTATAATAGGCTAATTTAGAAAAGGGGGTGTGACCACACATACTCAAAAGCCTATAAAAGCTAAACAAAAATTCAAAACTTTACGAAAATGGGGGACAACATGTAGCAGATGACCATTAACAAGCATACAAAGTTTCATGACGATCGGACCATAGGTGGCGCTATAACAGTTAAAAAGGTGTCAAAAACATGATATTTCTATTGTATAAAGAACTTAAAACCCAATTAAACGTCAATATCTTCACATATACACTATATCTTCATATCATATGATAGATATCCTCATTCTGAACATCTTTGCCTCAAGGACCAATATTGTCAATCAAACTGTTCTTTTAATACGTGAGATAATTAAAAAAACATACTTTGGTGAACTCGTCCTGGGTTTTCAACCCATACTCAATAAAATCAGTGCAGTACAATTCTCCAGACTCTCTTGGTCAGTAATTATCAAAAAAATGTTGAACATTTGCATTTGGACAGCAATAACAGGGCCATTTCATAATATGCTTTTTATCTAGTGTAGATTAAAGTCTACAAATACTAAAATAAAACAAAAATTCACAAACCTAAGTAAAATTATGTATCAAATGATTCAAAACAAGCATATGTTTATGGACACTGGGCAAAAAAGGCAATTTAATAGTTATAAAGCTTAAAACAATGCACCTCTATTTCAAAAAAAATACAACTATAGCCACTAGATGGCAGTAGAATACCACTAATGGGCTTACACATACAGATTTACCAGAACAGTGCTCTGTATGGTTTAATGGCTTTATATAGTTGTGAATTTATATGTAAATGATACTAAATCACTGATATAACTTTTCAAATCACATTTAGCCAAAGTTTAAAACTTAATTTATACAGATATATCATATTTGACAATTACACATGATTATGATTACACTGAAACATGACAATGATATATCAAATCTTAAAAACACAAGACTTATGCATGTTGTCACTTATCATTTATTGTACAAATCTCTTATGTGCAACAAAATATGCGTGCATCTGTCTGTGTCTGTAATCATGCTTAATGAACACAATAAATTAACCACTTCGTTTCTGTGTATGTTTCTGTTTGTGAGTGTATTCTTCATAAGATATGTTCTGGTGTCAGCCATATATTTCATGTTGGCCAACACCTTAACGGTATAGACGCCGTAAAGGCCTTAAATACTCGAACCCCGTTCAATGCTGCTTGCAGCTTTAATTATTAGGGGTTCGAGTGCGTAGCACTGAATCCCTATTGTTTTTGTTAGGATTTTTATTATTATTATTATTATTATTATTTTTTTTCTGCCGTAAAACTGAACGTGCAGCCCAAACCGTAAGGCCTAGAGACTTGAAACTTGGTCAGCAGATAGAGCAAAAATCGAGGAGAACCTATCAAAGTATCAGCCCAATCGGACCATAGGTGGCGCTACAGCGCAAAAAACTAAAATTTTTGACATTTTGGCCATAATCTCGTAAACCGTTTGTCGTAGACTCAAAAACTTTACATCGTTGCGTTCCTTGGGTCAGGCCGAAGAAAAGTGTATTACGAAATTTTTGAGTTGCGACGCACGGTTGACCCCGAAAAATGGACATGAATCCGAAACCTACTTTTGCGAACTAGTCCTAGGTTTTTCACCCGATCGGAACCAAACCAGTGCAGAAAAATTCTCTGGACACTGAATATCAATAATTATAAAAAAAAAGTTGAACTTTTGACTCACGGTCGCAAAGGACCACCAAAACGTTCGAAAGTGAGGGGTCAATTTTACTAAAATGGCTATAACTTTTGAAAGGAATGAGATATCTTCACCAAACTCGGTACACATGTGTACAAGCTCGATCCTTGGTCAAATCAAAAAAAATTGCGGAGCTTGAACACTTGGTGGCGCTATAAAACGGAAAAAACATATTATTGACTATAAATACACAGCCGTTAGTCCGATCGACTTCAAAATTGGTATGCAGTCTCTTGGACCAAAGGGGCACAAGTGTCTATGAGGACATTGGCGTATCTCAAAAAACATGGCCGCCATTGGCCAATGAAGTTTGAGCACCTATTTGACAAGGTTAACGGAGGTCGATCGGAACGAAACTCGGTGGGCATGTTCGACTCATGCCCCTAAAGGTCTGTAAGAATTTTGAAAGAAATCGGCCACTAGTTGGCGCTAACGAGTTTTTTTGGCTCTGGAATCGCTCGGCGTTTCACACATCCACACAATATGCATATCGTTTGATAGATCTCCTCATGCTGAGAAAAATTGCTTCAAGAACCATTGCTGTCAATCAAATCGTTCATTAATTATTCACAAATATGTTAAAAACCTACTTTTGCGAACTAGTCCTAGGTTTTTCGCCCGATCTGGATCAAACCACTGCAGTAATATTCTCTGGACTCTCTAGATCAATAATTATCAAAAAAATGTTGAATTTTGTCCTTTGGTTGGCTATAATGGGCTAATTTAGAAAAGGGGGTTTGACCACACATACTCAAAAGCCTATGAAAATTAAACAAAAGCTCAAAACTTTACAAAAATTGGTGAAAATGTGTACCAGATGATCCATAACAAGCGTGCAAAGTTTCATGAAGATCGGACCATAGGTGGCGCTATGACAGTTAAAAAGGTGTCCAAAATATGAAAATTCTATATTAAATGGCCTGAAATTGCTACAATAAAAAAATGCTCATATATTCACTCAAACACTACATCTTCATATGATATGTCATTTATTTCATGTTGAACTGCACCCTAACAGCGTAAAAGCCGAAAAAGGCCTTAAATACTCGAACCCCGCTCAATGCTGCTTGCAGCTTTAATTAGGGGTTCGAGTGCGTAGCACTGAATCCCTATTGTTTTTGTTAGGATTTTTATTATTATTATTATTATTATTATTATTATTATTATTATTCTGCCCTAAAACTGAATGTGCAGCCCAAACCGTAAGGCCTAGAGACTTGAAACTTGGTCAGATTGTGGTGACTGCGGCCAGAATGGATAATCCAAAGACTCGCCCCAATCGGACTAAAGGTGGCGCTACAGCGCAAAAAACTAAATTTTTTGAGTTTTTTGGCTTTTTCTCGTAAACCGCTTGCCGTAGACTCAAAAACTTTACATCCTTGTGATCCTTGGGTCAGCCCGGACAAAAGTGCAAAGGCGACTTTTTTTCTCTAGGACGCACCGTTTTCCCGCAAAATGGACGTATGTCCGAAACCTACTTTTGCGAACTAGTCCTAGGTTTTTTGCCCGATCGGAACCAAACCAGTGCAGGAATATTCTCTGCACACTGAATATCAATAATTATCAAAAAAAAGTGGAATTTTTGACTCATGGTCGCAAAGGGCCACCAAAACGTCCGTAACCGACGGGGCCACTTTTACTAAAATGGCTATAACTTTTGAACGGAATGAGATATCTTCACCAAACTCGGTACACATGTGTATAAGCTCGATCCTTGGTCAAATCAAAAAAATTGCGGAGCTTGAACACTTGGTGGCGCTATAAAACGAAAAAAACATATTATTGACTATAAATACACAGCCGTTAGTCCGATCGACTTCGAAATTGGTATGCAGTCTCTTGGACCAAAGGGGCACAAGTGTCTATGAGGACATTGGCGTATCTCAAAAAACATGGCCGCCATTGGCCAATGAATTTTGAGCACCTATTTGACAAGGTTAACGGAGGTCAATCAGAACGAAACTCGGTGGGCATGTTCGACTCACGGCCCTAAAGGTCTGTAAGAATTTTGAAAGAAATCGGCCACTAGTTGGCGCCAACGAGTGTTTTTGGCTCTGTAATCGCGCGGCGTTTCACACATCCACACAATATGCATATCATTTGATAGATCTCCTCATGTCGAGAAAAATTGCTTCAAGAACCATTGCTGTCAATCAAATCGTTCATTAATTATTCACAAATATGTTAAAAACCTACTTTTGCGAACTAGTCCTAGGTTTTTTGCCCGATCTGGATCAAACCACTGCAGTAATATTCTCTGGACTGTCTAGATCAATAATTATCAAAAAAATGTTGAATTTTGTCTTTTGGTTGTCTATAATGGGCTAATTTAGAAAAGGGGGTGTGACCACACATGCTCAAAAGCCTATAAAAACTAAACAAAAACTCAAAACTTTACAAAAATGGGTGTCAACATGTACCAAGTGACCCTGAACAAGCATACAAAGTTTCATGAAGATCGGACCATAGGTGGCGCTATAACAGTTAAAAAGGTGTCAAAAACATGATATTTCTATTGTATAAAGAACTTAAAACCCAATTAAACGTCAATATCTTCAAATATACACTATATCTTCATATCACATGATAGATCTCCTCATTCTGAACAACTTTGCCTCTAGGACCACTGTTGTAAATCAAACTGTTCTTTTAATATATGAGATCATTTAAAAAACATACTTTGGTGAACTCGTCCTGGGTTTTCCACCCATACTCAATACAATCAGTGCAGTACGATTCTCCAGACTCTCTTGGTCAGTAATTATCAAAAAAATGTTGAACATTTGCATTTGGACAGCTATAACAGGGCCATTTCATAATATGCTTTTTATCTAGTGTACATTAGAAGTCTACAAATACTTACATAAAACAAAAATTCACAAACCTAAGTAAAATTATGTATCATATGATTCAAAACAAGCATATGTTCATGGACACTGAGCAAAAAAAAGGCAATTTAGTAGTTATAAAGCTTTAAAAAAAATGCACCTCTATTTCAACAAAATTACAACTATAGCCACTAGATGGCAGTAGAATACCACTAATGGGCTTACACATTTTAATAGAACAGTGCTTTGTATGGTTTAATGGCTTTATGTAGTTTTGAATTGATATGTAAGTGATACTAAATCACTGTTATAGCTTTTCAAATCACATTTAGCCAAATTTAAAACTTAATTTATACAGATATATCATATTTGACAATTACACATGATTATGATTACAGTGAAACATGACAATGATATATCAAATCTTAAAAACACAAGTTTTAAGCATGTTGTCACTTATCATTTATTGTACAAATCTCTTATGTGCAACAAAATATGTGTGCGTCTGTCTGTGTCTGTAATCATGCTTAATGAACAAAATAGTTTAACCATTTCATTTCTGTGTATGTTTCTGTTTGTGAGTGAATTCTTCATAATGGATATGTTCTGGTGTCAGCCATATATTTCGTGTTGGCCAACACCCTAACGGTTTAGAAGCCGTAAAGGCCTTAAATACTCGAACCCCGTTAATTGCTGCTTGCAGCTATATTGTTTATTTGTAATCGCTAAAATAAACTTTTTTTTTTCCTAAAACTGAACGTGCAGCCCAAACCGTAAGACCGAGAGACTTGAAACTTGGCCAGAAGGTAGAGCTCCCTGTGGGGACATCCTGAAAAAAGAATGAGCCTAATCGGACCATAGGTGGCGCTAGAGCGCAAAAAAACAATTTTTTTGACATTTTGGCCATAATCTCGTAAACCGTTTGTCGTAGACTCAAAAACTTTACATCGTTGCGTTCCTTGGGTCAGGCCGAACAAAAGTGTATTGCAAAATTTTTGAGCTGCGACGCACGCTTGACCCCGAAAACTGGACGTTTGTCCGAAACCTACTTTTGCGAACTAGTCCTAGGTTTTTCGCCCGATTGGAACCAAACCAGTGCAGAAATATTCTCTGGACACTGATTATCAATAATTATCAAAAAAAAGTAACATTTTTGACTCACGGTCGCAAAGGGCCACCAAAACGTTCAATACTGACGGGGCCACTTTTACTAAAATGGCTATAACTTTTGAATGGAATGAGATATCTTCACCAAACTCGGTACACATGTGTATAAGCTCAATCCTTGGTCAAATCAAAAAAATTGCAGAGCTTGAACACTTGGTGGCGCTATACAACGGAAAAAGCATATTATTGACTATAAATACACAGCCGTTAGTCCGATCGACTTCAAAATTGGTATGCAGTGACATGGACCAAAGGGGCACAAGTGTCTATGAGGACATTGGCGTATCTCAAAAAACATGGCCGCCATTAGCCAATGAAGTTTGAGCACCTATTTGACAAGGTTAACGGAGGTCGATCGGAACCAAACTCAGTGGGCATGTTTGACTCATGGCCCTAAAGGTCTGTAAGAATTTTGAAAGAAATTGGCCACTAGTTGGCGCTAACGAGTTTTTTGGCTCTGTAATCGCGCAGCGATTCACTCATTCACACAAGATACATATCGTTTGATAGATCTCCTCATGCCGAGAAACTTTGCCTCAAGGACCATTGCTGTCAATCAAATCGTTCATTAATTATTCACAAATATGTTAAAAACCTACTTTTGCGAACTAGTCCTAGGTTTTTCGCCCGATCTCGATCAAACCACTGCAGTAATATTCTCTGGACTCTCTAGATCAATAATTATCGAAAAAATGTTGAATTTTGTCCTTTGGTTGGCTATAATGGGCTAATTTAGAAAAGGGGGTGTGACCACACATACTCAAAAGCCCATAAAAACTAAACAAAAACTCAAAACTTTACAAAAGTTGGTGAAAATGTGTACCAGATGACCCTTAACAAGCGTCCAAAGTTTCATGAAGATCGGACTATAGGTGGCGCTAAAACAGTTAAAAAGGTGTCCAAAATATAAAAATTCTATATTAAATGACCTCAAATTGCTACAATAAAAAAATGCTCATACATTCACTCAAACACTACATCTTCATTTGATATGTCATTTATTTGATGTTGGCCTGCACCCTAACAGCGTAAAAGCCGAAAAAGGCCTTAAATACTCGAACCCCGCTCAATGCTGCTTGCAGCTTTAATTAGGGGTTCGAGTGCGTAGCACTGAAACCCTATTGTAATTGTTAGGATTTTTATTATTATTATTTTTCCGCCGTAAAACTGAACGTGCAGCCCAAACCGTAAGGCCTAGAGACTTGAAACTTGGTCAAAAGATAGAGCAAAAATCGAGGAGAACCTATCAAAGTATCAGCCCAATCGGACCATAGGTGGCGCTACAGCGCAAAAAACAAAAAATTTTGACATTATGGCCATAATCTCGTAAACCGCTTGTCGTAGACTCAAAAACTTTACATCGTTGCGTTCCTTGGGTCAGGCCGAACAAAAGTGTATTACGGAATTTTTGAGCTGCGACGCACGGTTGACCCCGAAAAATGGACGCGAATCCGAAACCTACTTTTGCGAACTAGTCCTAGGTTTTTCGCCCGATCAGAACCAAACCAGTGCAGGAATATTCTCTGGACACTGAATATCAATAATTATCAAAAAAAAGTACAATTTTTCACTCAAGGTGGCAAAGGGCCACACAAACGTTCAATACCGACGGGGCCACTTTTACTAAAATGGCTATAACTTTTGAACGGAATGAGATATCTTCACCAAACTCGGTACACATGTGTATAAGCTCGATCCTTGGTCAAATAAAAAAAAATTGCGGAGCTTGAACACTTGGTGGCGCTATAAAACGGGAAAAACATATTATTGACTATAAATACACAGCCGTTAGTCCGATCAACTTCAAAATTGGTATGCAGTCTCTTGGACCAAAGGGGCACAAGTGTCTATGAGGACATTGGCGTATCTGAAAAAACATGGCCGCCATTGGTCAATGAAATTTGAGCACGTATTTGACAAGGTTAACGGAGGTCAATCAGAACAAAACTCGGTGGGCATGTTCGACTTACGGCCCTAAAGGTCTGTAAGAATTTTGAAAAAAATCGGCCACTAGTTGGCGCTAACGAGATTTTTTGCCTCTGTAATCGCGCGGCGTTTCACACATCCACACAATATTCATATCATTTGATAGATCTCCTCATGCCGAGAAAAATTGCTTCAAGAACCATTGCTGTCAATCAAATCGTTCATTAATTATTCACAAATATGTTAAAAACCTACTTTTGCGAACTAGTCCTAGGTTTTTCGCCCGATCTGGATCAAACCACTGCAGTAATATTCTCTGGACTCTCTAGATCAATAATTATCAAAAAAATGTGGAATTTTGTCCTTTGTTTAGCTATAACAGGGTCATTTACAAAAGGGGCGTGGCCACATATACTCAAAAGCCTATAGAACCTAAACAAAAACTCAAAACTTTACAAAAATGGGTGACCACATGTACCCGATGACCCTTAACAAGCATGTGAAGTTTCATGACGATGGGACCATAGGTGGCGCTATAACAGTTAAAATGGTGAAAAAAAACATGATATTTCTACTGTATATAGAACTAAAAACCCAATTAAACGTCGATATCTTCACATATACAAAATATCTTCATATCATATGATAGATCTGCTCATTCTGAACAACTTTGCCTCTAGGACCAATGTTGTCAATCAAACTGTTCTTTTAATACGTGAGATATTTTAAAAACATACTTTAGTGAACTCGTTCTGGGTTTTCAACCCATACTCAATATAATCAGTGCAGTACAATTCTCTAGACTCTCTTGGTCAGAAATTATCAAAAAAATGTTGAACATTTGCATTTGGACAGCTATAACAGAGCCATTTCATAATATGCTTTTTATCTAGTGTAGATTAAAGTCTACAAATACTAAAATAAAACAAAGATTCACAAACCTAAGTAAAATTATGAAACATATGATTCAAAACAAGCATATGTTTATGGACATTGGCCAAAAAAGGCAATGTAATTGTTAAAAAGCTTACAAACAATGTACCTCTATTTCAATAAAATTACAACTATAGCCACTAGATGGCAGTAGAATACCACTAATGGGCTTAAACATGTTAATAGAACAGTGCTTTGTAGGGTTTAATGGCTTTATGTAGTTTTGAATTTATATGTTAGTGATACTAAATCACTGTTATAACTTTTCAAATCACATTTAGCCAAAGTTTAAAACTTAATTTATACAGATATATCATATTTGACAATTACACATGATTATGATTACAGTGAAACATGACAATGATATATAAAATCTTAAAAACGCAAGTTTTAAGCATTTTGTTACTTATTTATTATACAAATCTCTTATGTGCAACAAAATATGTGTGCATCTGTCTGTGTGTGATCATGCTTAATGAACATAACAGTTTAACCATTTCATTTCAATGTAAGTTTCTGTTTGTGAGTGTACTCTTCATCATGGATATGTTCTGGTGTCCGCCATCAATTTCATGTTGGCCTACACCCTACCAGTGTAGAAGCCATAAAGGCCTTAAATACTCGAACCCCGTTAATTGCTGCTTGCAGCTATATTTAGGGGTTCGAGTGCGTAGCACTGAATCCCTATTGTAATTGTTAGGATTTTTATTATTATTTTTCTGCCGTAAAACTGAACGGGCAGCCCAAACCGTAAGGCCTAGAGACTTGAAACTTGGTCAGATGATAGAGCAAAAATCGAGGAGAACCTCACAAAGAATCAGCCCAATCGGACCATAGGTGGCGCTATAGCGAACCGAAACGCGAAACCTATCATAACTCCTAAACCGTTTGTCCTAGACTCAAGTGTCTTATATCACTGGAATCCTTGGCTCAATCAAAACAAAATGGCTATCTCCGATTTCATTTCCGGTATGCAAATTTTTCCGCCATTTTGAAATTTGTCCAAAACCTACTTTTGCGAACTAGTCCTAGGTTTTTCGCCCGATCGGAACCAAACCAGTGCAGAAATATTCTCTGGACACTGAATATCAATAATTATCAAAAAAAAGTTGAACTTTTGACTCACGGTCGCAAAGGGCCACAAAAACGTTCGAAAGTGACGGGGCCACTTTTACTAAAATGGCTATAACTTTTGAATGGAATGAGATATCTTCACCAAACTCGACACACACGTGTATAAACTGAATCTTTGGTCAAATCAAAAAAATTGCTTAGCTTGTCCACTTGGTGGCGCTATAAGGCGGAGAAGACATATAAACAGCTATAAATACACAGCCGTTAGTCCGATCGACTTGAAAATTGGTATGCAGTGTCTTGGGCCAAAGGGCCACAAGTATCTATGAGGACATTGGCGTATCTCAAAAAACATGGCCGCCATTGGCAATTGAAGTTTGAGCACCTATTTGACAAGGTTAACGGAGGTCAATCAGAACGAAACTCGGTGAGCATGTTCGACTCACGGCCCTAAAGGTCTGCAAGAATTTTGAAAGAAATCGGCCACTAGTTGGCGCTAACGAGTTTTTTGGCTCTGTAATCGCGCGGCGTTTCACACATCCACACAATATGCATATCATTTGATAGATCTCCTCATGCCGAGAAAAATTGCTTCAAGAACCATTGCTGTCAATCAAATCATTCATTAATTATTCACACATTTGTTAAAAACCTACTTTTGCGAACTAGTCCTAGGTTTTTTGCCCGATCTGGATCAAACCACTGCAGTAATATTCTCTGGACTCTCTAGATCTATAATTATCAAAAAAATGTTGAATTTTGTCTTTTGGTTGGCTATAATTGGCTCATTTAGTGAAGGGGGCGTGGTAATATATATCCAAAAGCCAATAAAACCTAAACAAAAACTCAAAACTTTCCAAAAATGGGTGACAACATGTAGCAGATGATCTTTAACAAGCATGCAAAGTTTCATGACCATCGGAACATAGGTGGCGCTGTAACAGTTAAAAAGGTTTCAAAAACATGATATTTCTATTATATATAGAACTAAAAACTCAATTAAACGTCAATATCTTCACATATACACTATATCTTCATATCACATGATAGATCTGCTCATTCTGAACAACTTTGCCTCAAGGACCACTGTTGTAAATCAAACTGTTCTTTTAATACGTGAGATAATTTTAAAAACATACTTTGGTGAACTCGTCCTGGGTTTTCAAACCATACTCAATAAAATCAGTGCAGTACAATTCTCCAGACTCTTTTGGTCAGTAATTATCAAAAAAATGTTGAACATTTGCATTTGGACAGCTATAACAGAGCCATTTCATAATATGCTTTTTATCTAGTGTAGATTAAAGTCTACAAATACTAAAATAAAACAAAAATTCACAAACCTAAGTAAAATTATGTATCATATGATTCAAAACAAGCATATGTTTATGGACACTGAGCAAAAAAAAGCAATTTAATAATTATAAAGCTTAAAACAATGAACCTCTATTTCAACAAAATTACAACTATAGCCACTAGATGGCAGTAGAATACCACTAATGGGCTTACACATGTTAATAGAACAGTGCTTTGTATGGTTTAATGGCTTTATGTAGGTTTGAATTGATATGTAAGTGATACTAAATCACTGTTATAGCTTTTCAAATCACATTTAGCCAAAGTTTAAAACTTAATTTATACAGATATATCAAAATTGACAATTACACATGATTATGATAATAGTGAAACATGACAATGATATATCAAATCTTAAAAACACAAGTTTTAAGCATGTTGTCACTTATCATTTATTGTACAAATCTCTTATGTGCAACAAAATATGTGTGCATCTGTCTGTGTCTGTAATCATGCTTAATCAACACAATAGTTTAACCATTTCATTTCTGTGTATGTTTCTGTTTGTGAGTGTATTCTTCGTAATGGATATGTTCTGGTGTCAGCCATATATTTCATGTTGGCCAACACCTTAACGGTATAGACGCCGTAAAGGCCTTAAACACTCGAACCCCGGTAAATGCTGCTTGCAGCTTTAATTAGGGGTTCGAGTGCGTAGCACTGAATCCCTATTGTAATTGTTAAGGTTTTTATTATTATTATTATTATTTTTCTGCCGTAAAACTGAACGTGCAGCCCAAACCGTAAGGCCTAGAGACTTGAAACTTGGTCAGATGATAGAGCAAAAATCGAGGAGAACCTCACAAAGAATCAGCCCAATCGGACCATAGGTGGCGCTACAGCGACCAAAAACGCGAAAGTGACCATAACTCCCAAACCGTGTGTCGTAGACTCAAAAAATTTACATTTTTGGAATCCCTGGGTCTAGACAATTGTCAAATACTCATCTGTGATTTGGGGTCCCGGAGGCCCCGTTTTCCCATAAACTTGAGTTATGTCCAAAACCTACTTTTGCGAACTAGTCCTAGGTTTTTCGCCCGATCGGAACCAAACCAGTGCAGGAATATTCTCTGGACACTGAATATCAATAATTATCAAAAAAAAGTTGAATTTTTCCCTCACGGTCGCAAAGGGCCACTAAAACGTTCGAAAGTGAGGGGCCACTTTTACTAAAATGGCTATAACTTTTGAACGGAATGAGATATCTTCACCAAACTCGGTACACCTGTGTATAAGCTCGATCCTTGGTCAAATAAAAAAAAATGCGGAGCTTGAACACTTGGTGGCGCTATAAATCGGAAAAAACATATTATTGACTATAAATACACAGCCGTTAGTCCGATCGACTTGAAAATTGGTATGCAGTGACTTGGACCAAAGGGGCACAAGTGTCTATGAGGACATTGGCGTATCTCAAAAAACATGACCGCCATTGGCCAATGAAGTTTGAGCACCTATTTGACAAGGTTAACGGAGGTCAATCGGAACCAAACTCGGTGGGCATGTTCGACTCACGGCCCTAAAGGTCTGTAAGAATTTTGAAAGAAATCGGCCACTAGTTGGCGCTAACGAGATTTTTTGGCTCTGTTATCGCCTGACGTTTCACACATCCACACATTATTCATATCATTTCATAGCTCTCCTCATGCCAAGAAAATTTGCCTCAAGAACCATTGCTGTCAATCAAACCGTTCATTAATTATTCACAAATATGTTAAAAACCTACTTTTGCGAACTAGTCCTAGGTTTTTCGCCCGATCTCGATCAAACCACTGCAGTAATATTCTCTGGACTCTCTAGATCAATAATTATCAAAAAAATGTGGAATTTTGTCCTTTGGTGGGCTATAACAGGGTCATTTACAAAAGGGGCGTTGCCACATACACTCAAAAGGCTATAGAACCTAAACAAAAACTCAAAACTTTACAAAAATTGGTGACAACGTGTACCCCATGACTCTTAATAAGCTTGCAAAGTTTCATGAAGATTAGACAATAGGTGGCGCTATAACAGTTAAAAAGGTGTCAAAAACATGATATTTCTATTGTATAAAGAACTAAAAACCCAATGAAACGTCCAAATATTCACATATACACTATATCTTCATATCATATGATACATCTCCTCATTCTGAACAACTTTGCCTCTAGGACCACTGTTGTCAATCAAACTGTTCTTTTAATACGTGAGATAATTTAAAAAACATACTTTGGTGAACTCGTCCTGGGTTTTCAACCCATAGTCAATACAATCACTGCAGTACAATTCTCCAGACTCTCTTGGTCAGTAATTATCAAAAAAAGTTGAACATTTGCATTTGGACAGCTATAACAGGGCATTTTCATAGTATGGTTTTCATCTAGTGTACCTAAAAGTCTACAAATACTAAAAGAAAAAAAAAAATCACAAACTTAAGTAAAATCATGCATCATATGATTCAAAACAAACATATGTTTATGGACATTGGGCAAAAAAGGCAATGTAATTGTTATAAAGCTTAAAAACAATGCATCTCATTTCAAACTGCATGAAATTACAACTATAGCCACTAGATGGCAGTAGAATACCAGTAATGGGCTTACACATATTAATAGAACAGTGCTTTGTATGGTTTAATGGCTGTATATAGTTTTGAATTCATATGTAAATGATACTAAATCACTGTTATACCTTTTCAAATCACATTTAGCCAAAGTTTAAAACTTAATTTATACAGATATCATATTTGTCAATTACACATGATTGTGATTACAGTCAAACATGACAATGATATATCAAATCTTAAAAACACAAGTTTTAAGCATTTTGTCACTTATCATTTATTGTACAAATCTCTTATGTACAACAAAATATGTGTGCATCTGTCTGTGTCTGTAATCATGCTTAATGAACACAATAGTTTATCCATTTCATTTCTGTGTATCTTTCTGTTTGTGAGTGTATTCTTCGTAATGGATATGTTCTGGTGTCAGCCATATATTTCTTGTTGGCCAACACCCTAACGGTATAGAAGCCGTAAAGGCCTTAAATACTCGAACCCCGCTCAATGCTGCTTGCAGCTTTAATGTTTATTTGTAATCGCTAAAATAATCTTTTTTTTTTTCCTAAAACTGAACGTGCAGCCCAAACCGTAAGACCTAGAGACTTGAAACTTGGCCAGAAGGTAGAGCTCCCTGTGGGGACATCCTGAAAAAAGAATGAGCCTAATCGGACCATAGGTGGCGCTAGAGCGCAAAAAAACAATTTTTTTGACATTTTGGCCATAATCTCGTAAACCGTTTGTCGTAGACTCAAAAACTTTACATCGTTGCGTTCCTTGGGTCAGGCCGAACAAAAGTGTATTGCGAAATTTTTGAGCTGCGACGTATGCTTGACCCCGAAAACTGGACGTTTGTCCGAAACCTACTTTTGCGAACTAGTCCTAGGTTTTTCGCCCGATCGGAACCAAACCAGTGCAGAAATATTCTCTGGACACTGAATATCAATAATTATCAAAAAAAAGTAAAATTTTTGACTCACGGTCGCAAAGGGCCACCAAAACGTTCAATATTGACGGGGCCACTTTTACTAAAATGGCTATAACTTTTGAATGGAATGAGATATCTTCACCAAACTCGGTACACATGTGTATAAGCTCAATCCTTGGTCAAATCAAAAAAATTGCAGAGCATGAACACTTGGTGGCGCTATAAAACGGAAAAAGCATATTATTGACTATAAATACACAGCCGTTAGTCCGATCGACTTCAAAATTGGTATGCAGTGACATGGACCAAAGGGGCACAAGTGTCTATGAGGACATTGGCGTATCTCAAAAAACTTGGCTGCCATTAACCAATGAAGTTTGAGCACCTATTTGACAAGGTTAACGGAGGTCGATCGGAATGAAACTCGGTGGGCATGTTCGACTCATGCCCCTAAAGGTCTTTAAGAATTTTGAAAGAAATCGGCCACTAGTTGGCGCTAACAAGTTTTTTGGCTCTGTAATCGCGTGGCGTTTCACACATCCACACATTATTCATGTCATTTGATAGATCTCCTCATGCCAAGAAATTTTGTCTCAAGAACTATTGCTGTCAATCAAATTGTTCATTAATTATTCACAAATATGTTAAAAACCTACTTTTGCGAACTAGTCCTAGGTTTTTTGCTCGATCTACATCAAACCACTGTAGTAATATTCTCTGGACTCTCTAGATGAATAATTATCAAAAAAATGTTGAATTTTGTCCTTTGGTTGGCTATAACAGGGTCATTTAGAAAAGGGTCGTGGCCACATATACTCAAAAGCCTATAGAACCTAAACAAAAACTCAAAACTTTACAAAAATTGGTGACAACATGTACCCGATGAGTCTTAACAAGCATGAGAAGTTTCATGAAGATCGGACCACAGGTGGCGCTATAACAGTTAAAAAGGTGTCAAAAACATGATATTTCGATTGTAAATGAACTGAAATCACAATAAACCGTCTATATACTCACATATATGCTATATCTTCATATCATATGACATATGGCCTCATTCTAAAAAACTTTGTCTCTAGGATCACTGCTGTCAAAATTTACCATTTTGTTCATACAGACAAATTTGTTTTTACAGTTAAGCCAGATTTTGGTTACAGTGAGACCTGAAAATGGGATATAAACTCTTAAAAGGACCTGTTATATTGTTAAAGAAATCTCTTACATGCAACAAAATGTGTGTCTATCTGTCTGTGTGTGTAATCATGCTTAATGAACATAACAGTTTAACCATTTCATTTCAATGTAAGTTTCTGTTTATCGGTGAATTCTTCATAATGGATATGTTCTGGTGTCAGCCATATATTTCATGTTGGCCAACACCTTAACAGTATAGAAGCCGTAAAGGCCTTAAATACTCGAACCCCGCTCAATGCTGCTTGCAGCTTTAATTAGGGGTTCGAGTGCGTAGCACTGAATCCCTATTGTATTTGTTAGGATTTTTATTATTATTATTCCGCCCTAAAACTGAACGTGCAGCCCAAACCGTAAGGCCTAGAGACTTGAAACTTGGTCAGATTGTTGGGACTCCGGCCAGAATCGAGGATACATAGACTCGCCCCAATCGGACTATAGGTGGCGCTACAGCGCAAAAAAGTCATTTTTTGCCATAATCTCGTAAACCGTTTGTCGTAGACTGAAAAACTTTACATCGTTGCGTTCCTTGGGTCAGGCCGAACAAAAGTGTATTACAAAATTTTTGAGTTGCGACGCACGGTTGACCCCGAAAAATGGACGTGAAGCCGAAACCTACTTTTGCGAACTAGTCCTAGGTTTTTCACCCGATCGGAACCAAACCAGTGCAGAAATATTCTCTGGACACTGAATATCAATAATTATCAAAAAAAAGTTGAATTTTTCACTCACGGTCGCAAAGCACCACCAAAACGTTTGAAAGTGAGGGGTCACTTTTACTAAAATGGCTATAACTTTTGAATGGAATGAGATATCTTCACCAAACTCGGTACACATGTGTATAAGCTTAATCTTTGGTCAAATAAAAAAAAATGCGGAGCTTGAACACTTGGTGGCGCTATAAATCGGAAAAAACATATTATTGACTATAAATACACAGCCGTTAGTCCGATCGACTTGAAAATTGGTATGCAGTGACTTGGACCAAAGGGGCATAGGTGTCTATGAGGACATTGGCGTATCTCAAAAAACATGGCCGCCATTGGCCAATGAAATCTGAGCACCTATTTGACAAGGTTAACGGAGGTCAATCGGGACGAAACTCGGTGGGCATGTTCGACTCACGGCCTTAAAGGTCTGTAAGAATTTTGAAAGAAATCGGCCACTAGTTGGCGCTAACGAGATTTTTTGTCTCTGTAATCGCGTGACGTTTCACACATCCACACATTATTCATATCATTTGATAGCTCTCCTCATGCCAAGAAAATTTGCCTCAAGAACCATTGCTGTCAATCAAACCGTTCATTAATTATTCACAAATATGTTAAAAACCTACTTTTGCGAACTAGTCCTAGGTTTTTTGCCCGATCTCGATCAAACCACTGCAGTAATATTCTCTGGACTCTCTAGATCAATAATTATCAAAAAAATGTGGAATTTTGTCCTTTGGTTGGCTATAACACGGTCTTTTACAAAAGTGGCGTGGCCACATATACTCAAAAGGTTATAGAACATAAACAAAAACTCAAAACTTTACAAAAATTGGTGACAACGTGTACCCCATGACTCTTAATAAGCATGCAAAGTTTCATGAAGATTAGACAATAGGTGGCGCTATAACAGTTAAAAAGGTGTCAAAAACATGATATTTCTATTGTATAAAGAACTTAAAACCCAATGAAACGTCCAAATATTCACATATACACTATATCTTCATATCATATGATACATCTCCTCATTCTGAACAACTTTGCCTCTAGGACCACTGTTGTCAATCAAACTGTTCTTTTAATACGTGAGATAATTTAAAAAACATACTTTGGTGAACTCGTCCTGGGTTTTGAACCCATAGTCAATAAAATCAGTGCAGTACAATTCTCCAGACTCTCTTGGTCAGTAATTATCAAAAAAAAGTTGAACATTTGCATTTGGACAGCTATAACAGGGCCTTTTCATAATATGGTTTTCATCTAGTGTACCTAAAAGTCTACAAATACTAAAAGAAAAAAAAATTCACAAACTTAAGTAAAATCATGCATCATATGATTCAAAACAAGCATATGTTTATGGACACTGGGCAAAAAAAGGCAATTTAATAGTTATAAAGCTTAAAAAGAATGCACCTCTATTTCAATAAAATTACAACTATAGCCACTAGATGGCAGTAGAATACCACTAATGGGCTTACACATGTTAATAGAACAGTGCTTTGTAGGGTTTAATGGCTTTATGTAGTTTTGAATTTATATGTTAGTGATACTAAATCACTGTTATAACTTTTCAAATCACATTTAGCCAAAGTTTAAAACTTAATTTATACAGATATATCATATTTGACAATTACACATGATTATGATTACAGTGAAACATGACAATGATATCAAATCTTAAAAACACAAGTTTTAAGCATGTTGTCACTTATCATTTATTGTACAAATCTCTTATGTGCAACAAAATATGTGTGCATCTGTCTGTGTGTGTAATCGTGCTTAATGAACACAATAGTTTAACCATTTCATTTCTGTGTATGTTTCTGTTTGTGAGTTTATTCTTCGTAATGGATATGTTCTGGTGTCAGCCATATATTTCTTGTTGGCCAACACCCTAACGGTATAGAAGCCGTAAAGGCCTTAAATACTCGAACCCCGGTAAATGCTGCTTGCAGCTTTAATTAGGGGTTCGAGTGCGTAGCACTGAATCCCTATTGTTTTTGTTAGGATTTTTATTAGGGGTTCGAGTGCGTAGCACTGAATCCCTATTGTTTTTGTTAGGATTTTTATTATTATTATTATTATTATTATTATTATTATTATTATTATTATTTTTCTGCCGTAAAACTGAACGGGCAGCCCAAACCGTAAGGCCTAGAGACTTGAAACTTGGTCAGATGATAGAGCAAAAATCGAGGAGAACCTCACAAAGAATCAGCCCAATCGGACCATAGGTGGCGCTATAGCGAACCGAAACGCGAAACCTATCATAACTCCTAAACCGTTTGTCCTAGACTCAAGTGTCTTATATCACTGGAATCCTTGGCTCAATCAAAACAAAATGGCTATCTCCGATTTCATTTCCGGTATGCAAATTTTTCCGCCATTTTGAAATTTGTCCAAAACCTACTTTTGCGAACTAGTCCTAGGTTTTTCGCCCGATCGGAACCAAACCAGTGCAGAAATATTCTCTGGACACTGAATATCAATAATTATCAAAAAAAAGTTGAACTTTTGACTCACGGTCGCAAAGGGCCACAAAAACGTTCGAAAGTGACGGGGCCACTTTTACTAAAATGGCTATAACTTTTGAATGGAATGAGATATCTTCACCAAACTCGACACACACGTGTATAAACTGAATCTTTGGTCAAATCAAAAAAATTGCTTAGCTTGTCCACTTGGTGGCGCTATAAGGCGGAGAAGACATATAAACAGCTATAAATACACAGCCGTTAGTCCGATCGACTTGAAAATTGGTATGCAGTGTCTTGGGCCAAAGGGCCACAAGTATCTATGAGGACATTGGCGTATCTCAAAAAACATGGCCGCCATTGGCAATTGAAGTTTGAGCACCTATTTGACAAGGTTAACGGAGGTCAATCAGAACGAAACTCGGTGAGCATGTTCGACTCACGGCCCTAAAGGTCTGCAAGAATTTTGAAAGAAATCGGCCACTAGTTGGCGCTAACGAGTTTTTTGGCTCTGTAATCGCGCGGCGTTTCACACATCCACACAATATGCATATCATTTGATAGATCTCCTCATGCCGAGAAAAATTGCTTCAAGAACCATTGCTGTCAATCAAATCATTCATTAATTATTCACACATTTGTTAAAAACCTACTTTTGCGAACTAGTCCTAGGTTTTTTGCCCGATCTGGATCAAACCACTGCAGTAATATTCTCTGGACTCTCTAGATCTATAATTATCAAAAAAATGTTGAATTTTGTCTTTTGGTTGGCTATAATTGGCTCATTTAGTGAAGGGGGCGTGGTAATATATATCCAAAAGCCAATAAAACCTAAACAAAAACTCAAAACTTTCCAAAAATGGGTGACAACATGTAGCAGATGATCTTTAACAAGCATGCAAAGTTTCATGACCATCGGAACATAGGTGGCGCTGTAACAGTTAAAAAGGTTTCAAAAACATGATATTTCTATTATATATAGAACTAAAAACTCAATTAAACGTCAATATCTTCACATATACACTATATCTTCATATCACATGATAGATCTGCTCATTCTGAACAACTTTGCCTCAAGGACCACTGTTGTAAATCAAACTGTTCTTTTAATACGTGAGATAATTTTAAAAACATACTTTGGTGAACTCGTCCTGGGTTTTCAAACCATACTCAATAAAATCAGTGCAGTACAATTCTCCAGACTCTTTTGGTCAGTAATTATCAAAAAAATGTTGAACATTTGCATTTGGACAGCTATAACAGAGCCATTTCATAATATGCTTTTTATCTAGTGTAGATTAAAGTCTACAAATACTAAAATAAAACAAAAATTCACAAACCTAAGTAAAATTATGTATCATATGATTCAAAACAAGCATATGTTTATGGACACTGAGCAAAAAAAAGCAATTTAATAATTATAAAGCTTAAAACAATGAACCTCTATTTCAACAAAATTACAACTATAGCCACTAGATGGCAGTAGAATACCACTAATGGGCTTACACATGTTAATAGAACAGTGCTTTGTATGGTTTAATGGCTTTATGTAGGTTTGAATTGATATGTAAGTGATACTAAATCACTGTTATAGCTTTTCAAATCACATTTAGCCAAAGTTTAAAACTTAATTTATACAGATATATCAAAATTGACAATTACACATGATTATGATAATAGTGAAACATGACAATGATATATCAAATCTTAAAAACACAAGTTTTAAGCATGTTGTCACTTATCATTTATTGTACAAATCTCTTATGTGCAACAAAATATGTGTGCATCTGTCTGTGTCTGTAATCATGCTTAATCAACACAATAGTTTAACCATTTCATTTCTGTGTATGTTTCTGTTTGTGAGTGTATTCTTCGTAATGGATATGTTCTGGTGTCAGCCATATATTTCATGTTGGCCAACACCTTAACGGTATAGACGCCGTAAAGGCCTTAAACACTCGAACCCCGGTAAATGCTGCTTGCAGCTTTAATTAGGGGTTCGAGTGCGTAGCACTGAATCCCTATTGTTTTTGTTAGGATTTTTATTATTATTATTAGGGGTTCGAGTGCGTAGCACTGAATCCCTATTGTAATTGTTAAGGTTTTTATTATTATTATTATTATTTTTCTGCCGTAAAACTGAACGTGCAGCCCAAACCGTAAGTGCTAGAGACTTGAAACTTGGTCAAATGATAGAGCAAAAATCGAGGAGAACCTCACAAAGAATCAGCCCAATCGGACCATAGGTGGCGCTATAGCGACCAAAAACGCGAAAGTCATCATAACTCCCAAACCGTGTGTCGTAGACTCAAAAAAATTACATTTTTGGAATCCCTGGGTCTAGACAATTGTCAAATACTCATCTGTGATTTGGGGTCCCGGAGGCCCCGTTTTCCCATAAACTTGAGTTATGTCCAAAACCTACTTTTGCGAACTAGTCCTAGGTTTTTCGCCCGATCGGAACCAAACCAGTGCAGGAATATTCTCTGGACACGGAATATCAATAATTATCAAAAAAAAGTTGAATTTTTTACTCACGGTCGCAAAGGGCCACCAAAACGTTCGAAAGTGAGGGGCCACTTTTACTAAAATGGCTATAACTTTTGATAGGAATGAGATATCTTCACCAAACTCGGTACACATGTGTATAAGCTTAATCTTTGGTCAAATAAAAAAAAATGCGGAGCTTGAACACTTGGTGGCGCTATAAATCGGAAAAAACATGTTATTGACTATAAATACACAGCCGTTAGTCCGATCGACTTGAAAATTGGTATGCAGTGACTTGGACCAAAGGGGCACAAGTGTCTATGAGGACATTGGCGTATCTCAAAAAACATGGCCGCCATTGGTCAATGAAGTTTGAGCACCTATTTGACAAGGTTAACGGAGGTCAATCAGAACGAAACTCGGTGGGCATGTTCGACTCACGGCCCTAAAGGTCTGTAAGAATTTTGAAAGAAATCGGCCACTAGTTGGCGCTAACGAGTTTTTTTGGCTCTGGAATCGCGCGGCGTTTCACACATCCACACAATATGCATATCATTTGATAGATCTCCTCATGCCGAGAAAAATTGCTTCAAGAACCATTGCTGTCAATCAAATCGTTCATTAATTATTCACAAATATGTTAAAAACCTACTTTTGCGAACTAGTCCTAGGTTTTTCGCCCGATCTGGATCAAACGACTGCAGAAATATTCTCTGGACTCTCTAGATCAATAATTATCAAAAAAATGTTGAATTTTGTCCTTTTTTGGGCTATAACAGGGTCATTTACAAAATGGGCGTGGCCACATATACTCAAAAGCCTATAAAACCTAAACAAAAACTCAAAACTTTACAAAAATCGGTGACAACATGTAACAGATGACCCTTAACAAGCATGCAAAGTTTCATGACGATCGCACCATAGGTGGCGCTATAACAGTTAAAAAGGTGTCAAAACATGATATTTCTATTGTATATAGAACTAAAAACCCAATTAAACGTCAATATCTTCACATATACACAATATCTTCATATCATATGATAGATCTCCTCATTCTGAACAACTTTGCCTCTAGGACCAATGTTGTCAATCAAACTGTTCTTTTAATACATGAGATAATTTTAAAAATATACTTTGGTGAACTCGTCCTGGTTTTTCAACCCATACTCAATAAAATCAGTGCAGTACAATTCTCCAGACTCTCTTAGTCAATAATCATCAAAAAAATGTTGAAGATTTGCATTTGGACAGCTATAACAGAGCCATTTCATAATATGCTTTTTATCTAGTGTACCTAAAAGTCTACAAATACTAAAAGAAAACAAAAATTCACAAACTTAAGTAAAAATCATGCATCATATGATTCAAATAAGCACATGTTTATGGCAAAAAGGGCAATTTAATACTTATAAAGCTTACAAAAAATGCACCTCTATTTCAACAAAATTACAACTATAGCCACTAGATGGCAGTAGAATACCACTAATGGGCTTACACATATTACAGAACAGTGCTTTGTATGCTTTTATGGCTGTATATACTTTTCAATTCATATGTAAATGATACTAAATCACTGTTATACCTTTTCAAATCACATTTAGCCAAAGTTTAAAGCTTAATTTATACAGATATATCATATTTTACAATTGCACATGATTATGATTATAGTGAAACATGACAATGATATATCAAATCTTAAAAACACAAGTCTTAAGTATTTTGTCACTAATAATTTATTATACAAATCTCTTATGTGCAACAAAATATGTGTGCATCTGTCCGTGTCTGTAATCATGCTTAATGAACACAATAGTTTAACCATTTCATTTC
Source organism: Garra rufa (assembly GCF_049309525.1). Lineage (NCBI taxonomy): Eukaryota > Metazoa > Chordata > Actinopteri > Cypriniformes > Cyprinidae > Garra > Garra rufa. Next base: position 21,013,626 of record NC_133381.1, read on the forward strand.
TGTGTATGTTTTTGTTTGTGAGTGTATTCTTCGTAATGGATATGTTCTGGTGTCAACCATATATTTCATGTTGGCCAACACCTTAACGGTATAGAAGCCATAAAGGCCTTAAATACTCGAACCCCGCTCAATGCTGCTTGCAGCTTTAATTATTATTATTCTGCCCTAAAACTGAATGTGCAGCCCAAACCGTAAGGCCTAGAGACTTGAAACTTGGTCAGATTGTGGTGACTGCGGCCAGAATGGATAATCCAAAGACTCGCCCCAATCGGACTAAAGGTGGCGCTACAGCGCAAAAAACTAATTTTTTTGAGTTTTTTGGCTTTTTCTCGTAAACCGCTTGCCGTAGACTCAAAAACTTTACATCCTTGTGATCCTTGGGTCAGCCCGGACAAAAGTGCAAAGGCGACTTTTTTTCTCTAGGACGCACCGTTTTCCCGCAAAATGGACGTATGTCCGAAACCTACTTTTGCGAACTAGTCCTAGGTTTTTTGCCCGATCGGAACCAAACCAGTGCAGGAATATTCTCTGCACACTGAATATCAATAATTATCAAAAAAAAGTGGAATTTTTGACTCATGGTCGCAAAGGGCCACCAAAACGTCCGTAACCGACGGGGCCACTTTTACTAAAATGGCTATAACTTTTGAACGGAATGAGATATCTTCACCAAACTCGGTACACATGTGTATAAGCTCGATCCTTGGTCAAATCAAAAAAATTGCGGAGCTTGAACACTTGGTGGCGCTATAAAACGGAAAAAACATATTATTTACTATAAATACACAGCCGTTAGTCCGATCGACTTCAAAATTGGTATGCAGTCTCTTGGACCAAAGGGGCACAAGGGTCTATGAGGACATTGGCGTATCTCAAAAAACATGGCCGCCATTGGCCAATGAAGTTTGAGCATCTATTTGACAAGGTTAACGGAGGTCGATCGGAACGAAACTCGGTGGGCATGTTTGACTCATGCCCCTAATGGTCTGTAAGAATTTTGAAAGAAATCGGCCACTAGTTGGCGCTAACGAGTTTTTTGGCTCTGTAATCGCGCGGCGTTTCACTCATCCACACAAGATACATATCATTTGATAGATCTCCTCATGCCGAGAAACTTTGCCTCAAGAACCATTGCTGTCAATCAAATCGTTCATTAATTATTCACAAATATGTTAAAAACCTACTTTTGCGAACTAGTCCTAGGTTTTTCACCCGATCTGGATCAAACCACTGCAGTAATATTCTCTGGACTCTCTAGATCAATAATTATCGAAAAAATGTTGAATTTTGTCCTTTGGTTGGCTATAATGGGCTAATTTAGAAAAGGGAGTGTGACCACACATACTCAAAAGCCTATAAAAACTAAACAAAAACTCAAAACTTTACAAAAATGGGTGTCAATATGTACCAGGTGACCTTCAACAAGCATGCAAAGTTTCATGAAGATCGGACCATAGGTGGCGCTATAACAGTTAAAAAGGTGTCAAAAACATGATATTTCTATTGTATAAAGAACTAAAAACCCAATGAAACGTCCAATATTCACATATACACTACATCTTCATATCATATGATAGATCTCCTCATTCTGAACAACTTTGCCTCTAGGACCAATGTTGTCAATCAAACTGTTCTTTTAAAACGTGAGATCATTTAAAAAACATACTTTGGTGAACTCGTCCTGGGTTTTCAACCCATACTCAAAAAAATCAGTGCAGTACAATTCTCCAGACTCTCTTGGTCAGTAATTATCAAAAAACTGTTGAACATTTGCATTTGGACAGCTATAACAGGGCCATTTCATAATATGCTTTTTATCTAGTGTACATTAAAGTCTACAAATACTAAAATAAAACAAAAATTCACAAACCTAAGTAAAATTATATATCATATGATTCAAAACAAGCATATGTTTATGGACACTGGGCAAAAAAGGCAATTTAATAGTTATAAAGCTTAAAACAATGCACCTCTATTTCAACCAAATTACAACTATAGCCACTAGATGGCAGTAGAATACCACTAATGGGCTTACACATACAGATTTACCAGAACAGTGCTTTGTATGGTTTAATGGCTTTATATAGTTTTGAATTGATATGTAAGTGATACTAAATCACTGTTATAACTTTTCAAATCACATTTAGCCAAAGTTTAAAACTTAATTTATACAGATATATCAAAATTGACAATTACACATGATTATGATAATAGTGAAACATGACAATGATATATCAAATCTTAAAAACACAAGTTTTAAGCATGTTGTCACTTATCATTTATTGTACAAATCTCTTATGTGCAACAAAATATGTGTGCAAAATATCTGTCTGTGTCTGTAATCATGCTTAATGAACACAATAGTTTAACCATTTCATTTCTGTGTATGTTTCTGTTTGTGAGTGTATTCTTCGTAATGGATATGTTCTGGTGTCAGCCATATATTTCATGTTGGCCAACACCTTAACGGTATAGACGCCGTAAAGGCCTTAAACACTCGAACCCCGGTAAATGCTGCTTGCAGCTTTAATTATTATTATTAGGGGTTCGAGTGCGTAGCACTGAAACCCTATTGTAATTGTTAGGATTTTTATTATTATTATTTTTCCGCCGTAAAACTGAATGTGCAGCCCAAACCGTAAGGCCTAGAGACTTGAAACTTGGTCAAAAGATAGAGCAAAAATCGAGGAGAACCTATCAAAGTATCAGCCCAATCGGACCATAGGTGGCGCTACAGCGCAAAAAACTAAAATTTTTGACATTATGGCCATAATCTCGTAAACCGCTTGTCGTAGACTCAAAATCTTTACATCGCTGCGATCCTTGGGTCAGGCCGAACAAAAGTGTATTACGGAATTTTTGAGCTGCGGCGCACGGTTGACCCCGAAAAATGGACGTGAAGCCGAAACCTACTTTTGCGAACTAGTCCTAGGTTTTTCACCCGATCGGAACCAAACCAGTGCAGGAATATTCTCTGGACACTGAATATCAATAATTATAAAAAAAAAGTTGAATTTTTGACTCATGGTCATAAAGGGTCACCAAAACGTTCGAAAGTTAGGGGTCAATTTTACTAAAATGGCTATAACTTTTGAACGAAATGAGATATCTTCACCAAACTCGGTACACATGTGTATAAGCTCGATCCTTGGTTAAAATCAAAAAAATTGCGGAGCTTGAACACTTGGTGGCGCTATAAAACGGAAAAAACATATTATTGACTATAAATACGCAGCCGTTAGTCCGATCGACTTGAAAATTGGTATGCAGTGACTTGGACCAAAGGGGCATAGGTGTCTATGAGGACATTGGCGTATCTCAAAAAACATGGCCGCCATTGGCCAATGAAGTTTGAGCACCTATTTGACAAGGTTAACGGAAGTCGATCGGAATGAAACTCGGTGGGCATGTTTGACTCACGGCCCTAAAGGTCTGTAAGAATTTTGAAAGAAATCGGCCACTAGTTGGCGCTAACGAGATTTTTTGGCTCTGTAATCGCTCGGCGTTTCACACATCCACACAATATGCATATCATTTGATAGATCCCCTCATGCAGAGAAACTTTGACTCAAGAACCATTGCTGTCAATCAAATCGTTCATTAATTATTCACAAATATGTTAAAAACCTACTTTTGCGAACTAGTCCTAGGTTTTTCGCCCGATCTGGATCAAACCACTGCAGTAATATTCTCTGGACTGTCTAGATCAATAATTATCAAAAAAATGTTGAATTTTGTCCTTTGGTTGGCTATAATGGGCTCATTTAATAAAGGGGGCGTGGCAATATATATCCAAAAGCCTATAAAACCTAAACAAAAACTCAAAACTTTACAAAAATGGGTGACAACATGTTCCAGATGACCGTTAACAAGCATGCGAAGTTTCATGACGATCGGACCATAGGTGGCGCTATAACAGTTAAAAAGGTGTCAAAAACATGATATTTCTATTGTATATAGAACTAAAAACCCAATTAAACGTCAATATCTTCACATATACAGTATATCTTCATATCATATGATAGATCTCCTCATTCTGAACAACTTTGCCTCTAGGACCAATGTTGTCAATCAAACTGTTCTTTTAATACGTGAGATAATTTTAAAAACATACTTTGGTGAACTCGTTCTGGGTTTTCAACCCATACTCAATAAAATCAGTGCAGTACAATTCTCCAGACTCTCTTAGTCAATAATTATCAAAAAAATGTTGAAGTTTTGCATTTGGACAGCTATAACAGAGCCATTTCTTAACATGCTTTTTATCTAGTGTAGATTAAAGTCTACAAATACTGAAATAAAACACAAAAATTCACAAACCTAATTATGTATTATATGATTCAAAACAAGCATATGTTTATGGACACTGGGCAAAAAAAAGGCAATTTAATAGTTATAAAGCTTAAAACAATGCACCTCTATTTCAACAAAATTACAACTATAGCCACTAGATGGCAGTAGAATACCACAAATGGGCTTGCACATATTTCTAGAACAGTGCTTTGTAGGGTTTAATGGCTTTATGTAGTTTTGACTTTATATGTAAGTGATACTAAATCACTGTTATAACTTTTCAAATCACATTTAGCCAAAGTTTAAAACTTAATTTATACAGATATATCATATTTGACAATTACACATGATTATGATTACAGTGAAACATGACAATGATATATCAAATCTTAAAAACACAAGACTTAAGCATGTTGTCACTTATCATTTATTGTACAAATCTCTTATGTGCAACAAAATATGTGTGCGTCTGTCTGTGTCTGTAATCATGCTTAATGAACACAATAGTTTGGATATGTTCTGGTGTCAACCATATATTTTATGTTGGCCAACACCCTAACGGTATAGAAGCCGTAAAGGCCTTAAATACTCGAACCCCGCTCAATGCTGCTTGCAGCTTTAATTATTATTATTATTATTATTATTATTATTCTGCCCTAAAACTGAATGTGCAGCCCAAACCGTAAGGCCTAGAGACTTGAAACTTGGTCAGATTGTGGGGACTGCGGCCAGAATGGATAATCCAAAGACTCGCCCCAATCGGACTATGGGTGGCGCTACAGCGCAAAAAACAAAATTTTTTGAGTTTTTGGGCTTTTTCTCGTAAACCGCTTGCCGTAGACTCAAAAACTTTACATCCTTGTGATCCTTGGGTCAGCCCGGACAAAAGTGCAAAGGCGACTTTTTTTCTCTAGGACGCACCGTTTTCCCGCAAAATGGACGTATGTCCGAAACCTACTTTTGCGAACTAGTCCTAGGTTTTTTGCCCGATCGGAACCAAACCAGTGCAGGAATATTCTCTGCACACTGAATATCAATAATTATCAAAAAAAAGTGGAATTTTTGACTCATGGTCGCAAAGGGCCACCAAAACGTCCGTAACCGACGGGGCCACTTTTACTAAAATGGCTATAACTTTTGAACGGAATGAGATATCTTCACCAAACTCGGTACGCATGTGTATAAGCTCGATCCTTGGTCAAATCAAAAAAATTGCGGAGCTTGAACACTTGGTGGCGCTATAAAACGGAAAAAACATATTATTGACTATAAATACACAGCCGTTAGTCCGATCTACTTCAAAATTGGTATGCAGTCTCTTGGACCAAAGGGGCACAAGTGTCTATGAGGACATTGGCGTATCTCAAAAAACATGGCCGCCATTGGCCAATGAAGTTTGAGCACCTATTTGACAAGGTTAACGGAAGTCGATCGGAACGAAACTCGGTGGCCATGTTTGACTCACGCCCCTAATGTTCTGTAAGAATTTTGAAAGAAATCGGCCACTAGTTGGCGCTAACGAGTTTTTTGGCTCTGTAATCGCGCGGCGTTTCACTCATCCACACAATATGCATATCATTTGATAGATCTCCTCATGCCGAGAAAAATTGCTTCAAGAACTATTGCTGTCAATCAAATCGTTCATTAATTATTCACAAATATGTTAAAAACCTACTTTTGCGAACTAGTCCTAGGTTTTTCGCCCGATCTGGATCAAACCACTGCAGTAATATTCTCTGGACTCTCTAGATCAATAATTATCAAAAAAATGTTGAATTTTGTCCTTTGGTTGGCTATAATGGGCTAATTTAGAAAAGGTGGTGTGACCACACATACTCAAAAGCCTATAAAAACTAAACAAAAACTCAAAACTTTACAAAAATGGGTGTCAACATGTACCAGGTGACCTTCAACAAGCATGCAAAGTTTCATGAAGATCGGACCATAGGTGGCGCTATAACAGTTAAAAAGGTGTCAAAAACATGATATTTCTATTGTATAAAGAACTAAAAACCCAATGAAACGTCCAATATTCACATATACACTATATCTTCATATCATATGATAGATCTCCTCATTCTGAACAACTTTGCCTCTAGGACCAATGTTGTCAATCAAACTGTTTTTTTAATACGTGAGATGATTTTAAAAACATACTTTAGTGAACTCGTCCTGGGTTTTCCACCCATACTCAATAAAATCAGTGCAGTACAATTCTCCTGACTCTCTTAGTCAATAATTATCAAACAAATGTTAAAGATTTGCATTTGGACAGCTATAACAGGGCCATTTCATACTAAGCTATTTATCTAGTGTAGATTAAAGTCTACTAATACTAAAATAAAACAAAATTTCACAAACCTAAGTAAAATTATGCATCATATGATTCAAAAAAGCATATGTTTATGGACACTGGGCAAAAAAAAGGCAATTTAATAGTTATAAAGCTTACAAACAATGTACCTCTATTTCAATAAAATTACAACTATAGCCACTAGATGGCAGTAGAAGACCACTAATGGGCTTACACATATTAATAGAACAGTGCTTTGTATGGTTTAATGGCTTTATATAGTTTTGAATTCATATGTAAATGATACTTAATCACTGTTATAACTTTTCAAATCACATTTAGCCAAAGCTTAAAACTTAATTTATACAGATATATCATATTTGACAATTACACATGATTATGATTACACTGAAACATGTCAATGATATATCAAATCTTAAAAACACAAGTCTTAAGCATTTTGTCACTTATTTATTAAACAAATCTCAAATGTACAACAAAATATGTGTGCATCTGTCTGTTTGTGATCATGCTTAATGAACATAACAGTTTAACCATTTCATTTCAATGTAAGTTTCTGTTTGTGAGTGTATTCTTCATAATGGATATGTTCTGGTGTCAGCCATATATTTCATGTTGGCCAACACCCTAACAGTATAGAAGCCATAAAGCCCTTAAATACTCGAACCCCGTTAATTGCTGCTTGCAGCTATATTTATTATTATTATTATTATTCCGCCTTAAAACTGAACGTGCAGCCCAAACCGTAAGGCCTAGAGACTTGAAACTTGGTCAGAAGCAAGAGCATGGAGCGCGGAGAACCTATCAAAGTATCAGCCCAATCGGACCATAGGTGGCGCTACAGTGCAAAAAACTAAAATTTTTGACATTTTGGCCATAATCTCGTAAACCGCTTGTCGTAGACTCAAAAACTTTACATCGCTGCGATCCTTGGGTCAGGCCGAAGAAAAGTGTATTACGAAATTTTTGAGCTGCGACGCACGATTGACCCCGAAAAATGGACGTGAATCCGAAACCTACTTTTGCGAACTAGTCCTAGGTTTTTCACCCGATCGGAACCAAACCAGTGCAGGAATATTCTCTGGACACTGAATATCAATAATTATCAAAAAAAAGTTGAATTTTTCACTCACGGCCGCAAAGGGCCACCAAAACGTTCGAAAGTTAGGGGTCAATTTTACTAAAATGGCTATAACTTTTGAACGAAATGAGATATCTTCACCAAACTCGGCACACGTGTGTATAAGCTTGATCCTTGGTCAAATCAAAAAAAATTGCGGAGCTTGAACACTTGGTGGCGCTATAAAACGGAAAAAACATATTATTGACTATAAATACACAGCCGTTAGTCCGATCGACTTCAAAATTTGTATGCAGTCTCTTGGACCAAAGGGGCACAAGTGTCTATGAGGACATTGGCGTATCTCAAAAAACATGGCCGCCATTGGCCAATCAAATTTGAGCACCTATTTGACAAGGTTAACGGAGGTCGATCGGAACCAAACTCGGTGGGCATGTTTGACTCATGCCCCGAATGGTCTGTAAGAATTTTGAAAGAAATCGGCCACTAGTTGGCGCTAACGAGTTTTTTGGCTCTGTAATCGCGCGGCGTTTCACTCATCCACACAAGATACATATCATTTGATAGACCTCCTCATGCCGAGAAACGTTGCCTCAAGAACCATTGCTGTCAATCAAATCGTTCATTAATTATTCACAAATATGTTAAAAACCTACTTTTGCGAACTAGTCCTAGGTTTTTCGCCCAATCTCGATCAAACCACTGCAGTAATATTCTCTGGACTCTCTTCATCAATAATTATCGAAAAAATGTTGAATTTTGTCCTTTGGTTGGCTATAATGGGCTAATTTAGAAAAGGGGGTGTGACCATACGTACTCAAAAGCCTATAAAAACTAAACAAAAACTCAAAACTTTACAAAAATTGGTGAAAACGTGTACCAGATGACCCTTAACAAGCATGCAAAGTTTCATGAAGATTGGACCATAGGTGGCGCTATAACAGTTAAAAAGGTGTCCAAAATATGAAAATTCTATATTAAATGACCTGAAATTGCTACAATAAAAAAATGCTCATACATTCACTCAAACACTACATCTTCATATGATATGTCAATTATTTAATATTGGCCTGCACCCTAACAGCGTAAAAGCCAAAAAAGGCCTTAAATACTCGAACCCCGCTCAATGCTGCTTGCAGCTTTAATTATTATTATTATTATTATTATTTTTTTTCTGCCGTAAAACTGAACGTGCAGCCCAAACCGTAAGTGCTAGAGACTTGAAACTTGGTCAGCAGATAGAGCAAAAATCGAGGAGAACCTATCAAAGTATCAGCCCAATCGGACCATAGGTGGCGCTACAGCGCAAAAAACTAAAATTTTTGACATTTTGGCCATAATCTCGTAAACCGCTTGTCGTAGACTCAAAAACTTTACATGGTTGCGTTCCTTGGGTCAGGCCGAAGAAAAGTGTATTACAAAATTTTTGAGCTGCGACGCACGGTTGACCACGAAAACTGGACGTATGTCCGAAACCTACTTTTGCGAACTAGTCCTAGGATTTTCAACCGATCGGAACCAAACCAGTGCAGAAAAATTCTCTGGACACTGAATATCAATAATTATCAAAAAAAAGTTGAATTTTTCACTCACGGTCGTAAAGGACCACCAAAACGTTCGAAAGTGAGGGGTCAATTTTACTAAAATGGCTATAACTTTTAAACGGAATGAGATATCTTCACCAAACTCGGTACACATGTGTATAAGCTCGATCCTTGGTCAAATCCAAAAAAATTGCGGAGCTTGAACACTTGGTGGCGCTATAAAACGGAAAAAACATGTTATTGACTATAAATACACAGCCGTTAGTCCGATCGACTTCAAAATTGGTATGCAGTCTCTTGGACCAAAGGGGCGCAAGTGTATATGAGGACATTGGCGTATCTCAAAAAACATGGCCGCCATTGGCCAATGAAGTTTGAGCACCTATTTGACAAGGTTAACGGAGGTCGATCGGAACCAAACTCGGTGGGCATGTTTGACTCATGCCCCGAATGGTCTGTAAGAATTTTGAAAGAAATCTGCCACTAGTTGGCGCTAACGAGTTTTTTGGCTCTGTAATCGCGCGGCGTTTCACTCATCCACACAAGATACATATCATTTGATAGACCTCCTCATGCCGAGAAACTTTGCCTCAAGAACCATTGCTGTCAATCAAATCGTTCATTAATTATTCACAAATATGTTAAAAACCTACTTTTGCGAACTAGTCCTAGGTTTTTCGCCCGATCTCGATCAAACCACTGCAGTAATATTCTCTGGACTCTCTAGATCAATAATTATCAAAAAAATGTTGAATTTTGTCCTTTGGTTGGCTATAATGGGCTCATTTAGTAAAGGGGGCGTGGCAACATATATCCAAAAGCCTATAAAACCTAAACAAAAACTCAAAACCTTACAAAAATGGGTGACAACATGTAGCAGATGACCCTCAACAAGCATGCAAAGTTTCATGAAGATCGGACAATAGTTGGCGCTATAACAGTTAAAAAGGTGTCAAAAACATGATATTTCTATTGTATAAAGAACTTAAAACCCAATTAAACGTCAATATCTTCACATATACACTATATCGTCATATCATATGATACATCTCCTCATTCTGAACAACTTTGCCTCTAGGACCAATGTTGTCAATCAAACTGTTCTTTTAATACGTGAGATCATTTAAAAAACATACTTTGGTGAACTCATCCTGGGTTTTCCACCCATACTCAATAAAATCAGTGCAGTACAATTCTCCAGACTCTCTTGGTCAGTAATTATCAAAAAAATGTTGAACATTTGCATTTGGACAGCTATAACAGGGCCATTTCATAATATGCTTTTTATCTAGTGTACATTAGAAGTCTGCAAATACTTAAATAAAACAAAATTCACAAACCTAAGTAAAATTATGTATCATATGATTCAAAACAAGCATATGTTCATGGACACTGAGCAAAAAAAGGCAATTTAGTAGTTATAAAGCTTTAAAAAAAAATGCACCTCTATTTCAACAAAATTACAACTATAGCCACTAGATGGCAGTAGAATACCACTAATGGGCTTACACATGTTAATAGAACAGTGCTTTGTATGGTTTAATGGCTTTATGTAGTTTTGAATTTATATGTAAGTGATACTAAATCACTGTTATAACTTTTCAAATCAGATTTAGCCAAAGTTTAAAGCTTAATTTATACAGATATATCATATTTGACAATTACACATGATTATGATTACAGTAAAACATGAAAATGATATATCAAATCTTAAAAACACAAGGCTTAAGCATTTTGTCACTTATCATTTATTATACAAATCTCTTATGTGCAACAAAATATGTGTGCATCTGTCTGTCTGTAATCATGCTTAATGAACACAATAGTTTAACCATTTCATTTCTGTGTGTGTTTCTGTTTGTGAGTGTATTCTTCGTAATGGATATGTTGTGATGTCAGCCATATATTTCATGTTGGCCAACACCCTAACGGTATAGAAGCCATAAAGGCCTTAAATACTCGAACCCCGCTCAATGCTGCTTGCAGCTTTAATTATTAGGGGTTCGAGTGCGTAGCACTGAATCCCTATTGTTTTTGTTAGGATTTTTATTATTATTATTATTATTAGGGGTTCGAGTGCGTAGCACTGAATCCCTATTGTTTTTGTTAGGATTTTTATTATTATTATTAGGGGTTCGAGTGCGTAGCACTGAAACCCTATTGTTTTTGTTAGGATTTTTATTATTATTATTTTTTTTCTGCCGTAAAACTGAACGTGCAGCCCAAACCGTAAGGCCTAGAGACTTGAAACTTGGTCAGAAGATAGAGCAAAAATCGAGGAGAACCTATCAAAGTATCAGCCCAATCGGACCATAGGTGGCGCTACAGCGCAAAAAACTAAAATTTTTGACATTTTGGCCATAATCTCGTAAACCGCTTGTCGTAGACTCAAAAACTTTACATCGTTGCGTTCCTTGGGTCAGGCCGAAGAAAAGTGTATTACGAAATTTTTGAGCTGCGACGCACGGTTGATCCCGAAAACTGGACGTATGTCCGAAACCTACTTTTGCGAACTAGTCCTAGGATTTTCAACCGATCGGAACCAAACCAGTGCAGGAATATTCTCTGGACACTGAATATCAATAATTATCAAAAAAAAGTTGAATTTTTCACTCACGGTCGTAAAGGACCACCAAAACGTTCGAAAGTGAGGGGTCAATTTTACTAAAATGGCTATAACTTTTGAACGGAATGAGATATCTTCACCAAACTCGGTACACATGTGTACAAGCTCGATCCTTGGTCAAATCAAAACAAATTGCGGAGCTTGACCACTTGGTGGCGCTATAAGACGGAAAAAACATATTTTTGGCTATAAATACACAGCAGTTAGTCCGATCGACTTGAAAATTGGTATGTAGACTCTTGGACCAAAGGGGCACAAGGGTCTATGAGGACATTGGCGTATCTCAAAAAACATGGCCGCCATTGGCCAATGAAGTTTGAGCACCCATTTGACAAGGTTAACAGAGGTCAATCAGAACGAAACTCGGTGGGCATGTTCGACTCATGGCCCTAAAGGTCTGTAAGAATTTTGAAAGAAATCGGCCACTAGTTGGCGCTAACGAGATTTTTTGGCTCTGGAATCGCGTGGCGTTTCACACATCCACACAATATGCATATCATTTGATAGATCTCCTCATGCCGAGAAAAACTGCTTCAAGAACCATTGCTGTCAATCAAATCGTTCATTAATTATTCACAAATATGTTAAAAACCTACTTTTGCGAACTAGTCCTAGGTTTTTCGCCCGATCTGGATCAAACCACTGCAGTAATATTCTCTGGACTCTCTAGATCAATAATTATCAAAAAAATGTTGAATTTTGTCATTTGGTTGGCTATAATGGGCTCATTTAGTAAAGGAACGTGGCAATATATATCCAAAAGCCTATAAAACCTAAACAAAAACTCAAAACCTTACAAAAATGGGGGACAACATGTAGCAGATGACCCTTAACAAGCATGCAAAGTTTCATGAAGATCGGACAATAGGTGGCGCTATAACAGTTAAAAAGGTGTCAAAAACATGATATTTCTATTGTATAAAGAACTAAAAACCCAATGAAACGTCCAAATATTCACATATACACTATATCTTCATATCATATGATACATCTCCTCATTCTGAACAACTTTGCCTCTAGGACCAATGTTGTCAATCAAACTGTTCTTTTAATACGTGAGATCATTTTAAAAACATACTTTGGTGAACTCGTCCTGGGTTTTCAAACCATACTCAATAAAATCAGTGCAGTACAATTCTCCAGACTCTCTTGGTCAGTAATTATCAAAAAAAAGTTGAACATTTGCATTTGGACAGCTATAACAGGGCCTTTTCATAATATGGTTTTCATCTAGTGTACCTAAAAGTCTACAAATACTAAAAGGAAAAAAAAATTCACAAACTTAAGTAAAATCATGCATCATATGATTCAAAACAAGCATATGTTTATGGACATTGGGCAAAAAAGGCAATGTAATTGTTATAAAGCTTAAAAACAATGCATCTCGTTTCAAACTGCATAAAATTACAACTATAGCCACTAGATGGCAGTAGAATACCACTAATGGGCTTACACATATTACAAGAACAGTTCTTTGCATGGTTTAATGGCTGTATATAGTTTTGAATTCATATGTAAATGATACTAAATCACTGTTATACCTTTTTAAATCACATTTAGCCAAAGTTTAAAACTTAATTTATACAGATATATCATATTTGTCAATTACACATGATTATGATTACAGTCAAACATGACAATGATACATCAAATCTTAAAAACACAAGTTTTAAGCATTTTGTCACTTATCATTTATTGTACAAATCTCTTATGTGCAACAAAATATGTGTGCATCTGTCTGTGTGTGTGATCGTGCTTAATGAACACAATAGTTTAACCATTTCATTTCATTTCTGTGTATGTTTCTGTTTGTGAGTGTATTCTTCGTAATGGATATGTTCTGGTGTCAGCCATATATTTCTTGTTGGCCAACACCCTAACGGTATAGAAGCCGTAAAGGCCTTAAATACTCGAACCCCGCTCAATGCTGCTTGCAGCTTTAATTAGGGGTTCGAGTGCGTAGCACTGAATCCCTATTGTAATTGTTAGGATTTTTATTATTATTATTATTTTTCTGCCGTAAAACTGAACGTGCAGCCCAAACCGTAAGTGCTAGAGACTTGAAACTTGGTCAGAAGATAGAGCAAAAATCGAGGAGAACCTATCAAAGTATCAGCCCAATCGGACCATAGGTGGCGCTACAGCGCAAAAAACTAAAATTTTGGACATTTTGGCCATAATCTCGTAAACCGCTTGTCGTAGACTCAAAAACTTTACATCGCTGCGATCCTTGGGTCAGGCCGAACAAAAGTGTATTGCGAAATTTTTGAGCTGCGACGCACGGTTGACCCCGAAAAATGGACGTATGTCCGAAACCTACTTTTGCGAACTAGTCCTAGGTTTTTCGCCCGATCGGAACCAAACCAGTGCAGTAATATTCTCTGGCCACTGAATATCAATAATTATCAAAAAAAAGTAAAATTTTTGACTCACGGTCGCAAAGGGCCACCAAAATGTTCGATACCGACGGGGCCACTTTTACTAAAATGGCTATAACTTTTGAACGGAGTGAGATATCTTCACCAAACTCGGTACACATGTGTATAAGCTCAATCCTTGGTCAAATCAAAACAAATTGCGGAGTTTGAACACTTGGTGGCGCTATAAGACGGAAAAAACATATTATTGACTATAAATACACAGCCGTTAGTCCGATCGACTTGAAAATTGGTATGCAGTGACTTGGACCAAAGGGGCACAAGTGTCTATGAGGACATTGGCGTATCTCAAAAAACATGGCCGCCATTGGCCAATGAATTTTGAGCACCTATTTGACAAGGTTAACGGAGGTCGATCGGAACCAAACTCGGTGGGCATGTTTGACTCATGCCCCGAATGGTCTGTAAGAATTTTGAAAGAAATCGGCCACTAGTTGGCGCTAACGAGTATTTTTGGCTCTGTAATCGTGCGGCGTTTCACTCATTCACTTAAGATACATATCGTTTGATAGATCTCCTCATGCCAAGAAACTTTGCCTCAAGAACCATTGCTGTCAATCAAATAATTCATTAATTATTCACAAATATGTTAAAAACCTACTTTTGCGAACTAGTCCTAGGTTTTTCGCCCGATCTGGATCAAACCACTGCAGTAATATTCTCTGGACTGTCTAGATCAATAATTATCAAAAAAATGTTGAATTTTGTCCTTTGGTTGGCTATAATGGCCCAATTTAGAAAAGGGGGTGTGACCACACATACTCAAAAGCCTATTAAAACTAAACAAAAACTCAAAACTTTACAAAAATGGGTGTCAACATGTAGCAGGTGACCCTCAACAAGCATGCAAAGATTCATGACGATCAGACCATAGGTGGCGCTATAACAGTTAAAAAGGTGTCAAAAACATGATATTTCTATTGAATATAGACCTAAAAACCCAATTAAACGTCAATATCTTCACATATACACTATATCTTCATATCACATGATAGATCTCCTCATTCTGAACAACTTTGCCTCTTGGACCAATGTTGTCAATCAAACTGTTCTTTTAATACGTGAAATAATTATAAAAACATACTTTGATGAACTCGTCCTGGGTTTTCAACCCATACTCAATAAAATCAGTGCAGTACAATTCTCCAGACTCTCTCAGTCAATAATTATCAAAAAAATGTTGAAGATTTGCATTTGGACAGCTATAACAGAGCCATTTCATAATATGTTTTTTATCTTGTGTAGATTAAAGTCTACAAATACTAAAATAAAACAAAAATTCACAAACCTAAGTAAAATTATGTATCATATGATTCAAAACAAGCATATATTTATGGCAAAAAAGGCAATTTAGTAGTTATAAAGCTTAAAAACAATACACCCCTATTTCAATAAAATTACAACTATAGCCACTAGATGGCAGTAGAATACCACTAATGGGCTTACACATGTTAATAGAACAGTGCTTTGTAGGGTTTAATGGCTTTATGTAGTTTTGAATTGATATGTAAGTGATACTAAATCACTGTTATAGCTTTTCAAATCACATTAAGCCAAATTTAAAACTTAATTTATACAGATATATCATATTTGACAATTACACATGATTATGATTACAGTGAAACATGACAATGATATATCAAATCTTAAAAACGCAAGTTTTAAGCATTTTGTTACTTATTTATTATACAAATCTCTTATGTGCAACAAAATATGTGTGCATCTGTCTGTGTTAATAGTTTAACCATTTCATTTCTATGTATGTTTCTGTTTGTGAGTGTATTCTTCGTAATGGATATGTTCTGGTGTCAGCCATATATTTCATGTTGGCCAACACCCTAACGGTATAGAAGCCGTAAAGGCCTTAAATACTCGAACCCCGCTCAATGCTGCTTGCAGCTTTAATTAGGGGTTCGAGTGCGTAGCACTGAATCCCTATTGTTTTTGTTAGGATTTTTATTATTATTATTTTTTTTCTGCCGTAAAACTGAACGTGCAGCCCAAACCGTAAGTGCTAGAGACTTGAAACTTGGTCAGCAGATAGAGCAAAAATCGAGGAGAACCTATCAAAGTATCAGCCCAATCGGACCATAGGTGGCGCTACAGCGCAAAAAACTAAAATTTTTGACGTTTTGGCCATAATCTCGTAAACCGTTTGTCGTAGACTCAAAAACTTTACATCGTTGCGTTCCTTGGGTCAGGCCGAACAAAAGTGTATTGCGAAATTTTTGAGCTGCGACGCACGGTTGACCCCGAAAAATGGACGTATGTCCGAAACCTACTTTTGCGAACTTGTCCTAGGTTTTTCACCCGATCGGAACCAAACCAGTGCAGAAAAATTCTCTGGACACTGAATATCAATAATTATCAAAAAAAAGTTGAATTTTTCACTCACGGTCGCAAAGGACCACCAAAACGTTCGAAAGTGAGGGGTCAATTTTACTAAAATGGCTATAACATTTGAACGGAATGAGATATCTTCACCAAACTCGGTACACATGTGTACAAGCTCGATCCTTGGTCAAATCAAAACAAATTTCGGAGCTTGACCACTTGGTGGCGCTATAAGACGGAAAAAACATATTTTTGGCTATAAACACACAGCAGTTAGTCCGATCGACTTGAAAATTGGTATGTAGACTCTTGGACCAAAGGGGCACAAGGGTCTATGAGGACATTGGCGTATCTCAAAAAACATGGCCGCCATTGGCCAATGAAGTTTGAGCACCTATTTGACAAGGTTAACGGAGGTCAATCAGAACGAAACTCGGTGGGCATGTTCGACTCACGGCCCTAAAGGTCTGTAAGAATTTTGAAAGAAATCGGCCACTAGTTGGCGCTAACGAGATTTTTTGGCTCTGGAATCGCGCGGCGTTTCACACATCCACAAAATATGCATATCATTTGATAGACCTCCTCATGCCAAGAAAAATTGCTTCAAGAACCATTGCTGTCAATCAAATCGTTCATTAATTATTCACAAATATGTTAAAAACCTACTTTTGCGAACTAGTCCTAGGTTTTTCGCCCGATCTGGATCAAACCACTGCAGTAATATTCTCTGGACTCTCTAGATCAATAATTATCAAAAAAATGTTGAATTTTGTCCTTTGGTTGGCTATAATGGGCTCATTTAATAAAGGGGGCGTGGCAATATATATCCAAAAGCCTATAAAACCTAAACAAAAACTCAAAACTTTCCAAAAATGGGTGACAACATGAAGCAGATGACCGTTAACAAGCATGCAAAGTTTCATGACGATCGGACCATAGGTGGCGCTATAACAGTTAAAAAGGTGTCAAAAACATGATATTTCTATTGTATATAGAACTAAAAACCCAATTAAACGTCAATATCTTCACATATACACTATATCTTCATATCATATGATAGATCTCCTCATTCTGAACAACTTTGCCTCTAGGACCAATGTTGTCAATCAAACTGTTCTTTTAAAACGTGAGCTCATTTAAAAAACATACTTTGGTGAACTCGTCCTGGGTTTTCAACCCATACTCAATAAAATCAGTGCAGTTCAGTTCTCCAGACTCTCTTGGTCAGTAATTATCAAAAAAATGTTGAACATTTGCATTTGGACAGCTATAACAGAGCCATTTCATAATATGCTTTTTATCTAGTGTAGATTAAAGTATAAAAAGACTAAAATAAAACAAAAATTCACAAACCTAAGTAAAATTATGTATCATGTGATTCAAAACAAGCATTTGTTTATGGACACTGAGCAAAAAAAGGCAAATTAATAGTTATAAAGCTTAAAAACAATTCACCTTTTATTTTAACAAAATTACAACTATAGCCACTAGAGGGCAGTAGAATACCACTAATGGGCTTTACACATATTGCTTGAACAGTGCTTTGTATGGTTTAATGGCTTTATATAGTTTTGAATTTATATGTAAATGATATTAAATCACTGTTATACATTTTCAAATCACATTAAGCCAAAGTTTGAAACTTAATTTTTACAGATATATCATATTTGACAATTACACATGATTATGATTACAGTGAAACATGACAATGATATATAAAATCTTAAAAACGCAAGTTTTAAGCATTTTGTTACTTATTTATTATACAAATCTCTTATGTGCAACAAAATATGTGTGCATCTGTCTGTGTGTGATCATGCTTAATGAACATAACAGTTTAACCATTTCATTTCGATGTAAGTTTCTGTTTGTGAGTGTACTCTTCATCATGGATGTGTTCTGGTGTCAGCCATATATTTCATGTTGGCCAACACCCTAACGGTATAGAAGTCGTAAAGGCCTTAAATACTCGAACCCCGCTCAATGCTGCTTGCAGCTTTAATTATTAGGGGTTCGAGTGCGTAGCACTGAATCCCTATTGTTTTTGTTAGGATTTTTATTATTATTATTATTATTATTATTTTTCTGCCGTAAAACTGAACGGGCAGCCCAAACCGTAAGGCCTAGAGACTTGAAACTTGGTCAGATGATAGAGCAAAAATCGAGGAGAACCTCACAAAGAATCAGCCCAATCGGACCATAGGTGGCGCTATAGCGAACAGAAACGCGAAACCTATCATAACTCCTAAACCGTTTGTCCTAGACTCAAGTGTCTTATATCACTGGAATCCTTGGCTCAATCAAAACAAAATGGCTATCTCCGATTTCATTTCCGGTATGCAAATTTTTCCGCCATTTTGAAATTTGTCCAAAACCTACTTTTGCGAACTAGTCCTAGGTTTTTCGCCCGATCGGAACCAAACCAGTGCAGAAATATTCTCTGGACACTGAATATCAATAATTATCAAAAAAAAGTTGAACTTTTGACTCACGGTTGCAAAGGGCCACAAAAACGTTCGAAAGTGACGGGGCCACTTTTACTAAAATGGCTATAACTTTTGAATGGAATGAGATATCTTCACCAAACTCGACACACACGTGTATAAGCTGAATCTTTGGTGAAATCAAAAAAATTGCGGAGCTTGTCCACTTGGTGGCGCTATAAGGCGGAGAAGACATATAAACAGCTATAAATACACAGCCGTTAGTCCGATCGACTTGAAAATTGGTATGCAGTGTCTTGGGCCAAAGGGCCACAAGTATCTATGAGGACATTGGCGTATCTCAAAAAACATGGCCGCCATTGGCAATTGAAGTTTGAGCACCTATTTGACAAGGTTAACGGAGGTCAATCAGAACGAAACTCGGTCAGCATGTTCGACTCATGGCCCTAAAGGTCTGCAAGAATTTTGAAAGAAATCGGCCACTAGTTGGCGCTAACGAGTTTTTTGGCTCTGTAATCGCGCGGCGTTTCACACATCCACACAATATGCATATCATTTGATAGATCTCCTCATGCCGAGAAAAATTGCTTCAAGAACCATTGCTGTCAATCAAATCATTCATTAATTATTCACACATTTGTTAAAAACCTACTTTTGCGAACTAGTCCTAGGTTTTTTGCCCGATCTGGATCAAACCACTGCAGTAATATTATCTGGACTCTCTAGATCAATAATTATCAAAAAAATGTTGAATTCTGTCTTTTGGTTGGCTATAATTGGCTCATTTAGTAAAGGGGGCGTGGTAATATATATCCAAAAGCCAATAAAACCTAAACAAAAACTCAAAACTTTCCAAAAATGGGTGACAACATGTAGCAGATGATCTTTAACGAGCATGCAAAGTTTCATGACGATTGGATAATAGGTGGCGCTGTAACAGTTAAAAAGGTTTCAAAAACATGATATTTCTATTATATATAGAACTAAAAACTCAATTAAACGTCAATATCTTCACATATACACTATATCTTCATATCACATGATAGATCTGCTCATTCTGAACAACTTTGCCTCAAGGACCACTGTTGTAAATCAAACTGTTCTTTTAATACGTGAGATAATTTTAAAAACATACTTTGGTGAACTCGTCCTGGGTTTTCAAACCATACTCAATAAAATCAGTGCAGTACAATTCTCCAGACTCTCTTGGTCAGTAATTATCAAAAAAATGTTGAACATTTGCATTTGGACAGCTATAACAGAGCCATTTCATAATATGCTTTTTATCTAGTGTAGATTAAAGTCTACAAATACTAAAATAAAATAAAAAATTCACAAACCTAAGTAAAATTATGTATCATATGATTCAAAACAAGCATATGTTTATGGACACTGAGCAAAAAAAAAAGCAATTTAATAGTTATAAAGCTTAAAACAATGCACCTCTATTTCAACAAAATTACAACTATAGCCACTAGATGGCAGTAGAATACCACTAATGGGCTTACACATACAGATTTACCAGAACAGTGCTTTGTATGGTTTAATGGCTTTATATAGTTGTGAATTTATATGTAAATGATACTAAATCACTGATATTACTTTTCAAATCACATTTAGCCAAAGTTTAAAAGTTAATTTATACAGATATATCATATTTGACAATTACACATGATTATAATTATAGTGAAACATGACAATGATATATCAAATCTTAAAAACACAAGTTTTAAGCATGTTGTCACTTATCATTTATTGTAAAAATCTCTTATGTGCAACAAAATATGCGTGCATCTGTCTGTCTCTGTAATCATGCTTAATGAACACAATAGTTTAACCATTTCATTTCTGTGTATGTTTCTGTTTGTGAGTGTATTCTTTGTAATGTGTATGTTCTGGTGTCAGCCATATTCGTGTTGGCCAACACCCTAACAGTATAGAAGCCGTAAAGGCCTTAAATACTCGAACCCCGTTAATTGCTGCTTGCAGCTATATTTATTATTATTATTATTATTCTGCCCTAAAACTGAATGTGCAGCCCAAACCGTAAGGCCTAGAGACTTGAAACTTGGTCAGATTGTGGTGACTGCGGCCAGAATGGATAATCCAAAGACTCGCCCCAATCGGACTAAAGGTGGCGCTACAGCGCAAAAAACTAATTTTTTTTAGTTTTTTGGCTTTTTCTCGTAAACCGCTTGCCGTAGACTCAAAAACTTTACATCCTTGTGATCCTTGGGTCAGCCCGGACAAAAGTGCAAAGGCGACTTTTTTTCTCTAGGACGCACCGTTTTCCCGCAAAATGGACGTATGTCCGAAACCTACTTTTGCGAACTAGTCCTAGGTTTTTTGCCCGATCGGAACCAAACCAGTGCAGGAATATTCTCTGCACACTGAATATCAATAATTATCAAAAAAAAGTGGAATTTTTGACTCATGGTCGCAAAGGGCCACCAAAACGTCCGTAACCGACGGGGCCACTTTTACTAAAATGGCTATAACTTTTGAACGGAATGAGATATCTTCACCAAACTCGGAACACATGTGTATAAGCTCGATCCTTGGTCAAATCAAAAAAAATTGCGGAGCTTGAACACTTGGTGGCGCTATAAAACGAAAAAAACATATTATTGACTATAAATACACAGCCGTTAGTCCGATCGACTTCGAAATTGGTATGCAGTCTCTTGGACCAAAGGGGCACAAGTGTCTATGAGGACATTGGCATATCTCAAAAAACATGGCCGCCATTGGCCAATGAAATTTGAGCACCTATTTGACAAGGTTAACGGAGGTCGATCGGAACGAAACTCGGTGGGCATGTTCGACTCATGCCCCTAAAGGTCTGTAAGAATTTTGAAAGAAATCGGCCACTAGTTGGCGCTAACGAGTTTTTTGGCTCTGTAATCGCGCGGCGTTTCACTCATCCACACAAGATACATATCATTTGATAGATCTCCTCATGCCGAGAAACTTTGCCTCAAGAACCATTGCTGTCAATCAAATCCTTCATTAATTATTCATAAATATGTTAAAAACCTACTTTTGCGAACTAGTCCTAGGTTTTTCGCCCAATCTGGATCAAACCACTGCGGTAATATTCTCTGGACTCTCTAGATCAATAATTATCAAAAAAATGTTGAATTTTGTCCTTTGGTTGGCTATAATGGGCTCATTTAGTAAAGGGGGCATGGCAACATATATCCAAAAGCCTATAAAACCTAAACAAAAACTCAAAACTTTACAAAAATGGGTGACAACATGTAGCAGATGACCCTTAACAAGCATGCATAGTTTCATGACGATCGGACTATAGGTGGCGCTATAACAGTTAAAAAGGTGTCAAAAACATGATATTTCTATTGTATATAGAACTAAAAACTAAATTAAACGTCAATATTTTCACATATTCACTATGTCTTCATATCACATGATAGATCTGCTCATTCTGAACAACTTTGCCTCAAGGACCACTGTTGTAAATCAAACTGTTCTTTTAATACGTGAGATCATTTTAAAAACATACTTTGGTGAACTCGTCCTGGGTTTTCAACCCATACTCAATAAAATCAGTGCAGTACAATTCTCCAGACTCTCTTGGTCAGTAATTATCAAAAAAAATGTTGAAAATTTGCATTTGGACAGCTATAACAGAGCCATTTCATAATATGCTTTTTATCTAGTGTAGATTAAAGTCTACAAATACTAAAATAAAACAAAAATTCACAAACCTAAGTAAAATTATGTATCATATGATTCAAAACAAGCATATGTTCATGGACACTGAGCAAAAAAAAAAAGGCAATTTAGTAGTTATAAAGCTTTAAAAAAATGCACCCCTATTTCAACAAAATTACAACTATAGCCACTAGATGGCAGTAGAATACCACTAATGGGCTCACACATATTATTAGAGCAGTGCTATGTATGGTTTAATGGCTTTATATAGTTTTGAATTTATATGTAAATGATACTAAATCACTGTTATAACTTTTCAAATTACATTTAGCCAAAGTTTAAAGCTTAATTTATACAGATATATCATATTTGACAATTACACATGATTATGATTACAGTGAAACATGACAATGATATATCAAATCTTAAAAACACAAGTCTTAAGCATTTTGTCACTTATCATTTATTATACAAATCTCTTATGTGCAACAAAATATGTGTGCATCTGTCTGTGTCTGTAATCATGCTTAATGAACACAATAGTTTAACCATTTCATTTCTGTGTATGTTTCTGTTTGTGAGTGTATTCTTCGTAATGGATATGTTCTGGTGTCAGCCATTTATATCATGTTGGCCAACACCCTAATGGTATAGAAGCCGTAAAGGCCTTAAATACTCGAACCCCGCTCAATGCTGCTTGCAGCTTTAATTAGGGGTTCGAGTGCGTAGCACTGAAACCCTATTGTTTTTGTTAGGATTTTTATTATTAGGGGTTCGAGTGCGTAGCACTGAATCCCTATTGTTTTTGTTAGGATTTTTATTATTATTATTATTATTATTATTATTATTATTATTTTTCTGCCGTAAAACTGAACGGGCAGCCCAAACCGTAAGGCCTAGAGACTTGAAACTTGGTCAGATGATAGAGCAAAAATCGAGGAGAACCTCACAAAGAATCAGCCCAATCGGACCATAGGTGGCGCTATAGCGACCCGAAACGCGAAACCTATCATAACTCCTAAACCGTTTGTCCTAGACTCAAGTGTCTTATATCATTGGAATCCTTGGCTCAATCAAAACAAAATGGCTATCTCCGATTTCATTTCCGGTATGCAAATTTTTCCGCCATTTTGAAATTTGTCCAAAACCTACTTTTGCGAACTAGTCCTAGGTTTTTCGCCCGATCGGAACCAAACCAGTGCAGAAATATTCTCTGGACACTGAATACCAATAATTATCAAAAAAAAGTTGAACTTTTGACTCATGGTCGCAAAGGGCCACCAAAACGTTCGAAAGTGACGGGGCCACTTTTACTAAAGTGGCTATAACTTTTGAATGGAATGAGATATCTTCACCAAACTCGACACACACGTGTATAATCTGAATCTTTGGTCAAATCAAAAAAATTGCGGAGCTTGTCCACTTGGTGGCGCTATAAGGCGGAAAAAACATATAAACAGCTATAAATACACAGCCGTTAGTCCGATCGACTTGAAAATTGGTATGCAGTGTCTTGGACCAAAGGGCCACAAGTATCTATGAGGACATTGGCGTATCTCAAAAAAACATGGCCGCCATTGGTCAATGAAGTTTGAGCACCTATTTGACAAGGTTAACGGAAGTCGATCGGAATGAAACTCGGTGGGCATGTTCGACTCACGGCCCTAAAGGTCTGTAAGAATTTTGAAAGAAATCGGCCACTAGTTGGCGCTAACGAGATTTTTTGGCTCTGTAATCGCTCGGCGTTTCACACATCCACACAATATGCATATCATTTGATAGATCCCCTCATGCAGAGAAACTTTGAATCAAGAACCATTGCTGTCAATCAAATCATTCATTAATTATTCACAAATATGTTAAAAACCTACTTTTGCGAACTAGTCCTAGGTTTTTCGCCCGATCTGGATCAAACCACTGCAGTAATATTCTCTGGACTCTCTAGATCAATAATTATCAAAAAAATGTTGAATTTTGTCCTTTGGTTGGCTATAATGGGCTCATTTAATGAAGGGGGCGTGGCAATATATATCCAAAAGCCTATAAAACCTAAACAAAAACTCAAAACTTTACAAAAATGGGTGACAACATGTTCCAGATGACCGTTAACAAGCATGCGAAGTTTCATGACGATCGGACCATAGGTGGCGCTATAACAGTTAAAAAGGTGTCAAAAACATGATATTTCTATTGTTTATAGAACTAAAAACCCAATTAAACGTCAATATCTTCACATATACACTATATCTTCATATCATATGATAGATCTCCTCATTCTGAACAACTTTGCCTCTAGGACCAATGTTGTCAATCAAAATGTTCTTTTAATACGTGAGATAATTTTAAAAACATACTTTGGGGAACTCGTTCTGGGTTTTCAACCCATACTCAATAAAATCAGTGCAGTACAATTCTCCAGACTCTCTTAGTCAATAATTATCAAAAAAATGTTGAAGTTTTGCATTTGGACAGCTATAACAGAGCCATTTCTTAACATGCTTTTTATCTAGTGTAGATTAAAGTCTACAAATACTGAAATAAAACACAAAAATTCACAAACCTAATTATGTATTATATGATTCAAAACAAGCATATGTTTATTGACACTGGGCAAAAAAAGGCAATTTAATAGTTATAAAGCTTAAAACAATGAACCTCTATTTCAACAAAATTACAACTATAGCCACTAGATGGCAGTAGAATACCACTAATGGGCTTGCACATATTTCTAGAACAGTGCTTTGTAGGGTTTAATGGCTTTATGTAGTTTTGAATTTATATGTAAGTGATACTAAATCACTGTTATAACTTTTCAAATCACATTTAGCCAAAGTTTAAAAATTAATTTATACAGATATATCATATTTGACAATTACACATGATTATGATTACAGTGAAACATGACAATGATATATCAAATCTTAAAAACACAAGACTTAAGCATGTTGTCACTTATCATTTATTGTACAAATCTCTTATGTGCAACAAAATATGTGTGCGTCTGTCTGTGTCTTTAATCATGCTTAATGAACACAATAGTTTGGATATGTTCTGGTGTCAACCATGTATTTTATGTTGGCCAACACCCTAACGGTATAGAAGCGGTAAAGGCCTTAAATACTCGAACCCCGGTAATTGCTGCTTGCAGCTATATTTATTATTATTATTATTATTTTTTTTCTGCCGTAAAACTGAACGTGCAGCCCAAACCGTAAGTGCTAGAGACTTGAAACTTGGTCAGCAGATAGAGCAAAAATCGAGGAGAACCTATCAAAGTATCAGCCCAATCGGACCATAGGTGGCGCTACAGCGCAAAAAACTAAAATTTTTGACATTTTGGCCATAATCTCGTAAACCGCTTGTCGTAGACTCAAAAACTTTACATCGTTGCGTTCCTTGGGTCAGGCCGAAGAAAAGTGTATTACGAAACTTTTGAGCTGCGACGCACGGTTGACCCCGAAAACTGGACGTATGTCCGAAACCTACTTTTGCGAACTAGTCCTAGGATTTTCAACCGATCGGATCCAAACCAGTGCAGAAAAATTCTCTGGACACTGAATATCAATAATTATCAAAAAAAAGTTGAATTTTTCACTTACGGTCGTAAAGGACCACCAAAACGTTCGAAAGTGAGGGGTCAATTTTACTAAAATGGCTATAACTTTTGAACGGAATGAGATATCTTCACCAAACTCGGTACACATGTGTATAAGCTCGATCCTTGGTCAAATCCAAAAAAATTGCGGAGCTTGAACACTTGGTGGCGCTATAAAACGGAAAAAACATGTTATTGACTATAAATACACAGCCGTTAGTCCGATCGACTTCAAAATTGGTATGCAGTCTCTTGGACCAAAGGGGCGCAAGTGTATATGAGGACATTGGCGTATCTCAAAAAACATGGCCGCCATTGGCCAATGAAGTTTGAGCACCTATTTGACAAGGTTAACGGAGGTCGATCGGAACCAAACTCGGTGGGCATGTTTGACTCATGCCCCGAATGGTCTGTAAGAATTTTGAAAGAAATCGGCCACTAGTTGGCGCTAACGAGTTTTTTGGCTCTGTAATCGCGCGGCGTTTCACTCATCCACACAAGATACATATCGTTTGATAGAACTCCTCATGCCGAGAAACTTTGCCTCAAGAACCATTGCTGTCAATCAAATCGTTCATTAATTATTCACAAATATGTTAAAAACCTACTTTTGCGAACTAGTCCTAGGTTTTTCGCCCGATCTGGATCAAACCACTGCAGTAATATTCTCTGGACTCTCTAGATAAATAATTATCAAAAAAATGTTGAATTTTGTCCTTTGGTTGGCTATAATGGGCTAATTTGGAAAAGGGGGTGTGACCACACATACTCAAAAGCCTATAAAATCTAAACAAAAACTCAAAACTTTACAAAAATTGGTGAAAACGTGTACCAGATGACCCTTAAAAAGCATGCAAAGTTTCATGAAGATTGGACCATAGGTGGCGCTATAACAGTTAAAAAGGTGTCCAAAATATGAAAATTCTATATTAAATGACCTGAAATTGCTACAATAAAAAAATGCTCATACATTCACTCAAACACTACATCTTCATATGATATGTCAATTATTTAATATTGGCCTGCACCCTAACAGCGTAAAAGCCAAAAAAGGCCTTAAATACTCGAACCCCGCTCAATGCTGCTTGCAGCTTTAATTATTATTATTATTATTATTTTTCTGCCGTAAAACTGAACGGGCAGCCCAAACCGTAAGGCCTAGAGACTTGAAACTTGGTCAGATGATAGAGCAAAAATCGAGGAGAACCTCACAAAGAATCAGCCCAATCGGACCATAGGTGGCGCTATAGCGAACCGAAACGCGAAACCTATCATAACTCCTAAACCGTTTGTCCTAGACTCAAGTGTCTTATATCACTGGAATCCTTGGCTCAATCAAAACAAAATGGCTATCTCCGATTTCATTTCCGGTATGCAAATTTTTCCGCCATTTTGAAATTTGTCCAAAACCTACTTTTGCGAACTAGTCCTAGGTTTTTCGCCCGATCGGAACCAAACCAGTGCAGAAATATTCTCTGGACACTGAATATCAATAATTATCAAAAAAAAGTTGAACTTTTGACTCACGGTCGCAAAGGGCCACAAAAACGTTCGAAAGTGACAGGGCCACTTTTACTAAAATGGCTATAACTTTTGAATGGAATGAGATATCTTTACCAAACTCGACACACACGTGTATAAGCTGAATCTTTGGTCAAATCAAAAAAATTGCGGAGCTTGTCCACTTGGTGGCGCTATAAGGCGGAGAAGACATATAAACAGCTATAAATACACAGCCGTTACTCCGATCGACTTGAAAATTGGTATGCAGTGTCTTGGGCCAAAGGGCCACAAGTATCTATGAGGACATTGGCGAATCTCAAAAAAACATGGCCGCCATTGGTCAATGAAGTTTGAGAACCTATTTGACAAGGTTAACAGAGGTCAATCAGAACGAAACTCGGTGAGCATGTTCGACTCATGCCCCTAAAGGTCTGTAAGAATTTTGAAAGAAATCGGCCACTAGTTGGCGCTAACGAGTTTTTTGGCTCTGTAATCGCGCTGTGTTTCACACATCCACACAATATGCATATCATTTGATAGATCTCCTCATACCGAGAAAAATTGCTTCAAGAACCATTGCTGTCAATCAAATGCTTCATTAATTATTCACAAATATGTTAAAAACCTACTTTTGCGAACTAGTCCTAGGTTTTTCGCCCGATCTGGATCAAACCACTGCAGTAATATTCTCTGGACTCTCTAGACCAATAATTATCAAAAAAATGTTGAATTTTGTCTTTTGGTTGGCTATAATGGGCTCATTTAATAAAGGGGCGTGTCAATATATATTCAAAAGCCTATAAAACCTAAACAAAAACTCAAAACCTTACAAAAATGGGTGACAACATGTAGCAGATGACCCTTAACAAGCATGCAAAGTTTCATGAAGATCGGACCATAGGTGGCGCTATAACAGTTAAAAAGGTGTCAAAAACATGATATTTCCATTGTACATAGAACTAAAAACCCAATTAAACGTCAATATCTTCACATATACACTATATCTTCATATCATATGATACATCTCCTCATTCTGAACAACTTTGCCTCTAGGACCAATGTTGTCAATCAAACTGTTCTTTTAATACGTGAGATCATTTTAAAAACATACTTTGGTGAACTCGTCCTGGGTTTTCAAACCATACTCAATAAAATCAGTGCAGTACAATTCTCCAGACTCTCGTAGTCAATAATTATCAAAAAAAAATGTTGAAAATTTGCATTTGGACAGCTATAACAGAGCCATTTCATAATATGCTTTTTTATCTAGTGTAGATTAAAGTCTACAAATACTAAAATAAAACAAAAATTAACAAACCTAAGTAAAATTATGCATCATATGATTCAAAACAAGCAGATGTTCATGGACACTGGGCAAAAAAAGGCAATTTAATAGTTATAAAGCTTAAAAACAATGTACCTCTATTTCAATAAAATTACAACTATAGCCACTAGATGGCAGTAGAATACCACTAATGGGCTTACACATACAGATTTACCAGAACAGTGCTTTGTATGGTTTAATGGCTTTATATAGTTTTGAATTGATATGTAAGTGATACTAAATCACTGTTATAACTTTTCAAATCACATTTAGCCAAAGTTTAAAACTTAATTTATACAGATATATCAAAATTGACAATTACACATGATTATGATAATAGTGAAACATGACAATGATATATCAAATCTTAAAAACACAAGTTTTAAGCATGTTGTCACTTATCATTTATTGTACAAATCTCTTATGTGCAACAAAATATGTGTGCAAAATATCTGTCTGTGTCTGTAATCATGCTTAATCAACACAATAGTTTAACCATTTCATTTCTGTGTATGTTTCTGTTTGTGAGTGTATTCTCCGTAATGGATATGTTCTGGTGTCAGCCATATATTACATGTTGGCCAACACCTTAACGGTATAGACGCCGTAAAGGCCTTAAACACTCGAACCCCGGTAAATGCTGCTTGCAGCTTTAATTAGGGGTTCGAGTGCGTAGCACTGAATCCCTATTGTAATTGTTAGGATTTTTATTATTATTATTTTTCTGCCGTAAAACTGAACGGGCAGCCCAAACCGTAAGGCCTAGAGACTTGAAACTTGGTCAGATGATAGAGCAAAAATCGAGGAGAACCTCACAAAGAATCAGCCCAATCGGACCATAGGTGGCGCTATAGCGAACCGAAACACGAAACCTATCATAACTCCTAAACCGTTTGTCCTAGACTCAAGTGTCCTATATCATTGGAATCCTTGGCTCAATCAAAACAAAATGGCTATCTCCGATTTCATTTCCGGTATGCAAATTTTTCCGCCATTTTGAAATTTGTCCAAAACCTACTTTTGCGAACTAGTCCTAGGTTTTTCGCCCGATCGGAACCAAACCAGTGCAGAAATATTCTCTGGACACTGAATATCAATAATTATCAAAAAAAAGTTGAACTTTTGACTCACGGTCGCAAAGGGCCACAAAAACGTTCGAAAGTGACGGGGCCACTTTTACTAAAATGGCTATAACTTTTGAATGGAATGAGATATCTTCACAAAACTCGACACACACGTGTATAAGCTTAGTCTTTGGTCAAATCAAAAAAATTGCGGAGCTTGTCCACTTGGTGGCGCTATAAGACGGAAAAGGCATATAAACAGATATAAATACACAGCCATTAGTCCGATCGACTTGAAAATTGGTATGCAGTGACTTGGACCAAAGGGGCACAAGTGTCTATGAGGACATTGGCGTATCTCAAAAAACATGGCCGCCATTGGCCAATGAAGTTTGAGCACCTATTTGACAAGGTTAACGGAGGTCAATCAGAACGAAACTCGGTGGGCATGTTCGACTCACGTCCCTAAAGGTCTGTAAGAATTTTGAAAGAAATCTGCCACTAGTTGGCGCTAACGAGTGTTTTTGGCTCTGTAATCACGCGGCGTTTCACACATCCACACAATATGCATATCATTTGATAGATCTCCTCATGCCGAGAAACTTTGACTCAAGAACCATTGCTCTCAATCAAATCCTTCATTAATTATTCACAAATATGTTAAAAACCTACTTTTGCGAACTAGTCCTAGGTTTTTCGCCCGATCTGGATCAAACCACTGCAGTAATATTCTCTGGACTCTCTAGATCAATAATTATCAAAAAAAAGTTGAATTTTGTCCTTTGGTTGGCTAGAACAGGGTCATTTTCAAAAGGGGCGTGGTCACATATACTCAAAAGCCTATAGAATCTAAACAAAAACTCAAAACTTTACAAAAATTGGTGAAAACATGTACCACATGTGTCTTAGCAAGCATGCATAGTTTCATGACGATCGGACCATAGGTGGCGCTATAACAGTTAAAAAAGTATCAAAAACATGATATTTCTATTGTATAAAGAACTTAAAACCCAATTAAACGACAATAACTTCACATATACACTATATCTTCATATCATATGATACATCTCCTCATTCTGAACAACTTTGCCTCTAGGACCACTGTTGTAAATCAAACTGTTCTTTTAATCTGTGAGATCATTTAAAAAACATACTTTGGTGAACTCATCCTGGGTTTTCCACCAATACTCAATAAAATCAGTGCAGTACAATTCTCCAGACTCTCTTGGTCAGTAATTATCAAAAAAATGTTGAACATTTGCATTTGGACAGCTATAACAGGGCCATTTCATAATATGCTTTTTATCTAGTGTACATTAAAGTCTACAAATACTAAAATAAAACAAAAATTCACAAACCTAATTATGTATCATATGATTCAAAACAAGCATATGTTTATGGACCCTGAGCAAAAAAAAGGCAATTTAGTAGTTATAAAGCTTTAAAAAAAAATGCACCTCTATTTCAACAAAATTACAACTATAGCCACTAGATGGCAGTAGAATACCACTAATGGGCTTACACATACAGATTTACCAGAACAGTGCTTTGTATGGTTTAATGGCTTTATATAGTTGTGAATTTATATGTAAATGATACTAAATCACTGATATTACTTTTCAAATCACATTTAGCCAAAGTTTAAAAGTTAATTTATACAGATATATCATATTTGACAATTACACATGATTATGATTACAGTGAAACATGACAATGATATATAAAATCTTAAAAACACAAGTCTAAAGCATGTTGTCACTTATCATTTATTGTACAAATCTCTTATGTGCAACAAAATATGTGTGCATCTGTCTGTGTATGTAATCATGCTTAATGAACACAATACTTTAACCATTTCATTTCTGTGTATGATCCTGTTTGTGATTGAATTCTTCATAATGGATATGTTCTGGTGTCAGCCATATATTTCGTGTTGGCCAACACCCTAACGGTAT
The DNA here is from genome assembly GCF_049309525.1 of Garra rufa. NCBI lineage: Eukaryota > Metazoa > Chordata > Actinopteri > Cypriniformes > Cyprinidae > Garra > Garra rufa. The sequence continues at coordinate 21,045,816 of NC_133381.1, forward strand.
AGAAGCCATAAAGCCCTTAAATACTCGAACCCCGTTAATTGCTGCTTGCAGCTATATTGTTTATTTGTAATCGCTATATTAATCTCTTTTTTTTTTCCTAAAACTGAACGTGCAGCCCAAACCGTAAGGCCTAGAGACTTGAAACTTGGCCAGAAGGTAGAGCTCCCTGTGGGGACATCCTGAAAAGAGAATGAGCCTAATCGGACCATAGGTGGCGCTACAGCGCAAAAAAACAAATTTTTTGACATTTTGGCCATAATCTCGTAAACCGCTTGTCGTAGACTCAAAAACTTTACATCGTTGCGTTCCTTGGGTCAGGCCGAACAAAAGTGTATTGCAAAATTTTTGAGCTGCGACGTACGCTTGACCCCGAAAACTGGACGTTTGTCCGAAACCTACTTTTGCAAACTAGTCCTAGGTTTTTCGCCCGATCGGAACCAAACCAGTGCAGAAATATTCTCTGGACTCTGAATATCAATAATTATAAAAAAAAAGTAACATTTTTGACTCACGGTCGCAAAGGGCCACCAAAACGTTCAATACTGACGGGGCCACTTTTACTAAAATGGCTATAACTTTTGAATGGAATGAGATATCTTCACCAAACTCGGTGCACATGTGAATAAGCTCAATCCTTGGTGAAATCAAAAAAATTGCATAGCTTGAACACTTGGTGGCGCTTTAAAACGGAAAAAGCATATTATTGACTATAAATACACAGCCGTTAGTCCGATCGACTTGAAAATTGGTATGCAGTGACTTGGACCAAAGGGGCACAGTTGTCTATGAGGACATTGGCGTATCTAAAAAAACATGGCCGCCATTGACCAATGAAGTTTGAGCACCTATTTGACAAGGTTAACGGAGGTCAATCAGAACGAAACTCGGTGGGCATGTTCAACTAACAGCCCTAAAGGTCTGTAAGAATTTTGAAAGAAATTGGCCACTAGTTGGCGCTAACGAGGTTTTTTGGCTCTGTAATCGTGCGGCATTTCACTCATTCACACAAGATACATATCGTTCGATAGATCTCCTCCTGCCGAGAAACTTTGTCTCAAGAACCATTGCTGTCAATCAAAACGTTCATTATTTATTCACAAATATGTCAAAAACCTACTTTTGCGAACTAGTCCTAGGTTTTTTGCCCGATCTCGATCAAACCACTGCAGTAATATTCTCTGGACTCTCTAGATCAATAATTATCGAAAAAATGTTGAATTTTGTCCTTTGGTTGGGTATAACAGGGTCATTTAGAAAAGGGGCGTGGCCACATATACTTAAAACCCTATAGAACCTAAACAAAAACTCAAAACTTTACAAAAATTGGTGACAACATGTACCCGATGACTCTTAACAAGCATGTGAAGTTTCATGAAGATCGGACCATAGGTGGCGCTATAACAGTTACAAAGGTGTCAAAAACATGATATTTCGATTGTAAATGAACTGAAATCACAATAAAATGTCTATATACTCACATATACACTATATCTGCATATCATATGACAGATTGCCTCATTCTAAAAAAACTTTGTCTCTAGGATCACTGCTGTCAAAATTTACCATTTTCTTCATACAGACATATTTGTTTTTACAGTTAAGCCAGATTTTGGTTACAGTGAGACCTGAAAATGGGATATAAACTCTTAAAAGGACCTGTTATATTATTAAAGATATCTCTTATGTGCAACACAATATGTGTGCATCTGTCTGTGTGTGTTATCATGCTTAATGAACATAACAGTTTAACCATTTCATTTCTGTGTATGTTTCTGTTTGTGAGTGAATTCTTCATCATGGATGTGTTCTGGTGTCAGCCATATATTTCATGTTGGCCAACACCATAACGGTATAGAAGCCGTAAAGGCCTTAAATACTCGAACCCCGCTCAATGCTGCTTGCAGCTTTAATTATTATTATTATTATTATTATTCTGCCCTAAAACTGAATGTGCAGCCCAAACCGTAAGGCCTAGAGACTTGAAACTTGGTCAGATTGTGGTGACTGCGGCCAGAATGGATAATCCAAAGACTCGCCCCAATCGGACTAAAGGTGGCGCTACAGCGCAAAAAACAAAAATTTTGGAGTTTTTGGGCTTTTCCTCGTAAACCGCTTGCCGTAGACTCAAAAACTTTACATCCTTGTGATCCTTGGGTCAGCCCGGACAAAAGTGCAAAGGCGACTTTTTTTCTCTAGGACGCACCGTTTTCCCGCAAAATGGACGTATGTCCGAAACCTACTTTTGCGAACTAGTCCTAGGTTTTTTGCCCGATCGGAACCAAACCAGTGCAGAAATATTCTCTGGACACTGAATATCAATAATTATCAAAAAAAAGTGGAATTTTTGACTCATGGTCGCAAAGGGCCACCAAAACGTCCGTAACTGACGGGGCCACTTTTACTAAAATGGCTATAACTTTTGAACGGAATGAGATATCTTCACCAAACTCGGTACGCATGTGTATAAGCTCGATCCTTGGTCAAATCAAAAAAATTGCGGAGCTTGAACACTTGGTGGCGCTATAAAACGGAAAAAACATATTATTGACTATAAATACACAGCCGTTAGTCCGATCGACTTCAAAATTGGTATGCAGTCTCTTGGACCAAAGGGGCACACGTGTCTATGAGGACATTGGCGTATCTCAAAAAACATGGCCGCCATTGGCAATTGAAGTTTGAGCACCTATTTGACAAGGTTAACGGAGGTCGATCGGAACGAAACTCGGTGGCCATGTTTGACTCACGGCCCTAAAGGTCTCCAAGAATTTTGAAAGAAATCGGCCACTAGTTGGCGCTAACGAGTTTTTTGGCTCTGTAATCGCGCGGCGTTTCACACATCCACACAATATGCATATCATTTGATAGATCTCCTCATGCCGAGAAAAATTGCTTCAAGAACCATTGCTGTCAATCAAATCATTCATTAATTATTCACACATTTGTTAAAAACCTACTTTTGCGAACTAGTCCTAGGTTTTTTGCCCGATCTCGATCAAACCACTGCAGTAATATTATCTGGACTCTCTAGATCAATAATTATCAAAAACATGTTGAATTTTGTCTTTTGGTTGGCTATAATTGGCTCATTTAGTAAAGGGGGCGTGGTAATATATATCCAAAAGCCAATAAAACCTAAACAAAAACTCAAAACTTTCCAAAAATGGGTGACAACATGTAGCAGATGATCTTTAACGAGCATGCAAAGTTTCATGACGATTGGATAATAGGTGGCGCTGTAACAGTTAAAAAGGTTTCAAAAACATGATATTTCTATTATATATAGAACTAAAAACTCAATTAAACGTCAATATCTTCACATATACACTATATCTTCATATCACATGATAGATCTGCTCATTCTGAACAACTTTGCCTCAAGGACCACTGTTGTAAATCAAACTGTTCTTTTAATACGTGAGATGATTTTAAAAACATACTTTAGTGAACTCGTCCTGGGTTTTCCACCCATACTCAATAAAATCAGTGCAGTACAATTCTCCAGACTCTCTTGGTCAGTAATTATCAAAAAAATGTTAAAGATTTGCATTTGGACAGCTATAACAGGGCCATTTCTTACTAAGCTTTTTATCTAGTGTAGATTAAAGTCTACTTATACTAAAATAAAATAAAAAATTCACAAACCTAAGTAAAATTATGTATCATATGATTCAAAACAAGCATATGTTTATGGACACTGGGCAAAAAAAGGCAATTTAATAGTTATAAAGCTTACAAACAATGTACCTCTATTTCAACAAAATTACAACTATAGCCACTAGATGGCAGTAGAATACCACTAATGGGCTTACACATACAGATTTACCAGAACAGTGCTTTGTATGGTTTAATGGCTTTATATAGTTGTGAATTTATATGTAAATGATACTAAATCACTGATATTACTTTTCAAATCACATTTAGCCAAAGTTTAAAAGTTAATTTATACAGATATATCATATTTGACAATTACACATGATTATAATTATAGTGAAACATGACAATGATATATCAAATCTTAAAAACACAAGTTTTAAGCATGTTGTCACTTATCATTTATTGTAAAAATCTCTTATGTGCAACAAAATATGCGTGCATCTGTCTGTCTCTGTAATCATGCTTAATGAACACAATAGTTTAACCATTTCATTTCTGTGTATGTTTCTGTTTGTGAGTGTATTCTTTGTAATGTGTATGTTCTGGTGTCAGCCATATTCGTGTTGGCCAACACCCTAACAGTATAGAAGCCGTAAAGGCCTTAAATACTCGAACCCCGTTAATTGCTGCTTGCAGCTATATTTAGGGGTTCGAGTGCGTAGCACTGAATCCCTATTGTTTTTGTTAGGATTTTTATTATTATTATTATTATTATTATTATTATTATTTTTCTGCCGTAAAACTGAACGGGCAGCCCAAACCGTAAGGCCTAGAGACTTGAAACTTGGTCAGATGATAGAGCAAAAATCGAGGAGAACCTCACAAAGAATCAGCCCAATCGGACCATAGGTGGCGCTATAGCGAACCGAAACGCGAAACCTATCATAACTCCTAAACCGTTTGTCCTAGACTCAAGTGTCTTATATCACTGGAATCCTTTGCTCAATCAAAACAAAATGGCTATCTCCGATTTCATTTCCGGTATGCAAATTTTTACGCCATTTTGAAATTTGTCCAAAACCTACTTTTGCGAACTAGTCCTAGGTTTTTCGCCCGATCGGAACCAAACCAGTGCAGAAATATTCTCTGGACACTGAATATCAATAATTATCAAAAAAAAGTTGAACTTTTGACTCACGGTCGCAAAGGGCCACAAAAACGTTCGAAAGTGACGGGGCCACTTTTACTAAAATGGCTATAACTTTTGAATGGAATGAGATATCTTCACCAAACTCGACACACACGTGTATAAGCTGAATCTTTGGTCAAATCAAAAAACTTGCGGAGCTTGTCCACTTGGTGGCGCTATAAGGCGGAGAAGACATATAAACAGCTATAAATACACAGCCGTTAGTCCGATCGACTTGAAAATTGGTATGCAGTGTCTTGGGCCAAAGGGCCACAAGTATCTATGAGGACATTGGCGTATCTCAAAAAACATGGCCGCCATTGGCAATTGAAGTTTGAGCACCTATTTGACAAGGTTAACGGAGGTCAATCAGAACGAAACTCGGTGAGCATGTTCGACTCACGGCCCTAAAGGTCTGCAAGAATTTTGAAAGAAATCGGCCACTAGTTGGCGCTAACGAGTTTTTTGGCTCTGTAATCACGCGGCGTTTCACACATCCACACAATATGCATATCATTTGATAGATCTCCTCATGCCGAGAAAAATTGCTTCAAGAACCATTGCTGTCAATCAAATCATTCATTAATTATTCACACATTTGTTAAAAACCTACTTTTGCGAACTAGTCCTAGGTTTTTTGCCCGATCTGGATCAAACCACTGCAGTAATATTCTCTGGACTCTCTAGATCTATAATTATCAAAAAAATGTTGAATTTTGTCTTTTGGTTGGCTATAATTGGCTCATTTAGTGAAGGGGGCGTGGTAATATATATCCAAAAGCCAATAAAACCTAAACAAAAACTCAAAACTTTCCAAAAATGGGTGACAACATGTAGCAGATGATCTTTAACAAGCATGCAAAGTTTCATGACCATCGGAACATAGGTGGCGCTGTAACAGTTAAAAAGGTTTCAAAAACATGATATTTCTATTATATATAGAACTAAAAACTCAATTAAACGTCAATATCTTCACATATACACTATATCTTCATATCACATGATAGATCTGCTCATTCTGAACAACTTTGCCTCAAGGACCACTGTTGTAAATCAAACTGTTCTTTTAATACGTGAGATAATTTTAAAAACATACTTTGGTGAACTCGTCCTGGGTTTTCAAACCATACTCAATAAAATCAGTGCAGTACAATTCTCCAGACTCTCTTGGTCAGTAATTATCAAAAAAATGTTGAACATTTGCATTTGGACAGCTATAACAGAGCCATTTCATAATATGCTTTTTATCTAGTGTACATTAGAAGTCTACAAATACTTACATAAAACAAAAATTCACAAACCTAAGTAAAATTATGTATCATATGATTCAAAACAAGCATATGTTTATGGACACTGAGCAAAAAAAAGCAATTTAATAATTATAAAGCTTAAAACAATGAACCTCTATTTCAACAAAATTACAACTATAGCCACTAGATGGCAGTAGAATACCACTAATGGGCTTACACATACAGATTTACCAGAACAGTGCTTTGTATGGTTTAATGGCTTTATATAGTTGTGAATTTATATGTAAATGATACTAAATCACTGATATTACTTTTCAAATCACATTTAGCCAAAGTTTAAAAGTTAATTTATACAGATATATCATATTTGACAATTACACATGATTATGATTACAGTGAAACATGACAATGATATATCAAATCTTAAAAACAGAAGTCTAAAGCATGTTGTCACTTATCATTTATTGTACAAATCTCTTATGTGCAACAAAATATGTGTGCATCTGTCTGTGTATGTAATCATGCTTAATGAACACAATACTTTAACCATTTCATTTCTGTGTATGTTTCTGTTTGTGATTGAATTCTTCATAATGGATATGTTCTGGTGTCAGCCATATATTTCGTGTTGGCCAACACCCTAACGGTATAGAAGCCATAAAGCCCTTAAATACTCGAACCCCGTTAATTGCTGCTTGCAGCTATATTTATTATTATTATTAGGGGTTCGAGTGCGTAGCACTGAATCCCTATTGTATTTGTTAGGATTTTTATTATTATTATTATTATTATTATTATTATTATTCCGCCCTAAAACTGAACGTGCAGCCCAAACCGTAAGGCCTAGGGACTTGAAACTTGGTCAGATTGTCAGGATGCGCGCGCGAACGGAGGGCCCAAAGACTCGCCCCAATCGGACCAAAGGTGGCGCTACAGCGCAAAAAACTAAGATTTTTTAGTTTTTTGGCATTTTCTCATAAACCGATTGCCGTAGACTCAAAAACTTTACATCCTTGTGATCCTTGGGTCAGCCCGGACAAAAGTGCAAAGGCGACTTTTTTTCTCTAGGACGCACCGTTTTCCCGCAAAATTGACCTATATCCGAAACCTACTTTTGCGAACTAGTCCTAGGTTTTTCGCCCAATCAGAACCAAACCAGTGCAGGAATATTCTCTGGACACTGAATATCAATAATTATCAAAAAAAAGTTGAATTTTTCACTCACGGTCGCAAAGGACCACCAAAACGTTCGAAAGTGAGGGGTCAATTTTACTAAAATGGCTATAACTTTTGAACGGAATGACATATCTTCACCAAACTCGGCACACATGTGTATAAGCTCGATCCTTGGTCAAATCAAAACAAATTGCGGAGCTTGATCACTTGGTGGCGCTATAAAACGGAAAAAACATATTATTGACTATAAATACACAGCCGTTAGTCCGATCGACTTCAAAATTGGTATGCAGTCTCTTGGACCAAAGGGGCACAAGTGTCTATGAGGATATTGGCGTATCTAAAAAAACATGGCCGCCATTGGCCAATGAAGTTTGAGCATCTATTTGACAAGGTTAACAGAGGTCAATCAGAACGAAACTCGGTGGGCATGTTTGACTCACGGCCCTAAAGGTCTGTAAGAATTTTGAAAAAAATCTGCCACTAGTTGGCGCTAACGAGTTTTTTGGCTCTGTAATCGCGCTGTGTTTCACACATCCACACAATATGCATATCATTTGATAGATCTCCTCATGTCGAGAAATTTTGACTCAAGAACCATTGCTGTCAATCAAATCGTTCATTAATTATTCACAAAAATGTTAAAAACCTACTTTTGCGAACTAGTCCTAGGTTTTTCGCCCGATCTGGATCAAACCACTGCAGTAATATTCTCTGGACTCTCTAGATCAATAATTATCAAAAAAATGTTGAATTTTGTCCTTTGGTTGGCTATAATGGGCTAATTTAGATAGAGGGGTGTGACCACACGTACTTAAAAGCCTATAAAAACTAAACAAAACCTCAAAACTTTACAAAAATGGGTGACAACATGTAGCAGATGACCCTTAACAAGCATGCAAAGTTTCATGACGATCGGACCATAGGTGGCGCTAAAACAGTTAAAAAGGTGTCAAAAACATGATATTTCTATTGTATATAGAACTAAAAACCCAATTAAACGTCAATATCTTCACATATACACTATATCTTCATATCATATGATAGATCTCCTCATTCTGAACAACTTTGCCTCTAGGACCAATGTTGTCAATCAAACTGTTCTTTTAAAACGTGAGATCATTTTAAAAACATACTTTGGTGAACTCGTCCTGGCTTTTCAACCCATACTCAATAAAATCAGTGCAGTTCAGTTCTCCAGACTCTCTTGGTCAGTAATTATCAAAAAATGTTGAACATTTGCATTTGGACAGCTACAACAGGGCCATTTCATAATATGCTTTTTATCTAGTGTAGATTAAAGTCCACAAATACTAAAATAAAACAAAAATTCACAAACCTAAGTAAAATTATGTATCATATGATTCAAAACAAGCAGATGTTTATGGACACTGGGCAAAAAAGGCAATTTAATAGTTATAAAGCTAAAAATAATGCACCTCTGTTTCAACAAAATCACAACTATAGCCACTAGATGGCAGTAGAATACCACTAATGGGCTTACACATACAGATTTACCAGAACAGTGCTTTGTATGGTTTAATGGCTTTATATAGTTTTGAATTGATATGTAAGTGATACTAAATCACTGTTATAACTTTTCAAATCACATTTAGCCAAAGTTTAAAACTTAATTTATACAGATATATCAAAATTGACAATTACACATGATTATGATAATAGTGAAACATGACAATGATATATCAAATCTTAAAAACACAAGTTTTAAGCATGTTGTCACTTATCATTTATTGTACAAATCTCTTATGTGCAACAAAATATGTGTGCAAAATATCTGTCTGTGTCTGTAATCATGCTTAATCAACACAATAGTTTAACCATTTCATTTCTGTGTATGTTTCTGTTTGTGAGTGTATTCTTCGTAATGGATATGTTCTGGTGTCAGCCATATATTTCATGTTGGCCAACACCTTAACGGTATAGACGCCGTAAAGGCCTTAAACACTCGAACCCCGGTAAATGCTGCTTGCAGCTTTAATTATTATTATTTTTTTTCTGCCGTAAAACTGAACGTGCAGCCCAAACCGTAAGTGCTAGAGACTTGAAACTTGGTCAGCAGATAGAGCAAAAATCGAGGAGAACCTATCAAAGTATCAGCCCAATCGGACCATAGGTGGCGCTACAGCGCAAAAAACTAAAATTTTTGACATTTTGGCCATAATCTCGTAAACCGCTTGTCGTAGACTCAAAAACTTTACATGGTTGCGTTCCTTGGGTCAGGCCGAAGAAAAGTGTATTACAAAATTTTTGAGCTGCGACGCACGGTTGACCACGAAAACTGGACGTATGTCCGAAACCTACTTTTGCGAACTAGTCCTAGGATTTTCAACCGATCGGAACCAAACCAGTGCAGAAAAATTCTCTGGACACTGAATATCAATAATTATCAAAAAAAAGTTGAATTTTTCACTCACGGTCGTAAAGGACCACCAAAACGTTCGAAAGTGAGGGGTCAATTTTACTAAAATGGCTATAACTTTTAAACGGAATGAGATATCTTCACCAAACTCGGTACACATGTGTATAAGCTCGATCCTTGGTCAAATCCAAAAAAATTGCGGAGCTTGAACACTTGGTGGCGCTATAAAACGGAAAAAACATGTTATTGACTATAAATACACAGCCGTTAGTCCGATCGACTTCAAAATTGGTATGCAGTCTCTTGGACCAAAGGGGCGCAAGTGTATATGAGGACATTGGCGTATCTCAAAAAACATGGCCGCCATTGGCCAATGAAGTTTGAGCACCTATTTGACAAGGTTAACGGAGGTCGATCGGAACCAAACTCGGTGGGCATGTTTGACTCATGCCCCGAATGGTCTGTAAGAATTTTGAAAGAAATCTGCCACTAGTTGGCGCTAACGAGTTTTTTGGCTCTGTAATCGCGCGGCGTTTCACTCATCCACACAAGATACATATCATTTGATAGACCTCCTCATGCCGAGAAACTTTGCCTCAAGAACCATTGCTGTCAATCAAATCGTTCATTAATTATTCACAAATATGTTAAAAACCTACTTTTGCGAACTAGTCCTAGGTTTTTCGCCCGATCTCGATCAAACCACTGCAGTAATATTCTCTGGACTCTCTAGATCAATAATTATCAAAAAAATGTTGAATTTTGTCCTTTGGTTGGCTATAATGGGCTCATTTAGTAAAGGGGGCGTGGCAACATATATCCAAAAGCCTATAAAACCTAAACAAAAACTCAAAACCTTACAAAAATGGGTGACAACATGTAGCAGATGACCCTCAACAAGCATGCAAAGTTTCATGAAGATCGGACAATAGTTGGCGCTATAACAGTTAAAAAGGTGTCAAAAACATGATATTTCTATTGTATAAAGAACTTAAAACCCAATTAAACGTCAATATCTTCACATATACACTATATCGTCATATCATATGATACATCTCCTCATTCTGAACAACTTTGCCTCTAGGACCAATGTTGTCAATCAAACTGTTCTTTTAATACGTGAGATCATTTAAAAAACATACTTTGGTGAACTCATCCTGGGTTTTCCACCCATACTCAATAAAATCAGTGCAGTACAATTCTCCAGACTCTCTTGGTCAGTAATTATCAAAAAAATGTTGAACATTTGCATTTGGACAGCTATAACAGGGCCATTTCATAATATGCTTTTTATCTAGTGTACATTAGAAGTCTGCAAATACTTAAATAAAACAAAATTCACAAACCTAAGTAAAATTATGTATCATATGATTCAAAACAAGCATATGTTCATGGACACTGAGCAAAAAAAGGCAATTTAGTAGTTATAAAGCTTTAAAAAAAAATGCACCTCTATTTCAACAAAATTACAACTATAGCCACTAGATGGCAGTAGAATACCACTAATGGGCTTACACATGTTAATAGAACAGTGCTTTGTATGGTTTAATGGCTTTATGTAGTTTTGAATTTATATGTAAGTGATACTAAATCACTGTTATAACTTTTCAAATCAGATTTAGCCAAAGTTTAAAGCTTAATTTATACAGATATATCATATTTGACAATTACACATGATTATGATTACAGTAAAACATGAAAATGATATATCAAATCTTAAAAACACAAGGCTTAAGCATTTTGTCACTTATCATTTATTATACAAATCTCTTATGTGCAACAAAATATGTGTGCATCTGTCTGTCTGTAATCATGCTTAATGAACACAATAGTTTAACCATTTCATTTCTGTGTGTGTTTCTGTTTGTGAGTGTATTCTTCGTAATGGATATGTTGTGATGTCAGCCATATATTTCATGTTGGCCAACACCCTAACGGTATAGAAGCCATAAAGGCCTTAAATACTCGAACCCCGCTCAATGCTGCTTGCAGCTTTAATTATTAGGGGTTCGAGTGCGTAGCACTGAATCCCTATTGTAATTGTTAGGATTTTTATTATTATTTTTCTGCCGTAAAACTGAACGGGCAGCCCAAACCGTAAGGCCTAGAGACTTGAAACTTGGTCAGATGATAGAGCAAAAATCGAGGAGAACCTCACAAAGAATCAGCCCAATCGGACCATAGGTGGCGCTATAGCGAACCGAAACGCGAAACCTATCATAACTCCTAAACCATTTGTCCTAGTCTCAAGTGTCTTATATCATTGGAATCCTTGGCTCAATCAAAACAAAATGGCTATCTCCGATTTCATTTCCGGTATGCAAATTTTTCCGCCATTTTGAAATATGTCCAAAACCTACTTTTGCGAACTAGTCCTAGGTTTTTCGCCCGATCGGAACCAAACTAGTGCAGAAATATTCTCTGGACACTGAATATCAATAATTATCAAAAAAAAGTTGAACTTTTGACTCACGGTCGCAAAGGGCCACCAAAACGTTCAAAAGTGACGGGGCCACTTTTACTAAAATGGCTATAACTTTTGAATGGAATGAGATATCTTCACCAAACTCGACACACACGTGTATAAGCTTAATCTTTGGTCAAATCAAAAAAATTGCGGAGCTTGTCCATTTGGTGGCGCTATAAGGCGGAAAAGACTTATAAACAGCTATAAATACGTAGTCGTTAGTCCGATCGACTTGAAAATTGGTATGCAGTGACTTGGACCAAAGGGTCACAAGTTTCTATGAGGACATTGGCGTATCTCAAAAAACATGGCCGCCATTGGCCAATGAAGTTTGAGCACCTATTTGACAAGGTTAACGGAGGTCAATCAGAACGAAACTCGGTGGGCATGTTCGACTCACGACCCTTAAGGTCTGTAAAAATTTTGAAAGAAATCGGCCACTAGTTGGCGCTAACGAGATTTTTTGGCTCTGTAATCGCGCGGCGTTTCACACATCCACACAATATGCATATCATTTGATAGAACCTCATGCAGAGAAACTTTGACTCAAGAACCATTGCTGTCAATCAAATCGTTCATTAATTATCCACAAATAAGTTAAAAACCTACTTTTGCGAACTAGTCCTAGGTTTTTTTCCCGATCTGGATCAAACCACTGCAGTAATATTCTCTGGACTCTCTAGATCAATAATTATCAAAAAAATGTTGAATTTTGTCCTTTGGTTGGCTATAATGGGCTCCTCTAGTAAAGGGGACGTGACAATATATATCCAAAAGCCTATAAAACCTAAACAAAAACTCAAAACTTTACAAAAATGGGTGACAACATGTAGCAGATGACCCTTAACGAGCATGCAAAGTTTCATGACGATCGGACCATAGGTGGCGCTATAACAGTTAAAAAGGTGGAAAAAACATGATATTTCTACTGTATATAGAACTAAAAACCCAATTAAACGTCGATATCTTCACATATACACTATATCTTCATATCATATGATAGATCTCCTCATTCTGAACAACTTTGCCTCTAGGACCAATGTTGTCAATCAAACTGTTCTTTTAATACGTGAGATGATTTTAAAAACATACTTTAGTGAACTCGTCCTGGGTTTTCCACCCATACTCAATAAAATCAGTGCAGTACAATTCTCCAGACTCTCTTAGTCAATAATTATCAAAAAAATGTTAAAGATTTGCATTTGGACAGCTATAACAGAGCCATTTCATAATAAGCTTTTTTATCTAGTGTAGATTAAAGTCTACAAATACTAAAATAAAACAAAATTTCACAAACCTAAGTAAAATTATGCATCATATGATTCAAAAAGGCAAATGTTTATGGACACTGGGCAAAAAAAAGGCAATTTAATAGTTATAAAGCTTACAAACAATGTACCTCTATTTCAATAAAATTACAACTATAGCCACTAGATGGCAGTAGAAGACCACTAATGGGCTTACACATATAAATAGAACAGTGCTTTGTATGGTTTAATGGCTTTATATAGTTTTGAATTCATATGTAAATGATACTTAATCACTGTTATAACTTTTCAAATCACATTTAGCCAAAGTTTAAAACTTAATTTATACAGATATATCATATTTGACAATTACACATGATTATGATTACAGTGAAACATGTCAATGATATATCAAATCTTAAAAACACAAGTCTTAAGCATTTTGTCACTTATTTATTAAACAATTCTCAAATGTACAACAAAATATGTGTGCATCTGTCTGTTTGTGATCATGCTTAATGAACATAACAGTTTAACCATTTCATTTCAATGTAAGTTTCTGTTTGTGAGTGTATTCTTCATAATGGATATGTTCTGGTGTCAGCCATATATTTCATGTTGGCCAACACCCTAACAGTATAGAAGCCATAAAGCCCTTAAATACTCGAACCCCGTTAATTGCTGCTTGCAGCTATATTTATTATTATTATTATTTTTTTTCTGCCGTAAAACTGAACGTGCAGCCCAAACCGTAAGTGCTAGAGACTTGAAACTTGGTCAGCAGATAGAGCAAAAATCGAGGAGAACCTATCAAAGTATCAGCCCAATCGGACCATAGGTGGCGCTACAGCGCAAAAAACTAAAATTTTTGACATTTTGGCCATAATCTCGTAAACCGCTTGTCGTAGACTCAAAAACTTTACATCGTTGCGTTCCTTGGGTCAGGCCGAAGAAAAGTGTATTACGAAATTTTTGAGCTGCGACGCACGGTTGACCCCGAAAACTGGACGTATGTCCGAAACCTACTTTTGCGAACTAGTCCTAGGATTTTCAACCGATCGGAACCAAACCAGTGCAGAAAAATTCTCTGGACACTGAATATCAATAATTATCAAAAAAAAGTTGAATTTTTCACTCACGGTCGTAAAGGACCACCAAAACGTTCGAAAGTGAGGGGTCAATTTTACTAAAATGGCTATAACTTTTGAACGGAATGAGATATCTTCACCAAACTCGGTACACATGTGTATAAGCTCGATCCTTGGTCAAATCCAAAAAAATTGCGGAGCTTGAACACTTGGTGGCGCTATAAAACGGAAAAAACATATTATTGACTATAAATACACAGCCGTTAGTCCGATCGACTTCAAAATTGGTATGCAGTCTCTTGGACCAAAGGGGCGCAAGTGTCTATGAGGACATTGGCGTATCTCAAAAAACATGGCCGCCACTGGCCAATGAAGTTTGAGCACCTATTTGACAAGGTTAACGGAGGTCGATCGGAACCAAACTCGGTGGGCATGTTTGACTCATGCCCCGAATGGTCTGTAAGAATTTTGAAAGAAATCGGCCACTAGTTGGCGCTAACGAGTTTTTTGGCTCTGTAATCGCGCGGCGTTTCACTCATCCACACAAGATACATATCATTTGATAGACCTCCTCATGCCGAGAAACTTTGCCTCAAGAACCATTGCTGTCAATCAAATCGTTCATTAATTATTCACAAATATGTTAAAAACCTACTTTTGCGAACTAGTCCTAGGTTTTTCGCCCGATCTCGATCAAACCACTGCAGTAATATTCTCTGGACTCTCTTCATCAATAATTATCGAAAAAATGTTGAATTTTGTCCTTTGGTTGGCTATAATGGGCTAATTTATAAAAGGGGGTGTGACCATACATACTCAAAAGCCTATAAAAACTAAACAAAAACTCAAAACTTTACAAAAATTGGTGAAAATGTGTACCAGATGACCCTTAACAAGCATGCAAAGTTTCATGAAGATTGGACCATAGGTGGCGCTATAACAGTTAAAAAGGTGTCCAAAATATGAAAATTCTATATTAAATGACCTGAAATTGCTACAATAAAAAAATGCTCATACATTCACTCAAACACTACATCTTCATATGATATGTCAATTATGTAATATTGGCCTGCACCCTAACAGCGTAAAAGCCAAAAAAGGCCTTAAATACTCGAACCCCGCTCAATGCTGCTTGCAGCTTTAATTAGGGGTTCGAGTGCGTAGCACTGAATCCCTATTGTTTTTGTTAGGATTTTTATTAGGGGTTCGAGTGCGTAGCACTGAATCCCTATTGTTTTTGTTAGGATTTTTATTATTATTATTATTATTATTTTTCCGCCGTAAAACTGAACGTGCAGCCCAAACCGTAAGGCCTAGAGACTTGAAACTTGGTCAGAAGATAGAGCAAAAATCGAGGAGAACCTATCAAAGTATCAGCCCAATCGGACCATAGGTGGCGCTACAGCGCAAAAAACTAAAATTTTTGACATTTTGGCCATAATCTCGTAAACCGCTTGTCGTAGACTCAAAAACTTTACATCGTTGCGTTCCTTGGGTCAGGCCGAAGAAAAGTGTATTACGAAATTTTTGAGCTGCGACGCACGGTTGACCCCGAAAACTGGACGTATGTCCGAAACCTACTTTTGCGAACTAGTCCTAGGATTTTCAACCGATCTGAACCAAACCAGTGCAGAAAAATTCTCTGGACACTGAATATCAATAATTATCAAAAAAAAGTTGAATTTTTCACTCACAGTCGTAAAGGACCACCAAAACGTTCGAAAGTGAGGGGTCAATTTTACTAAAATGGCTATAACTTTTGAACGGAATGAGATATCTTCACCAAACTCGGTACACATGTGTATAAGCTCGATCCTTGGTCAAATCCAAAAAAATTGCGGAGCTTGAACACTTGGTGGCGCTATAAAACGGAAAAAACATATTATTGACTATAAATACACAGCCGTTAGTCCGATCGACTTCAAAATTGGTATGCAGTCTCTTGGACCAAAGGGGCGCAAGTGTATATGAGGACATTGGCGTATCTCAAAAAACATGGCCGCCATTGGCCAATGAAGTTTGAGCACCTATTTGACAAGGTTAACGGAGGTCGATCGGAACCAAACTCGGTGGGCATGTTTGACTCATGCCCCGAATGGTCTGTAAGAATTTTGAAAGAAATCGGCCACTAGTTGGCGCTAACGAGTTTTTTGCCTCTGTAATCGCGCGGCGTTTCACTCATCCACACAAGATACATATCATTTGATAGACCTCCTCATGCCGAGAAACTTTGCCTCAAGAACCATTGCTGTCAATCAAATCGTTCATTAATTATTCACAAATATGTTAAAAACCTACTTTTGCGAACTAGTCCTAGGTTTTTCGCCCGATCTCGATCAAACCACTGCAGTAATATTCTCTGGACTCTCTTCATCAATAATTATCGAAAAAATGTTGAATTTTGTCCTTTGGTTGGCTATAATGGGCTAATTTAGAAAAGGGGGTTTGACCACACATACTCAAAAGCCTATGAAAATTAAACAAAAGCTCAAAACTTTACAAAAATTGGTGAAAATGTGTACCAGATGACCCATAACAAGCGTGCAAAGTTTCATGAAGATCGGACCATAGGTGGCGCTATGACAGTTAAAAAGGTGTCCAAAATATGAAAATTCTATATTAAATGGCCTGAAATTGCTACAATAAAAAAATGCTCATATATTCACTCAAACACTACATCTTCATATGATATGTCATTTATTTCATGTTGAACTGCACCCTAACAGCGTAAAAGCCGAAAAAGGCCTTAAATACTCGAACCCCGCTCAATGCTGCTTGCAGCTTTAATTATTATTATTATTATTATTATTATTATTTTTCTGCCGTAAAACTGAACGTGCAGCCCAAACCGTAAGGCCTAGAGACTTGAAACTTGGTCAGAAGATAGAGCAAAAATCGAGGAGAACCTATCAAAGTATCAGCCCAATCGGACCATAGGTGGCGCTACAGCGCAAAAAACTACATTTTTTGACATTTTGGCCATAATCTCGTAAACCGCTTGTCGTAGACTCAAAAACTTTACATCGCTGCGATCCTTGGGTCAAGCCGAACAAAAGTGTATTACGAAATTTTTGAGCTGCGACGCACGGTTGACCCCGAAAACTGGACGTATGTCCGAAAACTACTTTTGCGAACTAGTCCTAGGTTTTTCACCCGATCGGAACCAAACCAGTGCAGAAAAATTCTCTGGACACTGAATATCAATAATTATCAAAAAAAAGTTGAATTTTTCACTCACGGTCGTAAAGGACCACCAAAACGTTCGAAAGTGAGGGGTCAATTTTACTAAAATGGCTATAACTTTTGAACGGAATGAGATATCTTCACCAAACTCAGTACACATGTGTATAAGCTCGATCCTTGGTCAAATCAAAAAAATTGCGGAGCTTGAACACTTGGTGGCGCTATAAAACGAAAAAAACTTATTATTGACTATAAATACACAGCCGTTAGTCCGATCGACTTCGAAATTGGTATGCAGTCTCTTGGACCAAAGGGGCACAAGTGTCTATGAGGACATTGGCGTATCTCAAAAAACATGGCCGCCATTGGCCAATGAATTTTGAGCACCTATTTGACAAGGTTAACGGAGGTCAATCAGAACGAAACTCGGTGGGCATGTTCGACTCACGGCCCTAAAGGTCTGTAAGAATTTTGAAAGAAATCGGCCACTAGTTGGCGCCAACGAGTGTTTTTGGCTCTGTAATCGCGCGGCGTTTCACACATCCACACAATATGCATATCATTTGATAGATCTCCTCATGTCGAGAAAAATTGCTTCAAGAACCATTGCTGTCAATCAAATCGTTCATTAATTATTCACAAATATGTTAAAAACCTACTTTTGCGAACTAGTCCTAGGTTTTTTGCCCGATCTGGATCAAACCACTGCAGTAATATTCTCTGGACTGTCTAGATCAATAATTATCAAAAAAATGTTGAATTTTGTCTTTTGGTTGTCTATAATGGGCTAATTTAGAAAAGGGGGTGTGACCACACATACTCAAAAGCCTATAAAAACTAAACAAAAACTCAAAACTTTACAAAAATGGGTGTCAACATGTACCAAGTGACCCTGAACAAGCATACAAAGTTTCATGAAGATCGGACCATAGGTGGCGCTATAACAGTTAAAAAGGTGTCAAAAACATGATATTTCTATTGTATAAAGAACTTAAAACCCAATTAAACGTCAATATCTTCAAATATACACTATATCTTCATATCACATGATAGATCTCCTCATTCTGAACAACTTTGCCTCTAGGACCACTGTTGTAAATCAAACTGTTCTTTTAATATATGAGATCATTTAAAAAACATACTTTGGTGAACTCATCCTGGGTTTTCCACCCATACTCAATACAATCAGTGCAGTACGATTCTCCAGACTCTCTTGGTCAGTAATTATCAAAAAAATGTTGAACATTTGCATTTGGACAGCTATAACAGGGCCATTTCATAATATGCTTTTTATCTAGTGTACATTAGAAGTCTACAAATACTTACATAAAACAAAAATTCACAAACCTAAGTAAAATTATGTATCATATGATTCAAAACAAGCATATGTTCATGGACACTGAGCAAAAAAAAGGCAATTTAGTAGTTATAAAGCTTTAAAAAAAATGCACCTCTATTTCAACAAAATTACAACTATAGCCACTAGATGGCAGTAGAATACCACTAATGGGCTTACACATTTTAATAGAACAGTGCTTTGTATGGTTTAATGGCTTTATGTAGTTTTGAATTGATATGTAAGTGATACTAAATCACTGTTATAGCTTTTCAAATCACATTTAGCCAAATTTAAAACTTAATTTATACAGATATATCATATTTGACAATTACACATGATTATGATTACAGTGAAACATGACAATGATATATCAAATCTTAAAAACACAAGTTTTAAGCATGTTGTCACTTATCATTTATTGTACAAATCTCTTATGTGCAACAAAATATGTGTGCGTCTGTCTGTGTCTGTAATCATGCTTAATGAACAAAATAGTTTAACCATTTAATTTCTGTGTATGTTTCTGTTTGTGAGTGAATTCTTCATAATGGATATGTTCTGGTGTCAGCCATATATTTCGTGTTGGCCAACACCCTAACGGTATAGAAGCCGTAAAGGCCTTAAATACTCGAACCCCGTTAATTGCTGCTTGCAGCTATATTTAGGGGTTCGAGTGCGTAGCACTGAATCCCTATTGTTTTTGTTAGGATTTTTATTATTATTATTATTATTATTTTTCCGCCGTAAAACTGAACGTGCAGCCCAAACCGTAAGGCCTAGAGACTTGAAACTTGGTCAGAAGATAGAGCAAAAATCGAGGAGAACCTATCAAAGTATCAGCCCAATCGGACCATAGGTGGCGCTACAGCGCAAAAAACTAAAATTTTTGACATTTTGGCCATAATCTCGTAAACCGCTTGTCGTAGACTCAAAAACTTTACATCGTTGCGTTCCTTGGGTCAGGCCGAAGAAAAGTGTATTACGAAATTTTTGAGCTGCGACGCACGGTTGACCCCGAAAACTGGACGTATGTCCGAAACCTACTTTTGCGAACTAGTCCTAGGATTTTCAACCGATCTGAACCAAACCAGTGCAGAAAAATTCTCTGGACACTGAATATCAATAATTATCAAAAAAAAGTTGAATTTTTCACTCACAGTCGTAAAGGACCACCAAAACGTTCGAAAGTGAGGGGTCAATTTTACTAAAATGGCTATAACTTTTGAACGGAATGAGATATCTTCACCAAACTCGGTACACATGTGTATAAGCTCGATCCTTGGTCAAATCCAAAAAAATTGCGGAGCTTGAACACTTGGTGGCGCTATAAAACGGAAAAAACATATTATTGACTATAAATACACAGCCGTTAGTCCGATCGACTTCAAAATTGGTATGCAGTCTCTTGGACCAAAGGGGCGCAAGTGTCTATGAGGACATTGGCGTATCTCAAAAAACATGGCCGCCATTGGCCAATGAAGTTTGAGCACCTATTTGACAAGGTTAACGGAGGTCGATCGGAACCAAACTCGGTGGGCATGTTTGACTCATGCCCCGAATGGTCTGTAAGAATTTTGAAAGAAATCGGCCACTAGTTGGCGCTAACGAGTTTTTTGCCTCTGTAATCGCGCGGCGTTTCACTCATCCACACAAGATACATATCATTTGATAGACCTCCTCATGCCGAGAAACTTTGCCTCAAGAACCATTGCTGTCAATCAAATCGTTCATTAATTATTCACAAATATGTTAAAAACCTACTTTTGCGAACTAGTCCTAGGTTTTTCGCCCGATCTCGATCAAACCACTGCAGTAATATTCTCTGGACTCTCTTCATCAATAATTATCGAAAAAATGTTGAATTTTGTCCTTTGGTTGGCTATAATGGGCTAATTTAGAAAAGGGGGTTTGACCACACATACTCAAAAGCCTATGAAAATTAAACAAAAGCTCAAAACTTTACAAAAATTGGTGAAAATGTGTACCAGATGACCCATAACAAGCGTGCAAAGTTTCATGAAGATCGGACCATAGGTGGCGCTATGACAGTTAAAAAGGTGTCCAAAATATGAAAATTCTATATTAAATGGCCTGAAATTGCTACAATAAAAAAATGCTCATATATTCACTCAAACACTACATCTTCATATGATATGTCATTTATTTCATGTTGAACTGCACCCTAACAGCGTAAAAGCCGAAAAAGGCCTTAAATACTCGAACCCCGCTCAATGCTGCTTGCAGCTTTAATTATTATTATTATTATTATTATTCTGCCCTAAAACTGAATGTGCAGCCCAAACCGTAAGGCCTAGAGACTTGAAACTTGGTCAGATTGTGGGGACTGCGGCCAGAATGGATAATCCAAAGACTCGCCCCAATCGGACTAAAGGTGGCGCTACAGCGCAAAAAACAAAATTTTTTGAGTTTTTGGGCTTTTTCTCGTAAACCGCTTGCCGTAGACTCAAAAACTTTACATCCTTGTGATCCTTGGGTCAGCCCGGACAAAAGTGCAAAGGCGACTTTTTTTCTCTAGGACGCACCGTTTTCCCGCAAAATGGACGTATGTCCGAAACCTACTTTTGCGAACTAGTCCTAGGTTTTTTGCCCGATCGGAACCAAACCAGTGCAGGAATATTCTCTGCACACTGAATATCAATAATTATCAAAAAAAAGTGGAATTTTTGACTCATGGTCGCAAAGGGCCACCAAAACGTCCGTAACCGACGGGGCCACTTTTACTAAAATGGCTATAACTTTTGAACGGAATGAGATATCTTCACCAAACTCGGTACGCATGTGTATAAGCTCGATCCTTGGTCAAATCAAAAAAATTGCGGAGCTTGAACACTTGGTGGCGCTATAAAACGGAAAAAACATATTATTGACTATAAATACACAGCCGTTAGTCCGATCGACTTGAAAATTGGTATGCAGTGACTTGGACCAAAGGGGCACAAGTGTCTATGAGGACATTGGCGTATCTCAAAAAACATGGCCGCCATTGGCCAATGAATTTTGAGCACCTATTTGACAAGCTTAACGGAGGTCAATCAGAACGAAACTCGGTGGGCATGTTCGACTCACGGCCCTAAAGGTCTGTAAGAATTTTGAAAGAAATCGGCCACTAGTTGGCGCCAACGAGTGTTTTTGGCTCTGTAATCGCGCGGCGTTTCACACATCCACACAATATGCATATCATTTGATAGATCTCCTCATGCCGAGAAAAATTGCTTCAAGGACCATTGCTGTCAATCAAATCGTTCATTAATTATTCACAAATATGTTAAAAACCTACTTTTGCGAACTAGTCCTAGGTTTTTTGCCCGATCTGGATCAAACCACTGCAGTAATATTCTCTGGACTGTCTAGATCAATAATTATCAAAAAAATGTTGAATTTTGTCTTTTGGTTGTCTATAATGGGCTAATTTAGAAAAGGGGGTGTGACCACACATACTCAAAAGCCTATAAAAACTAAACAAAAACTCAAAACTTTACAAAAATGGGTGTCAACATGTACCAAGTGACCCTGAACAAGCATACAAAGTTTCATGAAGATCGGACCATAGGTGGCGCTATAACAGTTAAAAAGGTGTCAAAAACATGATATTTCTATTGTATAAAGAACTTAAAACCCAATTAAACGTCAATATCTTCAAATATACACTATATCTTCATATCACATGATAGATCTCCTCATTCTGAACAACTTTGCCTCTAGGACCACTGTTGTAAATCAAACTGTTCTTTTAATATATGAGATCATTTAAAAAACATACTTTGGTGAACTCATCCTGGGTTTTCCACCCATACTCAATACAATCAGTGCAGTACAATTCTCCAGACTCTCTTGGTCAGTAATTATCAAAAAAATGTTGAACATTTGCATTTGGACAGCTATAACAGGGCCATTTCATAATATGCTTTTTATCTAGTGTACATTAGAAGTCTACAAATACTTAAATAAAACAAAAATTCACAAACCTAAGTAAAATTATGTATCATATGATTCAAAACAAGCATATGTTCATGGACACTGAGCAAAAAAAAGGCAATTTAGTAGTTATAAAGCTTTAAAAAAAATGCACCTCTATTTCAACAAAATTACAACTATAGCCACTAGATGGCAGTAGAATACCACTAATGGGCTTACACATTTTAATAGAACAGTGCTTTGTATGGTTTAATGGCTTTATGTAGTTTTGAATTGATATGTAAGTGATACTAAATCACTGTTATAGCTTTTCAAATCACATTTAGCCAAATTTAAAACTTAATTTATACAGATATATCATATTTGACAATTACACATGATTATGATTACAGTGAAACATGACAATGATATATCAAATCTTAAAAACACAAGTTTTAAGCATGTTGTCACTTATCATTTATTGTACAAATCTCTTATGTGCAACAAAATATGTGTGCGTCTGTCTGTGTCTGTAATCATGCTTAATGAACAAAATAGTTTAACCATTTAATTTCTGTGTATGTTTCTGTTTGTGAGTGAATTCTTCATAATGGATATGTTCTGGTGTCAGCCATATATTTCGTGTTGGCCAACACCCTAACAGTATAGAAGCCGTAAAGGCCTTAAATACTCGAACCCCGTTAATTGCTGCTTGCAGCTATATTTAGGGGTTCGAGTGCGTAGCACTGAATCCCTATTGTAATTGTTAGGATTTTTATTATTATTTTTCCGCCGTAAAACTGAACGGGCAGCCCAAACCGTAAGGCCTAGAGACTTGAAACTTGGTCAGATGATAGAGCAAAAATCGAGGAGAACCTCACAAAGAATCAGCCCAATCGGACCATAGGTGGCGCTATAGCGAACCGAAACGCGAAACCTATCATAACTCCTAAACCGTTTGTCCTAGACTCAAGTGTCTTATATCATTGGAATCCTTGGCTCAATCAAAACAAAATGGCTATCTCCGAATTCATTTCCGGTATGCAAATTTTTCCGCCATTTTGAAATTTGTCCAAAACCTACTTTTGCGAACTAGTCCTAGGTTTTTCGCCCGATCGGAACCAAACCAGTGCAGAAATATTCTCTGGACACTGAATATCAATAATTATCAAAAAAAAGTTGAACTTTTGACTCATGGTCGCAAAGGGCCACCAGAACGTTCGAAAGTGATGGGGCCACTTTAACCTAAATGGCTATAACTTTTGAATGGAATGAAATATCTTCACCAAACTCGACACACATGTGTATAAGCTTAATCTGTGGTCAAATCAAAAAAAATTGCGGAGCTTGTCCACTTGGTGGCGCTATAAGGCGGAAAAAACATATAAACAGCTATAAATACACAGCCGTTAGTCCGATCGACTTGAAAATTGGTATGCAGTGACTTGGACCAAAGGGGCAGAAGTGTCTATGAGGACATTTGCGTATCTCAAAAAACATGGCCGCCATTGGCCAATGAAGTTTGAGCACCTATTTGACAAGGTTAACGGAAGTCGATCGGAATGAAACTCGGTGGGCATGTTCGACTCACGGCCCTTAAGGTCTGTAAGAATTTTGAAAGAAATCGGCCACTAGTTGGCGCTAACGAGATTTTTTGGCTCTGTAATCGCTCGGCGTTTCACACATCCACACAATATGCATATCATTTGATAGATCCCCTCATGCAGAGAAACTTTGACTCAAGAACCATTGCTGTCAATCAAATCATTCATTAATTATTCACAAATATGTTAAAAACCTACTTTTGCGAACTAGTCCTAGGTTTTTCGCCCGATCTGGATCAAACCACTGCAGTAATATTCTCTGGACTCTCTAGATCAATAATTATCAAAAAAATGTTGAATTTTGTCCTTTGGTTGGCTATAATGGGCTCATTTAATAAAGGGTGCGTGGCAATATATATCCAAAAGCGTATAAAACCTAAACAAAAACTCAAAACTTTACAAAAATGGGTGACAACATGTTACAGATGACCGTTAACAAGCATGCAAAGTTTCATGACGATCGGACCATAGGTGGCGCTATAACAGTTAAAAAGGTGTCAAAAACATGATATTTCTATTGTATATAGAACTAAAAACCCAATTAAACGTCAATATCTTCTCATATACACTATATCTTCATATCATATGATAGATCTCGTCATCCTGAACAACTTTGCCTCTAGGACCAATGTTGTCAATCAAACTGTTCTTTTAATACGTGAGATAATTTTAAAAACATACTTTGTTGAACTCGTTCTGGGTTTTCAATCCATACTCAATAAAATCAGTGCAGTACAATTCTCCAGACTCTCTTAGTCAATAATTATCAAAAAAATGTTGAAGTTTTGCATTTGGACAGCTATAACAGAGCCATTTCTTAACATGCTTTTTATCTAGTGTAGATTAAAGTCTACAAATACTGAAATAAAACACAAAAATTCACAAACCTAATTATGTATTATATGATTCAAAACAAGCATATGTTTATGGACACTGGGCAAAAAAAAGGCAATTTAATAGTTATAAAGCTTAAAACAATGCACCTCTATTTCAACAAAATTACAACTATAGCCACTAGATGGCAGTAGAATACCACTAATGGGCTTGCACATATTTCTAGAACAGTGTTTTGTAGGGTTTAATGGCTTTATGTAGTTTTGAATTTATATGTTAGTGATACTAAATCACTGTTATAACTTTTCAAATCACATTTAGCCAAAGTTTAAAACTTAATTTATACAGATATATCATATTTGACAATTACACATGATTATGATTACAGTGAAACATGACAATGATATATCAAATCTTAAAAACACAAGACTTAAGCATGTTGTCACTTATCATTTATTGTACAAATCTCTTATGTGCAACAAAATATGTGTGCGTCTGTCTGTGTCTGTAATCATGCTTAATGAACACAATAGTTTGGATATGTTCTGGTGTCAACCATATATTTTATGTTGGCCAACACCCTAACGGTATAGAAGCCGTAAAGGCCTTAAATACTCGAACCCCGGTAATTGCTGCTTGCAGCTATATTGTTTATTTGTAATCGCTATATTAATCTTTTTTTTTTTCCTAAAACTGAACGGGCAGCCCAAACCGTAAGGCCTAGAGACTTGAAACTTGGCCAGAAGTTAGAGCTCCCTGTGGGGACCTCCTGAAAAAAGAATGAGCCTAATCGGACCATAGGTGGCGCTACAGCGCAAAAAACCAAATTTTTTGACATTTTGGCCATAATCTCGTAAACCGTTTGTCGTAGACTCAAAAACTTCACATCATTGCGTTCCTTGGGTCAAGCCGAACAAAAGTGTATTGCGAAATTTTTGAGCTGCGACGTACGGTTGACCCCGAAAACTGGACGTTTGTCCGAAACCTACTTTTGCGAACTAGTCCTAGGTTTTTTGCCCGATCGGAACCAAACCAGTGCAGGAATATTCTCTGAACACTGAATATCAATAATTATCAAAAAAAAGTTGAATTTTTGACTCACGGCCGCAAAGGGCCACCAAAACGTTCAATACTGACGGGGCCACTTTTACTAAAATGGCTATAACTTTTGAATGGAATGAGATATCTTCACCAAACTCGGTACAGATGTGTATAAGCTCAATCCTTGGTCAAATCAAAAATATTGTGGAGCTTCACCACTTGGTGGCGCTATAAGACGGAAAAAATATATAAACGGCTATAAATATACAACAGTTTGTCCGACCGACTTGAAAATTGGTATGCAGTGTCTTGGACCAAAGGGGCACAAGGGTCTATGAGGACATTGGCATATCTCAAAAAACATGGCTGCCATTAGCCAATGAAATTTGAGAACCTATTTGACACGGTTAACGAAGTTCAATCAGAACGAAACTCGGTGGGCATGTTCGACTCATGGCCCTAAACGTCTGTAAGAATTTTGAAAGAAATCGGCCACTAGTTGGCGCTAACGAGATTTTTTTGCTCTGTAATTGCGTGGCGTTTCACACATCCACACAATATTCATATCATTTGATAGATCTCCTCATGCCAAGAAAATTTGTCTCAAGAACCATTGCTGTCAATCAAATCGTTCATTCGTTATTCACAAATATGTTAAAAACCTACTTTTGCGAACTAGTCCTAGGTTTTTTGCCCGATCTGGATCAAACCACTGTAGTAATATTCTCTGGACTCTCTAGATGAATAATTATCAAAAAAATGTTGAATTTTGTCCTTTGGTTGGCTATAACAGGGTCATTTATGAAACGGGCGTGGCCACATATACTCAAAAGCCTATAGAACCTAAACAAAAACTCAACACTTTACAAAAATTGGTGACAACATGTACCCAATGACTCTTAACAAGCATGTAAAGTTTCATGAAGATCGGACCATAGGTGGTGCTATAACAGTTAAAAAGGTGTCAAAAACATGATATTTCTATTGTAAATGAACTGAAATCACAATAAAACGTCTATATACTCACATATACACTATATCTGCATATCATATGACAGATTTCCTCATTCTAAAAAACTTTGTCTCTAGGATCACTGCTGTCAAAATTTACCATTTTGTTCATACAGACATATTTGTTTTTAGAGTTAAGCCAGATTTTGGTTACAGTGAGACCTGAAAATGGGATATAAACTCTTAAAAGGACCTGTTATATTATTAAAGAAATCTCTTACGTTCAACAAAATGTGTGTGCATCTGTCTGTGTGTGTAATCATGCTTAATGAACATAATAGTTTAACCATTTCATTTCTGTGTATGTTTCTGTTTGTCAGAGTATTCTCCATCGTGGATGTGTTCTGGTGTCAGCCATATATTTCATGTTGGCCAACAACCTAACAGTATAGAAGCCATAAGGGCCTCAAACACTCGAACCCCGCTAAATGCTGCTTGCAGCTTTAATTATTATTATTATTATTATTATTATTATTATTATTATTATTATTATTATTATTATTATTATTATTATCATTATTACTTATAAGTGGTCTTGGTAACACTTTCTATGAAGCCCGTATTTATAATACATTATAAGGGTATCCTTAAGGCATTATAATGAATGCATAATGCATTATAAAAAACCTTATAATATGTTATATCATCTCATGAGTATTCATAAGAACAGTTTTAATGTATTATATTTTTTACTTATTTGTGGTTATAGCTTGTAAGAGCATTAATTACGTCCTCATAGTTATAACGTATTATAAGTCTCATATCTTGCCATTTTACTCATGTCACTTTACTTAAAGCATACAAAAACCACTTATAAGTAATTATAATAATATTTCCCAAAGAACCCTAAGATCAGGCATCAGATCAGATGAATGTGTAATGACACATTTGTATTATCAGTTTGATTATTTTGATGATACCCTTTAGACAACTTTTGATAAGTAACTCTGCAACTCCATGTCAGCTAGCAGTAATTATTAGTAGTATGCTAAATATATGCTAACACTAAATTTTGATGTTTCCCCAAAAGATAAACTATTAAATTATAGTATAGGTAACTTTGCAAGTACATGAACCTTCTACCTAGCCTAACCTTAACCTAAGTCTACTAATACTCTAAGGAGTGTTAGTTGAAATGTAGTTGGAAAGTTTAAGCTTATAGTAAATAGACTAAGTGGACCATCAAAATAAAATGTAATATAATGTAAAAAGTAAATGTAATATGATATAGTCCATTATAAATTAAGTAGATTTAATATGGCGTCCATTGAGTGTTATAAATAATCATAATCTTAAAAGTTATAACCTCAAATACTCAAGTATTATAAAGTATTATAATTGCTGTTACGATTATTCATGAGATGATATAACCTAGTATAAGGTTTTTTATAATGCATTATGCATTTATTATAATGACTTAGAAATACCCTTATAATGTATTATAAATACGGGCTTCATAGAAAGTGTTACCGTGGTCTTTGTATGCTTTAAGAAAAGTGACATAAGTAACATGGCAAGATATGAGACTTGTAATACGTTATAACTATGAGGAGTATAATCCATGGTAACTAAAGTGAATGTGTTCATTGTGTTGTAAATAATCATACTCTTAAAAGCTATAACACATAAAACTGTTCTTATGAATACTCATGATATGATACATATCAAGGTTTTTTATAATGCATTATGCATTCATTATAATGCCTTAAGAATGCCCTTATAATGTATTATAAATCCGGGCTTCATAGAAAGTGTTACCAATAAGTTCTATCAGTGAAAACTGACCACCACACAGAATATGAAGAATATTAAAAAAAAATGGGAGTTAGCTGTCCATTCTTAAGATACAAGCACAATAACACACTCAGCAAAATATTGTCTAATTATCGTTATCGATAAAATCCCAGAAAATATTGAGATTTATTTATTTTTGTCAAAATCGCACACCCATACTGTCTATGCAGGGTCAGAAAGCTCTCAGATTTTATAAAAAATATTTTCATGGAATGACATGAGGGTGAGTATTTAATGACAGAATGTCCATTTTTAAGTGAACTATTCATTTAAATAATATAAACGTTGAATGGGTTATAAAGCAAATGGAAATGGAATAAAACAGTTCTACTTTTTTAATGCTATAAGCCTCTCATATTTGCCATAAAAGAGGACCTGTATTTCTCACAAGCCATAGTGGATGCTGTTATGCAATCTGGGCGATCTGATCCGAATTTGAAACATGATCACAGCCTGTACTGAACACCATTAGATGAATTAAAGGACTTACAGTGCTTTAGCTTTCATTTGAGATTATCCCCTCACTATCTGTTCTGTCTCCTTTTCTCTTGCCAACCTGTTTTGCCATTTATAGTTTCACAGCAGTGACCTTTTATGCCAGACAAATTATTTTCTGATACACAATAACATACAGTATGTGTGTCATTGTTTATTTTGTAATGATCACTGCAGGAATACTGTAGACATACCAGACGCACACACACATTTGTGGGTGATACTGAAAGGGTGACTTGGCTTCAGCTCCTCATCTTTAAATATTGGGAGCGAGAGGAGCCAGGCACCAGATGTCGGGCTTCTAAAGTCAGTCTTGCAATATGGCACCCAGCATACAGGTGTGCGGAGGGAGAATCATGGCCTCATCTCCCATTATTTACCGCTATTAATCACAGTGTCACTCACAGAGCCTGATCAGGAAAAACAGGCTTTAATTAGCTGTGTTTAAACCATGACAATGTCCACTTATGTCAGCTGTTTTATTATTTTTTTCTACCCATCCCCCTGTTTAGTGTTACTCCGAATGCAGTGTGCAAATACAATTCTGAAAAATGTAAAAAATGTATTAGAAATGTTTAGAATAAATTATAAATATTGCCTTTTGGCAAACAACTGAAATAAATATGTTGAAGTACTAAAATTTAATTAAAACTGAAATAAAATTTAAATAAATCTGTAGAAAATATTTTAACTTTAAAAAGCTAAAGCTAATTCCAAATCAAAGCAATAATATTAAACTAATAATAATCAAATAACACTGCATATTATATGTATGTATGTTTTTTTTTTTTTTAATTGTGCAGTTCGAGTGTAGTGTGTAAACATGCGCAAGTGGTACTTCTTACCTTGTTAGTCTAACCAACAGATAAAACACTACAAAATGAATGACTGTAGGTCACTAATGGCTTCATTTAGTAGTAGTGATAAGTGGCATGAAATGATCAGCGAAAATCAGTATTGATCTGAGAGTTTATGAGCACTCAACAAAATTAAATGGCTCTTAGGAACAGTTAAAAAAATACAGTTAGTACCAACTGTGGTGTGGTATTCAGTCAGATCATCTGTTATGATAAGATTAAAACAGAGAGCCGGCACCAAGTAGTGTTGACAATGTGATATTTTAAAAATATTCTTACTGCAACAAAAGCACATGCATAGGATGTTAGAAGGACAACTGTAAGAATTAGCCTGGGGAGGTTTGGCATTCTGGTGTAACTTGAGCTTTTAACAACTCATTTATTTTACTGATTTGCTGTAACTGATATGCAACTAACAACTGGACCATGAAAAGTCCTGCTGGTGCCCAGCACAGTCAAGCCTCATTGACTCCACACACCTGACATATAGAATAGCAGATTTCCCTCGCCTCTCACCTCAACCTGGGCTTACACTCGAAAGCACTTTACATCAGCGTTACACCTTAACACAGATTTCTGTGCATTCAGTTAATCAGCATTGGCATCACATGAACGTACTGTAGTTTTTGGGTTAATTATAATGCATTGGAAAGTAGAACAGTGGCTTGTATCCAAGTTATATTTAAAAATAACTGAGCTGAATCTAAACCCTAATTGAAGTACATAATGAGACCCTTTTGTGAGGTCACAGACAGATTATGACCTAAAATATCATGCATATGGGTGTTTTTATGATGTCAAATAAACATCCATACTTCAGCTGTGATATTTGTAAAAGATGTGTAATGAGAATACGCTACAATCTCTGTAAAGTTTTTTGTTTAGTTTTTTTCTTTTTCTTTTCTTTATTTTTAAATTAAATTTTGTAGCATTTTGATAGGGTTTTTCTCCAAAAATCTGTCTATCATTTTATTTCTTCATGCTGTGTTCTTCATACGCTTAAAAAAATGTGCAGGTTTTACTTTGAAATAATTGCTAATGAACAAATGCTAGAAAAACAAAAATGAAATGGCAGATAATACACTGAATTAAACTAATAGACAAAAAAAGTTAGATTTTTTTTAAACAGTATATTAATTTTTTGTTTTCTTTACAGCTTTGGGACAGTTGTGTGTGTGTGTGTGTGTGTGTGTGTGTGTGTGTGTGTGTGTGTGTGTGTGTGTGTGTGTTTGTTTTTGTGACATATCAGGACACAAATGTGTGTAATAACATGGGTATGACATAGGTATTACAAGAAGAGGGTGACTTATGAGGACATTGCCCATGTCCCCACTTTTCAAAAGGCTTATAAATCATACAGAATACGTTTTTTTGAGAATGTAAAGATATGCACAGTCTCCTGTGAGGGCTAGGTTTAGGTGTAGGGAAGGTGTAGGGTGATAGCAAATATCGTTTGTACAGTATAAAAATCATTACGTCTATGGAATGTCCCCACAATTCACAAAAACAAACATGTGTGTGTGTGTGTGTGTGTGTGTGTGTGAATTATTACTATTGTTCATTAAGACTTATTTGTTTATTTATTGTAGTATTTTGATAGTGTTGACCAATATGATTTTTTAAAAATACATAAATATAATTATTAATTTATAATTAGGAATTATTAGAAATTAATCTACTATCATTATTTTTCATCATGATGTTCTTACATATAAAAATTGTTTATGGTTTATTTTGAAACAATTGCTATTAAACAAAGAAAAAAATATTTGAAAAATATAAATAAATGGCAGATAATACATTGAATTAAACGAAAAGACAACAATTTTTTTTTGTTTGTTTGAAATACATATTCCATTAGTCTTTGTTTTATTTACATTTTTGGGACACCATTAGTTGTGTGTGTGTGTGTGTGTGTGTGTGTGTGTGTGTGTGTAAATTATTATTGTTGTTGTTGTTATTATTATTATTTTCACCAGTTATGTCTGTCATTTTATTTACATGTATGTTCTTATTTATTTATTTATTTTTATTTTTTATTAATGTATTTAATGTATTAATGTATTTATTTAATATTTTCAAGCATGTGGGTTGGGGTATTGAATCAGTCATTTCCATGTTTTTGTAAATATCTTTTGGAAAGAAATCCTAAATGTCCATTTCCTCCTGGTAGAGTCAATATTTTAAAAGCTGAATCGTCACTGAAAAAAAAGAGAACATCCATGTTGGAATGCTGTTGTTAGTGAAATTGGACATATAGGAAGCCTCTCATTTGTTATCCTGAATCTCCTAGTGCTTCATTTATTCATTAGCAAAGGTACATGGGGTAAACCGCATGATTATTCATTAGTAAAGGTATGGGGTAAACGGCATGATTGCCTTTAATTACTGTGCCAACACAAACACCACTGGATAAATGAATGAACAATTAAGGATGCAGGAGTCAATACTCAGTGACAAAGGCCTCCAGCTCTGAGAGCCAACCCTTCTTGTTTAGCTTAGTTATCCTATGCTGTCTCTCTCTTTCTCACCGTCTCTCTCTCTTTTTTTGTCCTGCCGTCGGTAATTGTCTACACAGCAGTGACAGATGTGCAATATCGCCACCTCTTCGGGAAAAAATTCACAGTTTGTCCAGTATGTCAGTTCCCTCTTTTTAGTGCTCCAGAGGTCCTGCCCCCATTACTGCTGATTTAAAAATGGAGAAAGCGCAGGAAGCAGATACCGGTGAGCCCCGAGAGCGCTAGTTAGCGCAGGGCCTAATCTGCATTCTGCCATTCACTTACAGCAAAGAAATTGTGGCAGGCCCCTCTGGCTGGGGAGATGAGTGGGGGAATGACAGTGCCTTGATTTGTTGAGAGAGAGAATAAATGGGTTTTTCTAAAGCTGAGGAAATATCGCCATTACCAGCCAATTTATGTCTTTTTATCTGTTCTTCAAACATGTCACTTTTGGTACTCTGGCATGGTAATTGCACGGCGTCCAAAAGAAAAGTAGGGGGTGGGCAGCATAGTGAGAGCGAGAGAGAGAGAGAGAGAGAGAGAGAGAGAGAACAAGTTCAGATGGGCTTCAAAATCCTGTAATCCTGATAAATACCCATTTATGATACTCCCTGCTGATAGACTCATTTTAATTTTGAGTAGCCACACTCAGAGTAAATAGGATACAGAATTGGATTCCAGAGATTATGATTATCTTAAAAGCAAATCACAATTTGCTTATTTATTGCCCTCTGTCTGATTATTTGAAGCCAAAAGGGTCATTCTTATTGGCTGAAAAACAACTCCGAAACGACAATCCACAAACCTCCTCATGCGATTTTATATCCCTGAACATAATTGCCTTAATTTTACAAAGGTTTCACGAGCATATTGGGGTAATGAGTTGTACTAAAAGAGCTAACTGTCTCTAATAGTATTTACAGTCTCCCTGTGTATCGATTGGACAGCACACGAGTTCGTGCCCTTGGCAGAAGCTCTTATTGATGTCCCAGTTTGTCTTGGGGTTGAATGCACTGTAACATGTTATAGATAAAACTCAAATGCTGAGGGCAGTGCATTAACATGAGGTTATAGCTTCAAATTGCACTGTCACATTATGAAGCGATACAAAGGACAAAGACACGCTCTTGAGACATGTTTAGCTCATCAGTTGCTAGCCTCGCTGAGCCATGTAATGCTTTGCGGACGCAATGAAACCACGGAGTGAATTAGCTGTTGTTAGAGCTGCTCTTCACTTGTCATGCACTGTGGTTTTATTAGTAATAACAGGTATTTGTATGTACGCTAAGGTTAGTTCTAGCATATATATACGTTTTTGTACATGTATAATTATACTTTAACAAGGACCCTATAATAAAGTCTAACCTTATTATTTTAGATAATTATTTTTTGCTGTTAGATAGCTGTGGTTTAAGAACAAAACACAAAATTGTCACAAACGTAAACAATTCTTTTTGTGTGATAAATTCTGTTTAAAAAAGCTATATGATAGCTCTATGTAAGACCAAAACTGTAATTTAACATGTCATAGGCAGAAAGTCATGCACATCAGTTATTACGTCAAATGTGTATTTTTCAATGTCAATGTTTTTGTCAAGTCTTTTAATCTGTTGTTACACACACACACACACACACACACACACACACACACACACAGACACAGACAAACACACACACACAAAACAAAGTTGTACATGTGTAAATACTTTTACAAGTGTATTTCAGAGTATATATCCAATAGGGCTGGGTAAAAAAAAAAAATATACTGATTTCTCGATTTTAATTAATTCTCATTTTTTACGAAACAATAGCGATTCTTAAATCCCAAGATTCAATTAGTCTAGCCTGGACAGAACATTGTAACGTGCCTCCCATCTAATAAATCACAGCAAGCTTTGTGCTTTATTTTTGATATGTAACAAAGTCTCAGAATTGAAATTCTGTCCATTTTATTACAATATTCAAACAAATGCCGTTTTAAATAATGTTTAATGTGGAGAAGTGGCAACATCTCAGGACAAAAAAAAAAAAAAAAAAAAAAACATATTCAGTGACAATAAGCTAGAAAGGAGCATTTTGCTAAATATATTGTTTATGTACACCATGTAACATATTTATTATATTTTTTACTGTTCTTAAATGTTTAATTTGTGTTTAAATGAATCCAACAAGTTTTTATGACATACACCATTTAATCTCACGTATATTTCACGGCATTAGTTGAGAGATTATATTCCTTGAGAAGATTTGCCATGTACTGTACTTGATATATATCTAAAATCAAATCGAATTTCAAACTTGAGAACAGAAGTTGAATCAAATTGTGAAATTTGTGTCAAAACCCAGCCCTAATATTCAAACATACAAAGTGGAAGTGTATATGAATACAAATGAGATCAGGCTGTGTCATGATAGTATATGTACATACCTGACCTTATACTACGTTAGGTGTACTTAAACCATCTTTTAAGACTGCTAAAACATGGGATTCACTTTACATTCTGTAGGGTATTGAAGTCTGATCCATAAGGAGCTCGGCAGAAGGGTGCTTGAAGGTCGCGGTAATGTGCATTTCAGAATTCTAGACTTTTCTCAAAGAGCAGAGAGAAAATGCTATGGATTTATCTTACTTGAATTGTGTGAATTGTTCCAGCCAGAACTCTTTGTCGGATTGGGATAGAGTTCTGTGCTAATGTGTCTTTTGTCTTACGGCTCCTTCAGCTCTCATTTGCATTCGGCGGGGTTATTACAAGCACACAACAGCCCGATTCATCATTTCCCAGAAAGCCTGTGTTCCAAAAGTCGCAGACGAGTATTAAGTGCTGATGGCCTTGCAATGAATTTCATCTTAGCCACGGCAAAGACAATTTCACCCTCCTCGTGTGTTCTGCGGAGCTCAAAAAGGCAGAGCTTTCAAAGTAGCTAAATGTGATTGGCCCTGTTACATTGAATCCACTGCGAGCATATTCTGCCACAATACGAGAAACAATGCGGCAATGTTAGGACCTAGTGAGATTAGCGAAAGTTTAACCGAACGAAGCCCGCGTAAAGCACTTCTCCACTCGCCCAAATCCTGTTAGCGGACTTGTACTCATCATGCTCACGTATTGCCCATAGACTGCGCTATTCAGACAGGAACACTGGAAATTAATTTGAACTATTAGCTCAAAGTTTAAACTATTAAACTTCTTCTGTGCAAGCATTGTGGGTAAGCTGCAGTCAGTGAAAAGGTAGATATTTTCCTTTTCCCTTTTTTTAATTTAAGCTTTTAACATCATTAATTAGAGTCATTGTAATGAAGAAGTGATCTATTGTCACTCCGTCTCGTTGTCTGGCATGCTAATGAGATCTGCTGGCGTGTTGTAAGAGGATGCTAGGCTATACGGAGGAGATGACACTTGACATTGAACAGGATTAGAATCACAGTCAGTGGATTCTTGACAAGTTTGATTGTTAGATTGATGAGTTTTTATTATTTATTTAAAATATTACTTTTTGTTTTGATATTTTTATCAGTGGTGCTTTAGTGTTTTGTAAAACCTTTCTTCAGGCTTTAAATTTTTTTTTTTTTTTTTTTTTTTTTTTTTTTTGCATTTTGTTGTTTTGATTAAGCATTCTGCCATGCTTTTTGTGTTTCTGAGACAATTAAAAAAATTAATAAATTAAAAAAAAAAAAAAAATATATATATATATATATATATATATATATATATACTCACAAGTCTCATGATTCTGTCTTAATTATTATTCTACAGTACTAAAACATGGCTTTGGAGGATGTTTTAGCAATGAAAAAGGGTTAGTTCACCTAAAAATCATTAATTACTCATATTTTTTTATGTTGTTCCAAACCCATAAGATCTTTGTTAATTTTTGGAACACAAAATAAGATATTTTTGATGAAATCTGGGAGCTTTCTAACCCTGCATAGACAGCAAACGCATTCAAGGCCCAAAAAGGTAGTAAGGACATTCTTAAAATAGTCCATGTAGCTTCATAAAATTACTGTTAAACCACTGATATCACATGGACTATTTTACCGATGTCCTTACTACCTTTCTGGGCTGTTTGAATGTTTTAGTTGCATTGCTGCTGGGTTCATCTTGTGATCTGAAGATGAACAAAGGTCTGAAGATGAACGACGTGAGGGTGAGTAATTAATAATATATATTTTTTTCTTTTTTTTGTAAACTAACCCTTAAATATAGTCTGTTCAATGCACAGAATCAATGAATTCTCTGCTAACTAGATCCTTCTAAACTTTTGACCTAAAGTGATTTGTGTTTTGGGCTTGTTTGTTGTTGTAGCATTATAATGTACAACCCTTGTGCAGGTCTGCAGTTGCTTCTCTTCAGCATGCATGTATTCACATCTGTTAATTGTGTGCGTGTCAAGGTTGCTCTGTGTACGGGAGTGTGTAGACAGAGAGAGGGGGCTACTCTCAACCATACGCACTCCTCATGCTCCATTTAAGACGATGATTATTTGCTTTGTTCTCCTGTCCGTAAATTATCATTATTCTTTTGACAGCTTGTCTGCTGCGGAGCCCAGTGTGTGAAGCAAAGTGTTTTTAGAGCGTTCTGCTTTCAAGTTGTTTGTGTTTTTGTGTTTGTGTGTATGTGTGTGGGCACAGGCCTTGTATTCGCTCTCATGTGTTTATCCACAGCAATATGGTCTGACCACTCCTGACAGGACCATTGATTCAACACCGTGAAACAAACAAATCAAAAATAGCACGCGGAAAACAACCAAGATGGGATTTCACTCACTGGTCATCCTTTCTGACAGATTTCCTCATCTTATTATTTCCCCACTGGAGCCAGAGTGCTGCACCTGCCTATGATTTCAAAAAGGTAAATGTTTTTTAAAGCTTGTATATCAAAAGGCTTAATTTAATAACATAAGGCAATAGTTCAAGCAAAAATTAAAATGATTTATTCACCCTGATATTATTTCAAACCCATGAAAATTTTCTGATAAATTTCATCTAAGATGTTTATGTCTTTCGTTCTTCAGTCGAAAAGAAATGAAGGTTTTTGAGGAAAACTTTTCAGGATCTTTCTCCATATAGTGGACTTCAGTGGTGGCCAAAGGGTTGAAGATTCAAATCACAGTTTCAATGCAGCTTCAAAGGGCTCTACATGATCCCAGCCGAAGAATTATGGTCTTATCTAGCAAAACGATCAGTAATTTTCTTTAAAAAAAAAACAAAAACACAAATTTTAACCACAAATGCTGCTTGTGCTGGCTCTGCGATGCACATTCGCATCTTCATATATCACTAATCAAGTTGGAAAGGTCATGCACAGTAATTTTTCGTCTGTGTACTCTGGTAGGGTAGGTCAAAAACTCTTCTTTTCTTCTTTTCTTCTCCAAACCATCCAACGTTGTTTTACCTTTTTTTTTTTTTTTGTAAAGGGCGTTTGACTTTCTTTTACATTCGCTTTGAAAACACTGGGTCAGTACTTCCTCATGACTACGTAATGCGTGAAGTCAAGCTAGGGCAACATAAGCATTTGTGGTTAAAAAGTGTATCAATTTATTTATTTTTTTAGAAAATGACCAATCGTTTGGCTAGATAAGACCCTTATTCCTCAGCTGGGATCTTGTAGAGCCCTTTGAAGCTGTACTGAAACTGCAATTTGGATCCGTTGATCCCCATTGAAGTCAACTATATGGAGAAAAATCATGGAATGTTTTCCACAAAAACCTTAATTTCTTTTCGACTGAAGAAAGAAAGATTTGAACATTTCAGATGACATGGGGGTGAGTAGATAATCTTTTTTTATATTCTGGAAGTGAAAATTTTTTTTATCTGCTCTGTGAGCTGTCCCTTTAAATTGTCTAGATTCTGTTAAAAATTCACATTTTCTGTGATTAATTATTCAGTAACACTAATTATAGCAATAATTAGTTATTCAAGTCACACGTGATGTGCTATATATATTGATCATGTGGTGTAAACATCACATTGAAGCAAATACCAAAAATGTGCCATTTCTCATCATGTCAATGTGAGCATGTTTCTGTCATGTTTGAAAGATGCTCCTAAAGTCTCCTGTGTTCGTCTCCCACTGTCACCTCAATGCTGAGGCCCAGCAAGCTGGCAGGGGCTGACCCTGAGGTGCTGGGAATTGTGGGTAGTGGGATTACCTATGGTGGCATAGTCTTGTGCTTCCTCTGTGAGACTAGCTGGGCTGAGCAGATGGCAGTGGCCTGGCAGTCACAGTATGGGGTGAGAGATCTCTTACACAAATGCCAATAAACTCAAATTTTCTGTGTGACACAACGTAACCACAGTTTCCCGTCGAGCGGTTCTGCGACAGCTGTTTGTAAAGGCTTTCGTAAAATTTTTTGGTGAATTTATACAGCATACAAACAATAGACAATAACAAGTCACATTATCATCATGCATTTTTACTTGTGATCGATGCTTTATACTAGCATCGAATCACCCAACATAAAATCTGTGTTCTCAAACTGTTAATTAACTTAATTAATGGTAAAAACTTGTAGAACCGAGATATTGATGATGTATAAATTAGAACACCGATGACTTGTTTACTTAATTAGTAGATTGATAATACTTTAACTTAAGCCTGGCGAGGAGGAGCAATTGATTGTCTTTTAGTTGTATATAGATTGCCTTTTGGCTGGAAAATCTTTAGGTAATCCTTTTTTGGATCTTTGTCTACCTCCATCCTTTATTTTTCTCATCTGCTATAGCCTACTGTGGGCTGCTTTGAACCCTACATTTCTTTTGTTGTGTGTTTTTATACAAAACAAAGATAATTCATCCAATAGGCTGGCGTAATAAACTAGCTAGCACTTCTCAGGCCTGTTATTTGGCCCACTTTGCTCAATGAAGGGTTTTTGAATACTGAAACTTTGAAAGTTTTTATTTTATTTTATTTTATTTTATTTTATTTTATTATTTATTTTGCTGGGAAGTCTTTAAGTAATCAGTTTTTGGATTCATCACCACTTCCTAGGGCCCTATTGAATTTTTTCCCAAATTCCGTTTTATTTGATTTCTTCTTTCTTTTTCTTTCTTTCTTTTTTTATTAATAGTAAATAATTATTTATTATTAATAATTGAAATTAATTGAAATCATGAAACACAATTTAACAGCAATTTATTAAAAGTTTAACAAAAATAAAATTTTTAAGGCCCTACGAAATACGTCAAATTCAGTTTTCCAATTCTATGTTTTACCAAATTATACAAAAAAAAAAAAATGGTTTCATTAAATTTAATAACCAAAAGCATGTCTAATTAATTGATTTTATAAAGAATTAATTTATTTTTTCATTTTTATTTTTTTCCAGAAGTACTGTGATGTATATTTATCTTTACTGGTAAATATTCCTTAAAAAATGTTTTAATAATAATTATATGAATAGTAGTAGTACTATCATTACATTAAGTAATTAATTTCTGTCACAGTTTCTTTAAGTTAATTCAAACTTTTATTTTGATGGGTTGCTGTGAGGACCTTTAAGTTTCTGTTTGTACATGATATGATGATAGTTTATGACGAAGGAATGGTAAAATGCTTATAAAGTGACCCTAGCAGTTCTAGAGTTTGTGTTCATGTACTTATAGTCTAAGGCGGCAAAGACTGAAAACACAATGAGCGTCAGGTGCGCTTCAGTATGTGTGTAGTAAACAAAACCGTGTATCTGCGGCATTCATTCACAGAAACACACACAACATGCAGGATTTAAATTTAAATAGTATTTTTGTGGCTTAATATTCACAGGCACTAGTCCATATCAGATTTTGATGTAAGTGTACTGACCTTCTTTTGATTTAATTTATCCAAAATATACAGTAAATTCTGTTTCTATGACTGTATTTCGTCCCTTTTTGTGCATAGCGGAAATCGTAAAGCCCTATTTTCCTTTTCTTATTTGATGTAACATATCATGGAAGGTTTAAATACTGTGTTTTACTTTTATTTTTTAGATTCATCTCCATCCAATCCTATTTTCACCTGCTGTAAAATATTGCAGGCTTCTTTGAGCTTTAGATTTCTTTTGTTGTATGTGTTTTTAGACAAAAACAAAGATAATTCATCCAATAGGCTGAGATAATAAACTAGCTAGCGCTTCTCTGGCCTGTTATTTGGCCCACTTTGCACGACTCGCTCAATGGAGGGTAATATTTATGGCAGGGATGTTTGGGAATGAAAGCCTTTTACATTTTAATGAGCACTAAATAGGAGCGGAGAAATATTGTTCATTAGGCGTAATCTGTGGAATTGCTTGAGTGAACTTCCTCATGAGGGTGTTTTAAACGCCTCGCTCAAGTAGAGCAGTTTGTATGGTAATTAAGACGCCGTTTTGCAGTCAACATCTGTGTTGTATTTTGAGGCCTCTGATTGTGTTGTGTCTGTGTCAAACATTACAGAAAAAAAGGAGTGTACGTTCGTCTGGTATGCACCTACAGACGCTTTTATTCTTTCTTTCCTCCCGCTTATCCGACACACACACTCCTACATAAACACACCCAGGGCCTCTCAAGTGACAAGAAGGTTCCTTTTTTTCCTTCTGGAGCACATTAGAAAAAATTACAGTGCTGACATTTCTTCATTAATCATGGCGGCCGGTGGTGGCAGCGAGCGGCGCGGAGCCTTGGCAGACGCGAGTGTCCCCGCCGCGCTGGCAGCCGCGCCCCAGACGCCAGCCTCTCAATGCCACAGCTGTTGCTGCCATCAGCCTTGCAAACATATGACACCCACCCCAGATCAGCCCCGTCCACACCGGCTTCCTGTGCATCCCAGAAGGGCTGAGGCCTGGTCTGGTGCAGCCCATGTGCGCATGGATGGATGGAAGGATGGATGGATGGATGACCTGGATGGATGGATTATGGGATGTGGTATTCCTCAAGGCCAAAGTGGGGTGTCGCTCCTCCGAGAGAGTCTACTTTGCCTTGATTGCTCAGTCTGGGCTGATGTCTGAGAAGTGAAGAGCTGCAGGGTGTTGTATTAATTCATCATTTTCCCATTCCTGGTTATATACCAGTTTATGTGGCCCACCTGAGTGGGGTTGGGGCATTGTCTCCTGTGAATGGACCGCTTTATATCAGATTGCGTCTCTTTGTGCATAAAGAAAAAAGAATTGAAACAATGCTAACTCATAAACTGCTAGTGAATTTCAGAATTAATTTCAAAGAAACAATAACCACATTGAATTAAATGTGAAACTATGAAGTAGAAAGGAAGATTTTTGTTTTCCAATAATATACTCAAATAATTTGTTTTATTTGATTTTTTTTTCTTTTGTATGTGTTTGTTTCTTCTCTCGAAGTGGGCTCAATAGAGGATTTGATCCCACTTTATATTAGGTAACCTTTACTACTATGCACTTACGTTTAAATTAAACATTTGATACAATGCACTTATTGTGTGCATACATGTTTTTGCATTGTACTTATATAAAAAAATACCTGAATGTAATTACATCTATAATTAATTTCTGTAATTACTTTTATAATTACACTGTTGGACCATCTCTTACACCTAACCCACCCTTAAATGTACCCATACCACTAAACCTGTCCCTAACTTTACCCGTATTTCACACTTTAATAGCACCAAAAGTGTTTTGCAATACAGTATTAACAAAATATATACATTGTAAGTACTTTT
Source organism: Garra rufa (assembly GCF_049309525.1). Lineage (NCBI taxonomy): Eukaryota > Metazoa > Chordata > Actinopteri > Cypriniformes > Cyprinidae > Garra > Garra rufa. The sequence goes on from NC_133381.1 coordinate 21,088,434, forward strand.
TGATGTGAGTACATAGTAATATAAAGTGGGACCAAGGATTTTTTTAATAAGCAATTTTTTGCAAATAAGAATAATAGAATTATAAAATATTTTAAGATCACATGCATCTATTTTTTTATTTTACATAATTTAAATGTAAATTCAAATATGTTTATATGCATTTGTTTTTGTCATACACTGTAAACCTTACTTAGATATATTTAGTTATCTTTGCTATACTTACTAGGTTTTATTAAGTTACTGCTACTTTCAAGGCAAGTAAAACAATTTACTTACAGCTTAGAGTAAAGCTTACTTAAAAATTTAAGTAGCCACAAAGGAACCAACAACATTAATAAACCAGTGAGAGGCAGCAGTGCACTAACATTCAGCACGTGAATCACAACAATGGTAACAATTCACTTTTGTTCATTTTTATTAATTGTAACAACAACCATTTTATTTGCTCTTTTTGTTGTGCTACTGACACAAGACAGCAAATAAAATTGGCAAATAAAAACAACAACAGTAAAACAAAGCAATTACATAATTTATTTATGCCGCAATGCACTCTGGGAATCAGTGAGTAGCTACTAACTGCAAATTGATATTACAAAACATTTTAAGTTAAACGAACTGAACTTTGTATGTAATATGGCTGAACATTTTAAGGTAAATTGATTTTTTTTTAAGTTCACATTACTTAAATTTTTAGGGCAACCAGTTTCCTCATGTTTTTTAAGTAAATTCAACTTATCTGGGTTTATTGTGTATTGTATTATAATTTCAAATAAGTTATTCAAATAAGTATTTTTTTAATTTATTTTAACTTTTGTCCATATTTCACCTAGTGCTGGGTTATATTTAACCCATCAGTGTTTTATTTTATTTTATCCCTGATAGCTGTTAGATTAGATTATTCTGAAACAAAGGTTATTTAAATCATGTTGAATTATTTTTCATTTGTGCATGCCCCTTGCCAAATGCACCCCATGTGGGTGGCAAACATCTAGCTCTCAGTATGCATGTTTGAGTCATGTGTTTTCTACACGTATGAGTGTATATACGAGGTATACGAGTCACTGGCTGGAGGCTGAGGTGCTCATACCACCACTGAGCTCCGTGTCCCACCATATGGTGGAGACCACTGGGACTACATGGGGAATCAGGCCAGACTGCTCTCCGAAGAAACCCCCCTATTTCTTATTCCCCTCTTATTCTCACACACACATAAACGCACACTTCTATATGTGAGAGGCCAGACCTCCATCCTTAGAGTCGGAGAAAGTAGGACAGGTTGAAGGAGTGTAGCGAGCGCAGACCCAGATGTGACACACACACACACACACACACACACACACACACACACACACACACACACACACACACACACACACACACGTTTGTTTTTGTGAATTGTGGGGACATTCCATAGACGCAATGGTTTTTATACTGTACAAACGATATTTGCTATCACCCTACACCTTTCCTACACCTAAACCTAGCCCTCACAGGAGACTGTGCATATCTTTACATTCTCAAAAAAACGTATTCTGTATGATTTATAAGCCTTTTGAAAAGTGGGGACATGGGCAATGTCCTCATAAGTCACCCTCTCCTTGTAATACCTATGTCATACCCATGTTATTACACCAATTTGTGTCCTGATATGTCACAAAAACAAACACACACACACACACACACACACACACACACACACACACACACACACACACACACACACACACACATGTTGGGTTTACATGTTTTATGGGGACATTCCATAGGCGTAATGGTTTTTATACTGTACAAACCGTACTTTCTATCGCCCTACACCTACCCTACACCTAAACCTAGCCCTCACAGGAGATTGTGCACACTTTTACTTCCTCAAAAAAACTCATTGTGCATGATTTATAAGCCTGTTTCCTCATGGGGACCTAAGAAATGTCCCCACAAGGTCAAAATCTACTGGTATTCCTATCCTTGTGGGGACATTTGGTCCCCACAACGTGATGAATACCAGGTACACACATCACACACACACACACACACACACACACACACACACACACACACACACACACACACACACACACACACACACACACACACACACACACACACACACTCACTCTCTCTCTCTCTCTCTCTCTCTCTCTCTCTCTCTCTCTCTCTCTCTCATACATTAGACTTCCACACCAGCCTCTCCCTGTGACACACAGAGTTATTCCCCCCTAGCATCTCCTTATGACCACTTTACAGCAGTTTTCTCTCTGGCCTCCCACCCCTGCCTTTCCCAGCTTACCCACACCCTATTTATAGACTATACCATCCTATTCTGCATCATATGCCTTCATATATAGTTTCTTAAAGAACAGCGTCTCACTTTCTTAATGTACAGCTGTATTGTCCAAGTAGTACCATGCACACTACCTTTTAAGTTAGTTTTTTTGAGATTTATGCTTTCATTCATTAAAGATGCATTAGATTGATCTAAAGTGGCAGTAAAGACATTTACAGTGGTGCAAAAGATCTCCGTTTCAAAAAAATGCTGGATCATTCTGTGTCAAATCAACCAAATTTCAGAAGCTTTCCCAAATTTTTTCCATTTTGTCAATATTTTTTTTGAAGAAAGATAAATGTGTAGTAATGAAAGCCAAAATATTAAATGTCATGGATGTGTATTTACTAAGTAATCCACTATTTTGTGGAGGGGGGTCAAAATTACTATTTTTATCTGAGATAAAACTTTATTTTAAGGTGTCCTTAATACAGACGAGTCTGTTACGCAGTTAGCTATTTATGTAACCAAAAGATCGTTACATATGTGTGTAACAAGGAGGGTCAGAGACGTTCGGATCCATTTGCAGCATTTAATCAAACAAACAAACACAAAGGGTCAAGCAGAAATCGTGGTCAAAAAACAGGCAGAAAGGTCGGGGCTGGCAGCAAGAATCAAACACGGGAGGGAGTCCAGGAATCAAAACACAGGGAAAACAAACTCGGGAAGAAACGCTCGGAAATACAGACCATACGGAACAATAAGACTTCGCAAGGTGGCTGTGTGTGTGAGTGGCTTAAATGCAGACAGTGTGATGAGGTGCAGCTGTGAGCAGTAATCAGTAAAGTGAGAGCAGGTGAATGCAGTGATTAGAGCAGTGGCTTGTGGGGAATGAAGTCCATGAAGTGTGGTGCAAGAGTACATGAAGACAGGATAGATCAGATACATGACAATGTGTTGCAGACTTTATACAACGTAATTATAAATGTAAGTACACAGACATAAGCTACTTAAAATAAAGTGTATCAAGATTGTACTTAAGTTTACTTCATGTGTATCTATACTGTACACTGTATCCAGCTGCACCTTAGTTTGATTTAACCCACAGAACACAGCGTAATTTCTAATTACATTAAAAGTACAGAATATTACACAGGCATAAGCTACTTAAAATAAAATGTATGAAGATTGTATATAACTGTACAAGTAGCTGTGTAACATACTTGGTCTGTTACATATGTGTAACTCTAGCTGCCTACACCTACATAATTACAAACTATAATTACAGGCTGTTCCATAACTTAGTTACATGGACTAAGTACTAACTAGGTAATTACTCCGTATTAATGACACCATCTTTTTCTTACCTTTTTATAATCTGAAGAACCTTTTTTCGTCACAAAGCCTTTTGTGAAACAGAAAGATTCTCCAGATGTTAAAGGTTCTTTATGGAACCATTTAAACAAAAAAAGTTATTCTATGGCATCGTTAAGCATCATTATTTTTAAGAGTGTATGCCAATAGTGACCATTTAAAAATGGGTTCAGTTCCAGAGATATTGGGATCTAAATATGGCTCCTGAAATAAATTGTTAAACTGTACACATTTTCAGTGGTCAAAAAGCACATGTGGGTCACTATTCATTTTTTCTTTTTTTTTCTTTTAAAGAGGAAGGTCTGAAGAACAAATAATGTTCAAACTAGAAATGTATCTTGTTTAACTTTAGATTTTTGAATGGTCACTATTTGCATATAATGTAACAAAGACAGATAAAGTCCATAGATTGTACTAATAAAGGTACCAATTTCCTAATTTTTTTTTTTTTTTTTTTTTTGTATCATAACATTTTTTAACAAAATAAAAAAATAAAATAAAAAAAGATCCCGGGTCATCTGATTAAGTTGGCCTGGAATGACCCTGCTGTTCTTTTGCACTTTCTGTTTATCAAAGAGTCCTGAAAAAAATTAAATGACAGATTCCACAAAAAGCAGAACAACTGTTTTCAAATTTGATATTATGTTTCTTGAACGCCAAATCTGCATATTACAATACATTCTGAAGAATTATGTGATACTGAAGACTGGAGAAATGGCTGCTAAAAATTCTGCTTTGCTGTCACAGGAATATATAACATTTTAAAATATATTACAGTGGAAGAGATTTAAATTTTGCAAACTTATAGCAAATTTTGCTATAAGTTTGATTGCAACGTATAAATATTGCTGTTAATAGTGTTTATCGTATATTTGATTACATGTCATAAACTAACTGATTTTTACTGTACATTTCTGCCATATATACATCAACTTGACAGTCACCATTGATAAGCTACTACTAAATATATTGTAGAACCTTTAACTTTCTGTAAATCTGCTTTGCAACGATTTGTATCACAAAAATAAACTTGAATTTAATAAATTGAATTTAATTTCTGTTATTGTTTTTACTGTATTTTTGGTCAAATAAATGCAGCCTTGGTGAGAATAAAAGACTTCTTTTTAGTGTCTGGCAGATGCAAAAATGTACCATAGGTCTTTATTCTATTGTATTCTCAGCTCCATTTAACACTTTTGTATTTTAAATCCATTCCACAGATTCCTTCTGGGACATATTTTGCAGGTACATATTTATTATTAGAAGGACAATAAAAGGAATATTTTATGCCTCAGCACTCGCATGTTCATAGTTTAGAAAACTTGAATATGACAGTCTGATTTGTCTTCACATTGATGCATCTGCCAAAAGCTTTTTTCCAAAGTGACTTAGGTTGAATTTAAGTTACTAATTTTATCAGTTAATGCATTCCCAGGGAATCCAACCTGTGACCTTGGCATTGAAGTTTTGGCATTGCCTTTTGTCCTGTCTTGTTCTGTTCTCCTAGTGTTTTCCCCCCTATGTTTCCAGTTCTAATGGTTTAGTCCTTGTCTTCCCCTCTAGTTTTGTTTCCATTTGGTTTGTTCATGCCCATATTTGTATTTCCCCCTCGTTAGCTTTGTTAGCTTGTTTGTAACCACGCCCTGTCTTCAGAGTATTTAAGTCTGTGTCTGCTCACTACCCCTTGTCCGTCGTTGACGTTACATGTTCTCATTTGATTCTCCTGGTTTTTGTTTATTTGTTTGTATTTCAGTGTTTCATTTAATAAACTTATATACTTTCATTTACTCCGGTTCTCCTCATCCATCTCCACTCCTCAACCCCGCCTGATTGTGACATATATACACACCATAAGAATTATTTGAGATTACCATGGGCTGTTCTTCATCTTCATTTTGTTTTTGTTTTTCCCATTTGTTTTTTTTTTTTTTAGGTATCCATTAAAGAATTTTTGTAATTTTTTATTATCTATAGAAAATTAAATGTCTAGTATCTATAGACAGCATCATTGGCATGCAGTCAATTACCACACACTCAGTATTTAAAAGCTTTTTCCGTAATACACCTGCGATGGAAGCCTACCATATGGGCATATCAAAGGTCAAGAGTATCAGACATCAGTGTGGATGTATACTGTATACAACACTACTGCGTTGCATTATAAATATCCCATTATAAACATTTTCATCGCCTCAATCAAAATACACAAGAGTGCGTTACGAGACTCCCATCTGTCTGTCATCGTATCGCTGCTTTGTTTCAATTTCCCTACAGACAGGAGTGGGGGTGGCTCTGTTGTGTCGCGGGAGGGTTTTGACTTTGTCTTTGGATCTCAGCTGTTTCCAACGTGCCTGTCCTATCAGTCACAACGTCACCACGCTTTTCCCTCCTGGCATTGGTCCGGCCCGTGCCAGGTGTCCCTGATGACACTGACATGACCACTAATGTGCTGCCAGATTTTTTTGCCCACCCCTGCAGCTCAGTTTGGGGGTGATGTTCCCGGTGCTTCAGCGCATCGTCCATCTTCCTCCGCCCAGTTCACGGCCTTCCTGAGCACGTGTGTGTGAATCTCGCACACATTTTTGTCACTCCTCCTCTATTACAATCATCTCAGTGGCTGAATAATTATAACACAGTGTAGCTACATAAAGTAGTGAATGAAATAAATTAGTGTAGCAGTTGGTGAGAGCGACTGCCGGTATGAATATGTGAATGTAATGCACTTCTAAATTAAAGAGAAAGAGACAGCGTTGTTCTCTAGCATTGCTTATAGCACCCAGTTACTTCAAAATGCTCTCTGAATATTCAAACAAGCTCATTTGTGATGTCTGCTGTGTGTTTGAGTTGTTAACATCCCTCCGTTGAGTGTTAGTTATCATTCTGAATGCTTGTCGCATGGAGTACAATGGGATATAAATGAGAACACACAAACACGCACGGTTCCTACTAGGTTTTTTCTGCTGTGTTTGTCACCAGATACCACCATTACTGTTAACTACGCTATTAAATCCAGTTCCTATGCTGCGTTTCTCCTCTTTTTGTGTGGCGTGCTGGGACTCATAAAGCAGCAGCAGATGTTAACAGTGCGCACATTTAAAGATTAGCAGGTTTTAGACAAGCAGTAAAGCTGCGGTGGGAGAAGCGATATTAATGTAGTGGTTTTATGTTGCAACACAGCTCACAGTGAAGGGGCAAAACATGAGCCATGTGAGAGTCAGGGGTGTGGGAACACGTTGTGTGGTCATTCATGAACGCACCCCTCTGGAGAGGATGAGAGGGGTACATAGGACAGAGGAAATGGTTGCTGAATTGGTGCACGGGCCAGAATTCTGCTAGATTTGGTGTTGTGGTACCAAGGAACTTGGGTCTTGTCCTTCACCATTTGCTCTTAGTGTGAATGCACCCATGAATGCCGAAAATGCTGCATTAATCTAGTAAGCTAAAGATCTAATACTGTTTATGGGGTGTTTCTTACTGTTGCTACACTGCCATTCAAAAGTTTGGGGTCAGTAAGATGTTTCTTATGCTCATCAAGGCTGTGTTCATTTGATCAAAAATACAGAAAAAAATTTAATATTGTGAAATATTATTACAATGTAAAACAATGTTTTTTTATATTAATTCATATTCAATTTTAATTTATATCTGTAATTAAAGTTGAATTTTCAGAATCATTACTCCAGTGTCACATGATCCACATGATCCCAAAAATCATTATAATATGCTGCTTTATTATCATTGCTGGAAACAGTTGTGCTGCTTATTTTTTTTTTTTGGGGAACCTGTGATACCTTTTTCAGGATTCTTTGATCAATAAAAGTTTAAAAAGACAGCATTTATTTAAAATAGAAAGGTTTTCTAACAATATACCCAACTGTTCAAAAGTTTGGGGTCAGTACATTTTTATTCTTTCTTTTTCTTTTTAAATAAATTAATACTTTTATTCACCAAGAATGTGTTAAATTAATAAAAAGTGATAGCATTGTTAGAAAAGATTTATATTTTTAATAAATGCTGTTCTTTTTAATGTGTTATTCATCAAAGAATCCTGAAAAAAATGAATCATAGGTTCCAAAAAAATATTTGGCAGCACAGCTGTTTACGACATTGATAATCCTAATAATAAATCAGCATATTAGAATGATTTCTGAAGGATCATGTGACACTTACGAAGGGAGTAACAGTTGATGAAAATTCTTTGCATCACAGGAATAAATTATATTTTAAAGTATATTAAAATAAAAAAAAAACATTATTTTGTGTTTTAGTAACATTTTGCAATAGTACTGTTTTTTTTCCCTGTATTTTTTCAGAAGGTATCTTGTTTTAACCATGGAAAGTCGTCAGTACACACTGTTTTTCAAGTTCAAATGTACTGACGTTAATCTACGTTAATCTGACGTTAATTTCCTGTCTGGTTTGTTTGTTGGACAAAATGGTGGATACAATATTATGATTGGTCAGCTCACCTGTCAATCAAACTCCCAATGCATTTATTTTTATTTTTTGCCTGGTTCTTCTTTATCCCAGAACACGCTTCGAAGACTGACACAGAAGAAAATAAATTGTTGAGTAAAGTCATTATTTATTTATTTATTTATTAATTTTTTTTGCACACAAAAAGTATTCTTGTTGCTTCATAACATAACATAATGTTGCATAACATAACATAACCACTGATGTCACATGGACTATTTAAACAATGTCCTTATTACCTTTCTGGTTTGTTACCTTAAATGTGTCAGTTGCTGTCTATGTAGGATCAGAAAGCAAAAATGTCTTACTTTGTGTTCCAAAAATGAAGGTCTTGTACGAGTTTGGAATGACTTGAGGGTGAATAATGACCTTAGTGTTATAGTTTGTGAAAACTTAAAGGGGTCATATGATGCGGTTTCTTGTTTCCTTTGTCTTTGGAGTGTTACAAGCTGTTTGTGAATAGATAAAAAGTAAAGTTGCAAAGCTTAAAGCTTAAAGCTTAGTCTCAAAACCAAATATATATTTATTATAAAAGTTAAGACTCATCCACACCTCCCTAAAACAGCTCATTCAAACACGCCCCCACTTGTCCACATCACGGGGTGAGTAGATTAGCATATATGGAAAGAAAGAAGGCATAACTTTTACCGGCTGTAGTATTGTTGCAGCCGTCATATTGTGAAGTGTGTTTAATTGCGAAAAGTGCAGGCGAAAGTAGTTTGTTTGATCTTCCAACGAGGACACAACTGTATATCAGTGGTTAATTTATATTTACAACACTGTTCCACAACAGTACAATTCAAATATTTGAGTGGGCGATGCGCATTTCACTGAGGACTGTTTCCTGAACCTGAGAGAGCAGCTTACAATGCCAGCAGTACACAAAGGGTTAAGGGACAGTCTGTGCTTCTGACTGATGGCCTGTAAGTACGTTTTCATATTTAAAGAATTCAGTACTGACTATTCAAACATGAGTTTTGAGCAGTGTAGAGTAGTGCTTGTTGTTTCTCGTTCTGAGATAGCAAATGCAGACATGGTGCTATGTTTACGCAATGCATAAAAAGACAGTATAAGTCATTATAATCAGTAGTTATGCCCCCCTTGGATGCAACAAATGCCTAGTTTATAATGAGTTTTATTGTTTCTGTCTGGTTGCGCAGAGAAACGGCATGGTAAGGGGTGTAACATTTCCGTCACATGTTTAAGTGTGTTCGGCCAATCACCATTCCATCAACGATGAGTTTTGTAAAAATCTAAGCGTTTCAGAAAGTCGGGGCAGTGAGGAGCAACAATAATTTGCAGTATGTGGAGAATAATGTTTTTGAACCTCAAACTGCATAAACACATTTCATTACACCAAATACACAAAATAATGCTCTTTTTAACAACATCATATGACCCCTTTAAAGACATACAGTAAATTTCTGTCTGGTTGCGCAGAGAAACGGCATGGTAAGGGGTGTAACATTTCCGTCACATGTTTAAGTGTGTTCGGCCAATCACCATTCCATCAACGATGAGTTTTGTAAAAATCGAAGCGTTTCAGAAAGTCGGGGCAGTGAGGAGCAACAATAATTTACAGTATGTGGAAAATAATGTTTTTGAACCTCAAACTGCATAAACACATTTCATTACACCAAATACACAAAATAATGCTCTTTTTAGCAACATCATATGACCCCTTTAAAGACATACAGTAAATTCCTTTAAACAAATATAATATCTCTTATACTTGCTTTTCTCAAATCTTGTACTGTCCATTGTAAAGATTTTCAGGAAGACTACTTTTGTGTCTTTGACTGAGATGTGTGTTACAGGACATAAATCAGCAGGCGTTTGGATTTGTTTACTGTCTTTTATCTTAGCTGAATATTAATGCTTGCAGAAATAGCTTGAGAGTGCACGGTCCTACTGAGGCTAGCCTCTCCTCCTTGAACCTGCCGACTCCTTTAATTACTCCTGACCTCCTTGTGTGGAATTTGTTGTGCGGTGCTGGATTCAAGCTCACAAATCATACACTACTATATTGTTGTGTCTGACAGGTGACAATGAGCGTAGCTGTGATTTAGTGCCAGAGATGGACACCCAGAAAGCCAAATACCTCTAAGAGAACAAACAGAGTTTATGGTACTATATTTTAAAGGGATAGTGCACCCCAAAATGACAATTCAGTCATTAATTACCCTTGTGTCGTTCCAAACCCTGAAGGGGTTCATCTGTGGAACACAAATTAAGATATTTTTGATAAAATCCAAGAGCTTTCTGGCCCTGCATAGACAGCAGCACAACTGAAATGTTCAAACGCCCAGAAAGGTAGTAAGGACATCTTTAAAATAGTCCATGTGACATCAGTGGTTCAACCACAATTTTATGAAAGCTATGAGAATACTTTATGTTTCAGTTGCATTGCTGTCTATGCAGAGCCAGAAAGCTCTCGGATTTCATCAAAAATATCTTAATTTCTATTCTGAAGATAACTGAAGGTCTTATGGGTTTGGAACGACATGAGGGAAAGTAATAAATGACAGAATTTACCCTTTATGGTAGTCATACTGGCAAAAGGGGTGGTCATCACAATAAGTTGTATATTTAGTGTATAGATATTAGTGCAACATCTATCCTGCACAATAAAAAAATCACTATAGTATTTTTTAACTGACTTTACAATCTTTAATTTATTAGATCTTATTTTTGACATATTTAACAGTATGCATTTACCTAAGGGTAGATGATTTGTCGCACACAGTCAAATATTCAGGCATTTTTATTGACAGCTTGTTACTGTTACAGACGACCTTGTTAACTCTGCGGTGTCGTATTAGTTACTTTCTGTTGTCAAGCGATTTGTTGCTGTACATTTAAATCAAGAATTGAAGCAAGTGCCCCTGGACAAGGCCTCCACACACCTGCCAACATTTCTACATTATTTCTCGATATTCCCTATAAATCATTCTGTCGTTTATACATCCATATCATTCAGGACAATACTGATTTAAATGGAGGAAAGTTTTATAAATAAACACCTCACAGCATGCATGACTTTAAAACAGACATTTCCGCTCCTCACTAGTTTGACATGGCTATAATTCACAGTATGAGTTTGGGGATCTTGAGTTATGGTAGTGGCTCTGTGTTGAAATAGCCTGTACAATTTGTCCTTGTCTGGACAGTATTAAACTTTGCCGCCGTTTTTACCGGGCATCACAATAGCTGTTCCCTGTAATTTGACTTTTGCTTTATCTTCCTATTATCACCCACCAGGAATGAATGAATGACGTGTGACACAACGAAATGAAACAAGAATTAGCATTTCATTTAGTCTCAATAAGGATCCCTTTCTGTCATTTTCATGTGGTCAGTTCACAGTCTGTCCCTTAGGCTTGAAGATCTAAGCAGAGGGCAACATTTCACCTTGACCTGAAGGTGAGGTGACCAGGCAAGCACAAAAAAAATCTTTCACAGAATTAAAAATAGGCCGTGGCCTGGCTGTCGTGCACTTCCTGTGGCCTCGGTGTGGCTGCGGGGTCTCGCTGGCTCCTCCAGCTCTGTCTTTCACATGAGATTTGAAGAGACTGGGGCGCTGTAGCTGGTTCTGCTTGCAGGCCGAGCACAGGGTGTGCGCTTCTGCAACGGGAAGAGAGGGAGAGCCCGGAGACATCAACACCAATTGGCACTAATTAGGAGGCCTGGGCTTGCTGGGGTTGCAGCCACGTTCATGTCAGGAATACTGATGCCAACCGAGTGTTGAGACACTGCCGCTGTCACCACTGAACTCACAAGTGGTGTGGGGAGGGGCAGAGGCCACGGTAATTATAAATGCCTCATGTGTCCTATGAGTAGGTACATTACTACTGCTAAAGACATTGACTATACTTATTTCCCAGGTTTTGACCACTTACACAGGGATTAGTGATCTACCATAGGTTGCATGGCTTTTGATTAGTCTACTTGTGTTTACAAGCTACTAATTAGTGGATTTTTAAAGTTTATGAGGTTTAAAAGACATCCAGTTTTTATTTGTTATTGTTTGAAACTCCTCAGTATCTAAATTCATTTTCTGCTTTGTATAGTTATGCAGGTATGTCTTTGATATTTTTCTAACTTTAGCTCATTTCAACCATTTCCCCTCCTTTTTGATCTCATTTATAAGCGCCATCTTTTGAAAAGCACTTTTCTTTTGCTGGCAAGCTGTTGTTTTAGTATTATTTATAATAATTTGTACTCACTAATTATTAATTACTCACCCTAACAACTTTATTCAACAATTTCTTTTCTTCCATGTCATTCTCATACTTTCATAACATTATGCTTGAACCACTGATGTCACATGGACTATTTTAACAATGTCCTTAACTTTCTTTCTCACCCTTGAATGTGTCAGTTGCATTGCTGTCTATGCAGAGTCAGAAACCTTTCAGATTTACTTTAAAATATCTACATTTGTGTTCTTAAGATGATCACAAAGTCTTACGGGTTTGGAAAGACTTGAGCGTGAGTAATTGATGAGAGAATTTTCATTTTTGTGTTAACTATCCCTTTAAATTTTGATATATCTAATATTTTATTTCTGGTTTATTTCAGTTAACACAAATGATATTCATTTAAGTATATACCAATTTTTAACAGTAAGATTTTTTATGTTTTTTTTTGAAGAAGTCTCTTCTGCTCTCCAAGCCTATTTATTTGACCCAAAATACATCAAATTATATTTTAAAATGTAATTCATTCCTGTGATTTCAAAGCTGAATTTTTAGCATCATTACTTCAGTCACATGATCTTTCAGAAATCATTTATAATATTCTGATTTGCTGCTCAATAAACATTATTATTATTATTATTATTATTATTATTATTATTATTATTATTATTATGTTGAAAACAGCTGAGTAGATTTTTTTTAGGATTTCTTTGATGAATAGAAATTTCAGAAGAGCAGCATTTATCTGAAATCTTTTGTAACACTATAAATGTCTTTATGTTCACTTTTGTTTAATTTAAAGCATCCTTGCTAAATAAAAATATTAATTTCTATAAATTATCTCCCCCTTCTATAAATTCACTATGGTGTAGTGTATAATGTTACAAAAGTTTTATTTCAGATAAATGCTGATCTTTGGATCTTTCTATTTATCAAAAATGTTTCTTGAACAGCAAATGAACATATTAGAATGATTACTGAAGGATCATGTGACACTGAAGACTGGAGTAACGATGTTGAAATTTTAGCTTTGATCACAGGAATAAATTACATTTTTAAATATATTCAAATAGAAAACAGTTATTTTTAATTAGTAAAAATATTTCAGAATGTTGCTGCTTTTGCTGTACTTTGGATAAAATAAATGCAGACTAATGTACCTTTTTTGAATTGTTGATATGTTGTGATATCATCAATTCCCAAAATAAATAAATAAATAATAAAAAAATGTATACTTTTGTTTAGTCAGATGCTTTATTCCTGTCTAAGTGGGTGGTTTTTGTGCAGAATAAGCTGCAAAGCGGATCACTAAATATACTTTTTTGTATTAATGTCTGAGACTAGCCTCACCCTGTTTCTGCACGATTCTCAGTTATGGAAAAACATCTTAGGAAAATCTTCCTGACTCCCTAATCCTGCTATTCCAGTGCCAATTTAGACCCTGGCTGGTCTGTTTCCCATCCAGCTGTGTCTTAGCCCCCGTCCTGGCCAATCACTTCTCTTTATGGGATTATCCAGACCCCATAATGTCCTCTGCCCTCATCGTCCCAAGAAAAATCACTCTGGGCAAACACAGCAGGGATCTCACCTGCGGGAGAGCATGGCTCAGCTAACCTGCAGCGGGCCGCATTGTTTACTGATAATGTGCCTTTGACTGATACGAGTGGGGATGTATATGAAACATGCATTGCTCTTTCCAAAATGTAAAACCTCTTGTTCAGAGAAGATAATTGCCAGGCTTAGTTGGTGGTAAAGAAAATGGCGGTGAAAGCACTTCTTTGACCAAACAGATGTTGCATCTCATCACCACAGGAATCTTCATATGCATTTCTAGCCTGGTGCGTTTTTAGTCATTGAGACATCATGGAGTTTAGGTTTATTGAGCTTAATCCGAGAGGAAAAAATGAATCTCTTGCAGAGAGCATGATAGAGTCTTTATTTATCTTTATTTATCGCCACATGACCAGGGCTGTTGGAATTTGTTTCTGCAAATGCTTAGCAAAGCAAGAATCACAGAGCTTGAGTGTCTTCCATTGTGTTTGCCTCACTGATAGTAGCGTAAAACAAACTGAATGTGAGGTGTAATTTAATTATCGTATAATACAGTGTAACTGAACGGAACTGTTTTCATATTCATTATGCCGCTTCCTTTTATTTGCTTACCCACAAATCACTGTTGATATCTGATCATTTCACTGTGGTAAGCCTGTGTTTGCTACTAAGTTTAGTTCAGCCAGCCTATTTTAGGAAAGGAGCTCTTGACACAGGACTGCGCCAGTGAAAAATCTTCCCCAGATTGGATTCCATAGGAGCATCACCAGGAAACAATCAATAAGTGAGCGGAAAGAGGCCCGTCTCCCTTGATCGCTATGTCCCAGCGCCCTCAGAGCCAAAAGAGGGAAGAGTCAAGCATTTGTGCTTTCTAATGAACCCATTCCCCTCTGCTTTGAAAAGGCTAGCATCACTATTATCTAGCCATAATAGTTTTTCATAGATTTTTAGTTTTAGTTTATTCAGTAAATTTGTAGTATTTTAGGATTAAAATTCTTTATTAATAAATGATCACTTTTGATTATTGCTGATCCCTCTAGAAATAATAGCCATATAGTAATTTTTAAGCAGTAGTTGAGTTAAATAACCCAGTCGCTGGGGTTGTCCATATTTCAACCAGCACTAAGTTGTTTTTAACGCAGCAACCATTTTGCAGCGTCCTGGTAACTTATAAAGACCCTGCCATTGTTGCAATGAGTTTTGATCTGCCCTCAATTTTCCTTGCCTGAGCAACCAATCTCCATCAAGATCAATTAGAAGCCTGTAGCAGCAATGGCTTCAGACAGGTTCAAGAGTCCTGGCATCCTCCTATCATGTCTGCTGGTCACCCCTCCCTGTGGCTGGCTCCTGCCCACAAACACTTGCTCTCTCTTTTTTTTTTTTTTACCTCTGTCCTCACATCTGGTATATTCCATTGAATGTAAAAAGAAGAATTTATAGCTATTTCTCTCTGGCAACTTATGTAACTGAGTTTATTGTCTAAACCACTGGTTCTCAATCCTAGTCCTGGAGGAGCCCTGCTCTGCACATTTTGCATGTCTCTCTTATTTAACACACCTGATTGAGATCTTCAGCTTGTTAGTTCAGTTCATGGATCTCTCTCCTAATAAGCTGATGATCTCAATCAGGTGTGTTAAATAAGGGAGACATGCAAAATGTGCAGAGCAGGGGTCCCCCAGGACCAGGATTGAGAACCACTGGTCTAAACTACATGTTTTATGTAGGTATGTACACTGCCACTCTAAAGTTTGGGATCAGTACGTTTTTTAATGGTTTTTAAAGATGTTTCTTATGCTCATCAAGGCTGCATTTATTAATATTGTGAAATATTATTTCAATTTAAATAACTGTTTTCTATGTAAATATATTTTAAAATGTAATTTATTCCTGTGATAGAACGTTACATTTTCAGCATCATTATTCCAGTCTTCAGTGTCACATGATCCTTCAGAAATCATTCTAACATGCTGATTTATTATTAATGTTAAAAACAGTTGTGCTGCTTACATTTTTTTTTTTTTTTTTTGGAACCTCTGATACTTTTTTCAGGATTCTTTGATTAATAAAAGGTTAAAAAGAACAGCATTTATTTAAAATAGAAAGGTTTTCTAACAATATACACTACTGTTCAAAAGTTTGGGGTCAGTAAATTTTTATTCTTCCTTTTTTTTTTGAAAGAAATTAATACTTTTATTCACTAAGGATGTGTTAAATAATGAAAAGTGATAGCATAGATTACACTGTCAGAAAACATTTATATTTTGAATAAATGCTGTACTTTTTAACTTGTTATTCATCAAAGAATCCTAAAAAAGCAGCATATTAGAATGATTTCTGAAGGATCATGTGACACTTACAACAGTTGATAAAAATTCAGCTTTGCATCACATGAATGAATTATATTTTAAAGTATATTCAAAAAAAAAATATATATATATATATATTTTATATTGTAATAACATTTTGCAATATTAGGTTTTTTTCCTGTATTTTTTTATCAAATAAATGCAGCCACGATGAGCATAAGAGACTTAAAGAAGTCTTACTGATCCCAAACTTTTGAGTGGCAGTGTATGTGTGTATTTAAATTCATATGTATGTATTTAAATGCAGTAATCTTTATTATGGGAGCCCATTTCCGCAACTGAATAAAAAAAAGGTTATGGTGACTTTTTGTCTCACAATTCTTTTCTTTTTTTTTTCTCAGAATTGTGAGATATAAACACACAATCACGAGTTATAAAGTCAGAATTGCATGATATAAACTCACAATTCTGACTTTTTTCCCAGAATTGTGTGATTTTTTTCATCACAATTCTGAATTCAGGTTGGTATAAACTCATGGTTGATAAAAACTTGCATTTCAGACTTTTTTTTCTCACAATTGTGAGTATATGTCTCACAATTCTGACTTTTTCCCTCACAATTCTGAATTCTAAAGTCAGAATTGGGAGGTATAAACTTGCAATTCTGAGAAAAAAGTCATAATTTTGAGTTTATATCTTACAGTTCTGAGATTTTGATCTTTTTTATATTTTTATAATTTATAAACTCGAAAAAGTTTACATCTGACTTTTTAGTCAGATGTAAACTCGCAATTGCAAGAAAAAAGTTAGAATTGTGAGATTAAATTACAATTACAATTACCTTTTTATATTTTTTATTCAGTAGTGGAAATGGGCTTGCATACTTTATTGTATTTTTTTTTAGCTGTACACATTTAGTGCAAAACATACAAATTGTGATTTGTGAAAAAAAAAAAATATCAGTCAGTTGTTTTGATTTATTTAAATTATTTAGTTCACAAAATCAGTTGGAAAGCGATGTTCATTATTCTCACTGATCTGGTTCTTGATTTACCAACTCCATGATCCAGAATAATTCTTTACAATTTCTGTTAGGTTTAGTCATGTGGTTTTGGAACGACATGAAAGTGAGTAAATGATTACAAAAGTTTCATTTTTGACTGAAATTCCTTTAAGATTTTAGGACTTTTTCCGACATTTCAGCTCTTATGCTGTCAGTGTTCCAATCATGTCACATGACATGAAGGCAAACGGAAAAACCAACATTCTCTGGAAGAGAGAGCGTTTTCTTACATGACTTATCCAGTTAAAGTAAAATCCCCCTGAGTGTTATAACCCATTTTAAGCACTACCAAGCAGCTTGTTACTGCCTCTCTCCTCTGGCTGCCTGTCTGCCTTTTCACTCCGTCATTCCACACTTCTATTGCCATGTGTGCAGACAGAGATGGACTGTGACAGCAGGCGGTGGGCAGCGCCTGGTCCCAGACCTGCGCCCACCCCCCATCGCCCCACAGGGAGGGCAGGAGATGAGCTCCGTGTGCCGGTGGCCGGAGGAGCTCTGCAGAGAACACATGTATCACTGTAATGTCTTGTGAAGGGCCACTTTGCCAAGAGTATTAATTAGAGGTCAGGCTTTTGGGGAGCTGCTTTGTTTCAGCCCCAGCTCCACGCTCTGCCAGGTCAGGGCTCCACTCCAGCATGGCTACGAGGGAGGCTGCTCAAGGCCTGTGTGTGTGTGTGTGTGTGTGTGTGTGTGTGTGTGTGTGTGTGTGTGTGTGTGTGTGTGTGTGTGTGTGTGTGTGTGTGTGTGGCAGGAGGTTACACATCACACTGCTTGATCTCCATGTGCAGAGAAATTAAGAGTAACTACAAAGGGGCAAGTTCATTTAAATCATGTAAATGTTCTATTTTCATCTGACCAACATTTGAATTTTGAACACTTTTTTTTTTCAAATACTTTTTATTTGGGTTAATTTGAGTATGAGACTGGCTCCTCCTTTTCCATCATTTTCTCTCCCTGTTTTTTTTTTTTTTTTTTTTTTTTTTTTACTAATAACTTTTCCAGTCGTTTCTCATCTCCTCTGTTCTCAATTACACATCCTTCCGCCCTATACACAGTTTGTTAGTGCCATGGCAATCTGTGCAGACAGGCCTGTACAGGTGCTTGGGAGATGACCGTGTCAGAAGTTAACAGGATTTCGCCTCCGCTATGGAAACCAGAGATAGAAATCGGAAAATGTTTATGTGATATTGCATCCAGAGTGACAACTGTCAATAGTTTCTGGATGGAGGTGAGGCAGGTATAGATTTTTGAAAGGCGCTCTTCCAACCCTGCCTGTCATTAGATAGTGACTAACTTCAGTTTGCCTGTGCATGTTGAAAATTTAATCTGTCGACAAATGCTGTATTAATAGGGTCCAGCGAGACGAGGAAAGAAAAGGAGGGGAGGGACATGCCAGGCAGTGTACAATCACATCCTAGTGGCCCTTACAGACAATATGTTACTGAGAATTCTGTGGTTCAACTTCATCCTTCATTTTATGAAGCTACATGAATACTTTTTGTGTGCAAAGAAAACAAAAATAATGACTTTATTCGACAATTTCTTCTTTTTCATGTCAGTCTTGTTTTCTTTGCACACAAAAAGTATTCTTCTAGCTTCATAAAATTAAGGTTAAAACACTTTTGTCACATGGACTACTTTATCAAAGCCCTTGCTACATTTCTGGGCCTTAAACGTGGTAGTTGCGTTGCTGTCTATGCAGGGTCAGAAAGCTTTTGGATTCATAAAAAAATATCCTAATTTGTGTTCAGTTTTAATTTGTGTTTTTTTTTTTTTTTTTTTTTTTTTTGGTGAACTTACCCTTTAATTGCTTGTAATTATGCATAATTTGCTGTTATTACTACAGTACATACGTAAAATGTGTAAAAAGGACACTGTAAAATAAAGTGTTACCTAAAAAATGTTGGCGTTAAAGGGGGAAAAATGATTTCACCAAGTACAATATGGTCCTGGATTAACATCCTTGTTGATCCTGGGACAACTTTCCAATCAACCAATCAGAATTGATTGATAACTTTTCAGGAAATGTCAGTATTAGGCTTGCGATCAGGGTTAGGTGCTTCTACACCCTTGTTAATCAGCTATTATTTACCCCTGATTTTAGGAATAAATTATGGGTAGGGTTAGGTTTAGGGGTAGGGATTGGGTTAAGTCTATATTTTTGGACAGTAATGTTGACCCAGGATTAACAAAAGATGTTGATCCAGGAACATGTCTTACTTGGCAAAATCACGGCGACCAAATTTTTTCTCTTTCAGACGAATCCAATTGGGGGTTTTGACTGGTTAGGTTTATTTAGAAATTAAAGTGATTTCTCTATATTATCCATTAAAAAGACTATCAAAGCGATCCCAGATCTGCACACAAACGTATCACGCAATGTAGACTACATAGCAGACTATCTGTCTGTTTGCAGTGCCATCTTTTGCCATAATAATTGCAGACAGCTGCCAATAGAAATACTTCTCTAGTGAAAGCAGACTTTTTGTAATTAATTATAACAAACAAAGTGTAAAGACGATGTAAATAATGTATGTTGACTTAATGTATAAAATATTGTACGTTTGTTTCATTATATTTTGTGAATTGAATAAAATCATAACATTGATACTTTAATTCAACTAAAGATATTTAATACAACAGTCAACATAAAGCTTTGAGTTTATACCTTCAACATCTTTTATAGAGATTTTTGGATGGCTAAAGCTGATGTTTTAGTGTCATTGTGAATGTTGGTTTTAAACTACACTTTTGTGCAAATATCATGAAATAGTGATTTTAATGAACAAGTTGACTTTGGTCCCCTGTTGGATGGTGAATTGCGATGTGTTTTTAGTTTGCTTTGTCATTTCTTACTTTCACTAAAGATTACTAAGGTTTAAACTTAAACTTTTATGTTGACTCAATGTATGAAATATTGTACGTTTGTTTCATTATATTTTGTGAGTTGAATAAAATCATAACATTGATACTTTAATTCAACTAAAGATATTTAATACAACAGTCAACATAAAGCTTTGAGTTTATACCTTCAACATCTTTTATAGAGATTTTTGGATGGCTAAAGCTGATGTTTTAGTGTCATTGTGAATGTTGGTTTTAAACTACACTTTTGTACAAATATCATGAAATATTGATTTTAATGAACAAGTTGACTTTGGTCCCCTGTTGGATGGTGAATTGCGATGTGTTTTTAGTTTGCTTTGTCATTTCTTACTTTTAATAAAGATTATTGAGCTTTAAACTTCAATTCAAGTAAAGATATTCAATACAACAGTCAAAAGAAAGTTTTTACTTTCTTACATACTTATATATGTTTTATAGAGATTTTTGCATGGCTGCTGCTACCTTTACCTTGGATCTGAAAAGAACAATTCCACTAAGGCATATTAAACAGCAAAACTAAAATATCAACACTATTTCAACACCTGCTGCTATATTCATTTTGAAACTCAAACTGCTAAGTAACCCTAGACAATATTTTGTGAGGTGTGATAAACAAAAGGAATTGCATTGAACTAGCATAACTGAACTAGCATAACAGATTGATATTTTAAGATAAATTTCAATAAATTGACCAGCTACCTCAAATATAGGTGGAGTGTTGTTAGCAAGAGTGGTATAAAAGAAAAAGAGGCTGTTAGAATGATATTTCCTGAGGTATATTGCAGCTTTTGTCCCTCCACATTCTGTCAGCGACTCACTGTGCTGGCGACGAAACAGCACCACTGCTGTGGTGTAATGTCGCAACTGCAGATACAAATTATAATCCACCGATTGCAATGATTTTTGCCGTTTTACGTGAAAATATATATTACGTGAAAGTCTATATTTTTGGACAGTAATGTTGACCCAGGGGGTGAATAAAGGCCTCCTATACTGAATCGATGTATTTTTTTAAGAAAAAAAAAATATTTTAAAACTTAATAATTACTTTAATCGATCTTGTGCCAGTAAGTTACTGTAATTAGGATTTACAGTACCCAACTGTATTTCAGTTTACAGTAAGGTACTGTAGTAATGTACTGCCATATATTATTGTAATGCATTGTTTTGTATATAGATTTCATTAAATTTTATAATTTTTATATAGAATTATTTTTATAGTTACTACTGATATGCAATTCAAACAGACACAATTATTCCAAAATATTACATTCTTTATTTAAACATTGCATATATAACATTGAAACACAGAAAAATTATTCCAAAGCTGGAACACTGCATCTTCACTCTTTCTCCCATCTAAGGCATTCCAGGTGCTGCTCCAAAATGTAGGCCACCTTTGCTCACCATCCACTTTGTTACATAGAGAAATTTGTTCCCTGAAAAAAAAAAAAAAAAGAAATTACACATTTGTAAAAGACAAACCCCCATATGAAATACACAAACCTCTCAAAATCATAGTGAAGTTATTATCTTACCATGAATTATCAGTCCCAGTGTGGCTGGCCTGCTCTTGTCCTTTGTGATGCTTCATTTGAGTTGCCTTTAAACACACACAAAATGCAGTAAATATTAAATTCAGTTTATAAATTAAAAAAATCTAATGCTACAACTAGAAAGGCAGCTAGTCATAAAACTTTTGTTTAACCTAGTTAACATACGATTTTGTATTCTCAACTATAGGCTACTGGTGAACTTTAATTAACACCTGAACAAAATTTCACATTAGTTAACTTACTGTTAATACAAGATTATGCCTTGCGTGTTAAAATAATTTTATTTGGTAATTTAATAAGCTGACAGCGTCGTTTGTTAATTGAAAGTACAGCGCAGTTTATTGTGGTAAAGTTTGTATCATAATGTTGACGAGTAAATGTTACTAGGTTAAACTGTTGGGCAAAAATCTGACAAAAAACACACAAACAGACATACAAATATGTATTTTTACCTTGCTTGCTTGTAATGCCGAGTTCAGACTGCATGATTTTAGCACCGATTTTGACTCGCCGACAGGTTTTGAGAAATCGCCGACAAATGCCCGAAATCACAGGCAAATCGGTGCTCCTTCATGCGAGTGACAATCACACAGTGTGACGTATCAAAGACGCGATCTGAGAGAATCGCCGACGTGTCGCCGACACCCGTGAGATATTTGGCATGCTAAATATCTGGACCTGTCGGCGATTCATAATCATGCCGTGTGAAAGGTGATCTGACTGAAAATAGCATCGGCGATTACCTACAGCCAATGAGACAGCAACATCCAGGCCAGCGGGAAGTTGGGGGAGGAGTTACGAAGGTATAGACCACAATATCAACAAGCATAGTTTCGGCTTCTTTTCTTTTCGCTGCAAATGAGTGCACATGCAATTTGTATGACAAGCTTCTTTCGGGCTGGCATTTTTTTATAATAATCCCAGTCTCACGTGAGAACTTGCACGCCTGACCTCGCGTTGTTTCCATGTCACGTCTGGCGTGTGTTTGGTTGTGAGACGTAGTTTGCGGACCGGGACAAAGTTGTCGCAGATTCGTCCTATTGTAAAGTCATGCAGTGTGAAACCCAGCAGCGACGGAATGCTACCCCAGATAGTCATGCAGCGTGAAAACATCTGTGACGCGATTGCTTTGAAAATCATGCAGTATGAACTCGGCATAAGGTGCGTCAATAAACAGCGCAGATGCTCTCCGGAACTCTCCCGCTCACAGGTTCCGTCCCCGGGGAGAACCCCCGGCGCTGCCTCGCTGGTTCCGTGTCCTCAGACGCGAGCCGCGCGACAAAAGACAGTATAGAAACCATTATAATCCGTGATACTATCCACAATAGATGCAGGACAGTAAACTGATGCCCCAGTATATTTCTGAAGTACAGTAGTACTCTAAACACGCTGTTTCACTCGCGCTGTTTCTGACACGAAGGATAACTCCTGTAGCGCAAAATCCTGTCAGTCCAAATGTAAGAAATGAGGAAAAGAATTATCTCAATGGAGTGGCACCAAAGAGGTCGTTACCGCAAATACAGTAGTATACCTCAATTTTTAAAAATACAGTTAGTCTCTGTATGTGGTGTTTGACGTCACAGAAAATTCCCATGATTCAAAGGGAATTACAGTTATTTACTTTAAAGGGAATTTGCTGTTTTATACTGGGTGATATACAGTAAAAAAACTAGAAATTACAGAAATGTCTAACAGTGTGGTTGTACACGGAAGCAGCTCTGGGCAGATGACGTATGAAGTGGGCATGCACCGCTCAGAAGTAACAAACGCAAACGCACTGTGGAGAGATCAAAATAAAACAGCTGTCATGAATTAGATGTACAAAATGAGGATTTGTAAAGAAAAATGCGTGAGGATTTTGATATAAACCAAGAGGAGACTGGTTTTCTTTTGCTAAAGTAAGAAAACTTTGCTTCCTTTGCTCCTGTAAACAAACATTGGTTTGTGGGAGACTCACTGGCGCATGCACAACGTCGACGTTCTAAGTCATCCGCCCGGAAGGGCTTCCGTTCATGACCAGTTGGCGCAAGCTAGATTAAAGTGATTATCAAGTTTTAAATATGTATATTTTTCTTACAAAAATGCATAGATTCGCTATAGGAGGCCTTTATTCACCCCTTGGAGCCGTGTAAGGCGCTTTCTATTATGGATGGATGTACTTTATTGGACTTGTTTTGGACGGATGAAGAGAAACACCCGTCCATATGCAATTCAAAAACTTGGAAATGCCAGGGTAATTTTTATTATAACTCGTCTAAAAGATGCACCTATGCCTGGAGGGTAAATAATGGGCTAATTTTCATTTTTGGGTGAACTAACCCATTAAATCTGAAAACACATAGGCTGCAAATGTATTCATTTATTCTTCTTTTTTGAAGGTTTTTTTTTTTAATGCCCATTTTTATTATTAAAGTAAATATTTAAAGAACATTTCACCTAAAAATGAATTCTGTCATTTTTTGCTCACGGGGACAATGTTCAATTTGAGTGAACTATTTCTTTAAATGTTTATACTTTATAATGTTTTAACTGCTGTACAAAATATTTCTTTATCTAAAATTAACAGTAAAATCTCATCTTGGTTTTCCTGATATTTCATTCCTGATAAATCCCATATTCGCGCAAACTCGTTTGTTGTTCTTCTTATCTCTAAATTTCACACCGCTCATACCAGAATGAAAAGAGACTGAAAGGACACTCTCACTACATGACAGCAAATGAAGAACATTAATGATAGCCATGCAATGATTAGCCTGTGTTTCTCAATGCAGCCATAGATGTAGATGTTACAGATTTAACTCTACAGCCCTTTATCCGTCTGTTTTACGGAGCACTCATTCTCTGAAATACACACTGTGGGAGTGAAGAGGCATGACCGCGCCAGCAATTACTGACTCCGCACCTCTGACTCTTTAATTTGTTCCTCACGGACTTGCCTGCAGCCAATACGCAAAATCAATAGTCTCTCATCCAGAAGAACTACTGCCAACAGCTCCACTGACATATGAAGATACATGTTCTTACATGAGGTCAAAAAAAGAGGATTGCACATATTGTTTCTTGCAACGTTTTTGTAATGTTCAGTGATGGGCTTAATTGTTTGTTTGTGTGTTTTTTTCTTCGCAGTCTTTATTCTTCTGCAAATCCGCTAAGTGGCTGTCTGTCAATGCGAGGTAAATTGTTCTTACTGAGCTGTTAATCTATGCTAGATCCATGAGCTATTTAGTTGTAGTGCAGTAAGTGTTTCTCTGTTCGGAGGAAACCACTCATTAACGCAGCATGTAACAGGATTTGCTCTTAGCACTTAGCAGTTGTCGAAATCCACTTTACCTGGTTTTTCTCATTATGTGATAATGGACGGAGAATCACAGTGGCTCGATAGCCTCGCAATTAATCTCATCTGCATTGTGTTAACTGTGTTACTAGGAGAGGGTTGCTGCTTTACAACATTTTGCCAGACACTTTTTAGAGCACATAGTAGGTTAATATGAAATGAGAGAGGGGTTGCGCTGGGGTTGCCCAATAATGCTTTACATTTTCATTAACATAACTTATGTAATTAAATGGAACAGGACATGTTTTATTGATGAATTCACACCCGTTTTCCAGTACACAACTCCCTGTTGTAAACCAATACCTATAAGGAAGATGAGAACACATGCTTCTACAACATCTGTACACTTAAAAATGTTTAACCCAACCTTCTGGGTAGTTTAATTTAACTCAACTATTGTTTAAAAATGACTATATGGCTGGCTTAAAATAAACCCAAAATGGATTGTAACATCTGACACATAATTACTAGAGACATCAACAATAATCAAAACGGTGAACATTTATTAGTAAGCTATATAAAAAAAAAAATGTTTATTATTTAATTATTATTTGTTTAACTTATTAATAAATGTTAATTTATTGAAAATATTAATAAACGTTAATTTCCAACCTATTTTGGATTCATTTTAAACAGGATTTAAGCATTTTTATGCTATAGTTGTCACGATAATAAGGAGGTCTGGGTCCAAATGCAGGAAGAGGGATATTTAATAATAAAACAATAAACAAACAAACAAAAGGCCAACACGGCACAAAACTAATAGACTTTAAACACAAAAACTGAACAAAACAAGAAACACGATCTAGAGCACGGGTCAGGATAATCAGGAACACAGAGACAGACATCCAGAGACATAAGACAATGCAGCCATGAAGCAGGAGTGAAAGGTGAGAGTTTTTAAAGACCAGATAATAGTGAACAGATGTGAGTGAATCAGTGCTAATGACAAAGACAGGTGAATGCAATCAGGAAGTGCAGTGTAGGAACAGCGACCTCAGGAGGCTGAGGGGAAACCCGCAGCCCAGAGTCATGGCAGTACCCCTCCCCTACGGAACGGCTTCCAGACGTTCCCTGAGGCCGAAACAAGTCTGGAGGGAGGTGGAACGGGGGACTGGTGAAACAGGGGGAGGGATGGCGGGCCAGGCCCGTGCAGTGGAGGAACGTGAGTTGGCTTCGCCGCCAGAGGAACGTCAGTCGCCAGAGGAACATCAGCGGGCACCGCTGCCAGAGGAACACGAGCCGGCATAGCCGCCAGAGGAATGTGAGCTGCCATAGCCGCCAGAGGAACGCCAGCAGTCACCGCCGCGTCCGGCACAGAGAAAGCGGTCACTGCTGCGTCAGGAACAGAGAAAGCGGTCACCGCCGCGTCAGGAACAGAGAAAGCGGTCACCGCCGCGTCAGGAACAGAGAGAGCGGTCACCGCCGCGTCAGGAACAGAGAGCGCGGTCACCGCCGCGTCCGGAACAGAGAAAGCGGTCATCGCCGCGTCAGGAACAGAGAAAGCGGTCACCGCCGCGTCAGGAACAGAGAGAGCGGTCACCGCCGCGTCAGGAACAGAGAGCGCGGTCACCGCCACGTCCGGAACAGAGAAAGCGGTCATCGCCGCGTCAGGAACAGAGAAAGCGGTCACCGCCGCGTCAGGAACAGAGAGAGCGGTCACCGCCGCGTCAGGAACAGAGAAAGCGGTCACCGCCGCGTCAGGAACAGAGAGAGCGGTCACCGCCGCGTCAGGAACAGAGAGCGCGGTCACCACCGCGTCCGGAACAGAGAGAACGGTCACCGCCGCGTCCGGAACAGAGGGAACGGTCACCGCCGCGTCAGGAACAGAGAGAGCGGTCAACACCGCGTCAGAAACAGAGAGAGCGGTCACCGCTGCGTCATGAACAGAGAGAGCGGTCAACAAAAACTCACTTTTAAACAAAAACTCACTTAATTTTGACTTGTTTTTACTAAAAACAAGACAATAATTTTTACTTGTCTAGAAAATCATTCTTGATTTAAGAATTTTTAGATATTTTGGCTGGAAACAAGACAAAATTCTAAGTAAGAAAAACTACCTGGACAAGTGCATCTATTATGTTGCCTAGTTTATTTAAAACTGCACCTTTCCTTATTTTAAACATAGCCAAAAAGCCACGTGTTGACTGTGAAACACAGTAGACTTCATTTATATGCATTTATGGTACATTTCCGTGTCAATCCATGTTCATTTTTACAGCGAACAATGCACTGTAACATTAATTCAGCGCATACAGCGCAGCAAAAAATAGACTCGGTGCCGAAACGATCGCTGCACTGCTGCAAATGCACCGCTTCTAGGACGTACTGCCGGAGAGCAACCGCATGCAGTGTAAACGCTCTAATCCGTTAACATGGGTGCTGAAAAGAATACGTAACGCATACGCACTGCAGACGGAGCAGGTTCGACCATTTCCATCTCTTTTCCTTGCTGCTACAGTCTGTAGTAGTGATGGGTCGTTCTTGAACGATTCGTTCATTTTGAACGAATCTTTAATGTGACTCGGGAAGAACGAGTCATCTCCGGGAGTGATTCGTTCAGTCGCGCATGCGCAATTGCGCAACTATGAACGAACGACTCAAACCGAAAGACTCGAGAGATGAACTAATCAATTCTGTTTCCGGCTCAGACTGCATAGGTAAAGCGTATGGGGCTGTCACGTGATGAACGAACGACTCAAACCCGAAAGACTCGAGAGATGAACTAATAGGTGCGTTCGACTTCATGCAGCGCTGCGCAGACCGATCGGCGACTGACTTGAAGTAGTGCATGCCGGTTAGAAATTTTGTCCGACTTGAACCGGCGCTGACGCCACGTGACGTTCACGTGTGGCATCAAAGTAACGCGAGAGCGTTTCGAGAACAGCCGGCTTGCTCAGCCAGCGCAGCATTTCAGAAGGGACTGCGCCAGGCTGTGATGACGTCACAGCTTCTCATGATTGGCCACATTCACCACATGACGATGACCACTTATAGTATTCAGCTGCATATTTAAGTAATATTTTTTATGGAATAACTAAAATGTCACAGACATTTAATGTAATGTGGTCAACACTGATTGATGCTGAAATCTGTAGTTGCTGCTTCACTTGCATGTGCTGCATTTCTTCCAACAAAAAAGGTATTTCTATAGCTTCCAATTCATCTGCAATAAAGTAGGCAAACGCCACGTGATCTGCCATGTTTGAGGGAGCAACGAGATCTCCAACTTGTCCGACTTGACGGCTCCGTTTTCAGCTCCTCCCCGACTGCTTTCGGCTAATCTCGCCGATAGGTCTGCGCAGAGCAGCATGAGCTCGAACACACCTATTCAATTCTGTTTCCGGGTCAGACTGCATAGGTAAAGCGTATGGGGCTGTCACGTGATGAACGAACGAATCAAACCCGAAAGACTCGAGAGATGAACTAATCAATTCTGTTTCCGGCTCAGACTGCATAGGTAAAGCGTATGGGGCTGTCACGTGATGAATGAACGACTCAAACCCGAAAGACTCGAGAGATGAACTAATCAATTCTCTTTCCGGCTCAGGTAGCATAGGTTAAGCTTATAGGGCTGTCACATGATGAACGAACCCCGACAGATAGAGGTGAGGGAGCTAATCATAGACTGAAGACCCAGGTAAACAATGAATTAATCTTTTCTGTTTCTAATAGCATTATAGTTTTGTCTTGTTTGTAGTGTGATCAACGTTTGTATAAGCAGTAGATGTGTTATGGAAGTAACACGTAGCTTTTTAATCATATTTTGGTAAAATGAACGAAATGACTCGAAAAAAGATTCGTTCATTTTGCTGAACGAGACTCAAAGATCCGAGTCGGTAAAATGATCCGAACTTCCCATCACTAGTCTGTAGCGACAACAGACCGCAAAGGATGATGGCCACGCCTGGGCTGATGGGAAATGTAGTTCCCGCTACCTCCCGTTCGCTCCATTCGCCTGAGCAAACTTTTCTCAGAAGACCTATCGTTTTATCGAGTCATGCGACCACGGTAGTATCGAAAAAATTTGTTATTGCGGTATGACGGTATTTACAATACCGTTACATCCCTAATATATATAAATAAAAAACGGGAAATGCTGTTGGTTTGTGGACAGTCATGGCTAAGACAAAGGAGCTCACTGAGGACCTGCGGCTGCACATTGTGGCTGCTCACAAGTCAGGAAAGGGCTATAAGACCATATCTAAATGTTTTGAAGTTCCAGTGGCTACAGTGCAAAGTATTTTTATGGTCAGATGAAAAAAAAAAAAATTGTTTGGCCACAATGATGTAGCCTTCATTTGGCGTAAAAAAGGAGGAGCCTTCAACCCTAAGAAAACCATCCCCACTGTCAAACATGGTGTTGGGAACCTAATGTTTTGGGGGTGTTTTTCAGTCGGTGGACCAGGGAACCTAATCACAGTAAACGGCACCATGAAAAAGGAGCAATACATCAAAATTCTAACCAGTGGACATTTCAGCATGACAACGACCCAAAACACACAGCAAAAGTGGTGAAGAAATGGTTAGCAGACAAAAACATTAACGTTTTGCAGTGGCCCAGCCAGAGTCCTGACTTAAATCCAATTGAGAATCTGTGGAGGGAGCTAAAGATCAGGGTGATGGCAAGGAGACCCTTCAACCTGAAAGAGTCGGAACTCATCGCTAAAGATGAATGGGCAAAAATACCAGTGGAGACAAAAAGCTGGTCAGCAATTTTAGGAAGCGTTTGATTGCTGTAATAGCCAATAAAGGCTTTTCTATTGATTATTGAGAAGGGTATGAATAATTCTTACATTTTTGTTCAAATGTAAATAAAAGATGAGTAATAATTTTTTCCTCAATGATGCCTCTTGTACATCGTCTTATTATCTTCTGGGAGACGTCTGTATCAATTCTAATAAAAAATTGCTGGTTGAATAAAAGTAACTTTAAATCAGAATTTGCCAGGGGTATGAATAATTTCGGGCTTGACTGGATATGTAGTTAGAAAAAAATTCTACTTTGAATAAATGCTGCTCTTTATTACTTTTTTATTCATTAAAGAAGCTGAAAAAAAGGTTCCAAAAAATAAAATATTAAGCAGTACAAACGGTTTCCTACATTGATAATAAATCAGAATATTAGAATGATTTCTGAAGAATCATGTGACACTAAAGACTGGAGTAATGGCTGATAAAATTCAGCTTTGCATCACAGAAATAAATTATATTTTAAAGTATATTCTAATATAAAAAACATTATTTTAAATAGTAATAATATTTAACAATATAGCAAATCAAATAAATGCAGCCTTGATGAGCATAAAAGACTTCTTTAAACAGCTCGAAAAATCTTACTCATCCCAAACTTTTAAAACATTTTTTTTATTTACTATAAAAAGAAAATAATTTTCATTATTAGGGTAGATATTAAATAAGTGGAGTTTGATCTCATGCCTTTAAACTGCAGAGATTTGTTTTATTTTCTCTGGCATTTTTTTCTGAAGTTCTTCTGTAACTTTCTATGGTTTTTACTGTGAGTCAAGACTGAGATCTCTCTCCCTAAGCGTCTTATTTTTAGACATTGTGCATATTCTCCCCCTGAACATGGACTACATGGCCCCTGTTCATTAGTGTTATGGGCAGGGGGCGGTACGTGTTCTTTACGTGTGTGTGTATTGTGGCTTTTTAAGGGCCAGACTGTGAAGTGCCGGTGAGGAAGCAGCCCGCAGACTGTTTGCACTGATGTCACAGAGAGGTATGATGACGTGTATGCACCAACAGTGCAGTTAGGTCTGTCAGTGTGCATCCATCACGAACGTGGCCGGTCACTGGCCTCTCTCCATCCCCACAGCTGAGACCAATGTGGACAGACAGTTGGAGCCCCTTGTATTTAAAGCTAAGAAGTTCAGACAGATGACACCCCTCAGGGAGGGCTGCAAATGTGCGTCCCCTCCCCTGTGCTTTTTGAAATTCCCGGAGTGAGAGATCCTGGTTATTGCCTGTCACTGTTTCGATTCGGTTGTTGACTAGCTGGTCATCCAAGAGTCTATTGAATCTCAGCTATGTTCTCCGGTTGCGTCTCTCCAAATGAGATGTAGAGGGAGAAAATAATGCTGGTTGCCATTTAGCCTAATACTAAGAGACACTTTGAACAAGTCGAAACATGACCCGTGGACCACAAGCCACAAATTCTAAATCATTGATGAGATGCTCCTCTTAGCTATACGCTCTGGCTGCCCTGTCAATCTTCTTTGCCAATTATGCGCCACC
The DNA here is from genome assembly GCF_049309525.1 of Garra rufa. Classification (NCBI taxonomy): domain Eukaryota; kingdom Metazoa; phylum Chordata; class Actinopteri; order Cypriniformes; family Cyprinidae; genus Garra; species Garra rufa. The sequence continues at coordinate 21,119,696 of NC_133381.1, forward strand.
ATCCTTTATGTTTTTCAAGGATGAGGTTGTGTTTTTGCTGTGACCTTCTCTTTATGCTGGATTCATGCTTGAAGCGTCCTATGATATTGTTCTTTTCAGTCACATCAGAATGATCGCTGTCATAGTTCATCTTATTTGATTGCCTTCTACCAAGATTAACTACATGGCTGAAACACATACCTATGCCAACTGTGCTGATTGAGAATGCCCAGAGGATCATTTTATTCCTCAGACGTTGCCTTTTGATAGCTCTGGAGCCAAGTGGAGTTCTCGGTTCTGTTTCAGTAAGGCATCACTTTTGTTTAATATATTTTTTATCTGAAAATGTGTAGCATAATTCAGATGATTTGGTCTCGAAAGAATTTAATGAGATGCAAATATATATTAATAAAGTTTTAATTGAGTTTGTAATTATTTAGTACTGACCTGAATAAGACATATAGTCCACAAGAGAAAATAATAATTACATTTATAAAAATGACCCCGTTCAAAAGTTAACAAACACTTGATTCTTAATAGGCCTACTGTGTTGTTACCTAAATTAAATTATTATTTTTTTGAGTGTGTGTTTATAGTGATAGTTGTTCATGAGTCCCTTGTTTGTCCTGAACAGTTAAACTGCTCGCTGTTCTTCAGAAAAATCCTTTAGGTCCATTATTTGTTTTTTCCAGCATTTTTGTGTATTTGAACCAGGGCTTAAAAACGAAAAAAAAAAAAAAAAAAAAATCCATTCGGTTCACTCCGAGCAGAATCGATATTATAACGTTTCTGTTCTTGCGTTCCTCATTAAACAATACGTTCCGAAAACGGTTTTCTAGAAAAAATACTGGTTAATAAACGTTATTTTATTACACGGCGCGATAGATAGATAGATAGATAGATAGATAGATAGATAGATAGATAGATAGATAGATAGATAGATAGATAGATAGATAGATAGATAGATAGATAGATAGATAGATGCAGATAAATCCAATTGAGAATCTGTGGAGGGAGCTAAAGATCAGGGTGATGCAATTTTCTTGTTTGATAATACTATAGCGAAATAAGCCCCTTCAAGACCATCCGCTTAACATCCTGACCACACGGCTTAATCTGCGATAAAAACCTGTTGACTTATTCCTTACCTAATATGCATGATAGGCTATTTTCACTCAAACAAAACAGAACTCCAGATAGTTATGATTTTACATTTAATGCATAAAAGTAAAAGAAAACGTAATGCATTGTAACATTATAAAACAACAACAGATTTTTTTTTTTTTTTTTTTTTACATTTAACACAACAGATCAACAACTTAAATTATAATATACCAAACAGGCTACTGGAAAAACTGGATGGGCTTCAGCAAAATATTTTATATAAAAAAAAAGTCAATCTATAGCCTACTTAAACTACAAGTTTTAATTAGGCTACAATAACTTAAACCTAAACATACCTTTGCACATGAAACAGCCAGGTGCTAACCTTAAGCTTGTCGCATCAGAAAGGGCTCTGCTTATGACGTCTGCTTGGCGGGCATTTCAAGTTGTATGCGTCACCGTCGCATTTGCGCACACAATTTGAATTCATGATTTTGGTCTGCCAAATTGATATAATAAAGAGAACGATAAAAATACCGTTATTAACCGGTTAATTTGGAATTTCTGTTTCCATTTCTGTTCAGAACGATTAAAATTGATTTTGTTTTTGTTTTTGTTTTTGTTCCTGTTCAATGTCATTTGTTTTCGTTTTTCGTTTTCGTTCCTTGAACCGGTTCAGAGCCCTGATTTGAACCCTTTCCAACAATGACTGTATGATTTTGACATCCATCTTTTCAAACTGAGGACAACTGAGGGACTCATATGCAACTATTACAGAAGGTTTAAATTCTCACTCATGCTCCAGAATAAAAAACAATGCATTAAGGGGTGTAAACTTTGGAACAGAATTAAGATATGCACATTTTTCTTATTTTTACTAAATATCATTTTTTTTCCATTTAGTGCTGTCCTTCAGAAGCTACATTAGACACTTACATGTTTCCCAGAAGACAAAATCAGTTAAATTTACCCTGATCTTCAAATTCGAAAAGTTTTCACCCCCAGCTTTTAATGCATTAGGTTTCCTTCTGGAGCATAAGTGAGCATTTGAACCTTCTGTAGTTGCATATGAGTCCCTCAGTTGTCATTAGTGTGAAAAGATGGATCTCAAAATCATGCAGTCATTGTTTGAAAAGGTTCAAATACACCAAAATGCTGAAAAAAAAACAAAGAATTTGTGGGACCTGAAGGATTTTTCTAAAAAACAGTGGGCAGTTTAACTGTTCAGGATAAACAAAGGACTCATGAAGAACTATCACTAAACAACAACAACAACAACAACAAAAGCTGTAGATCATTCAGGTAACAACACAGTATTAAAAAAAAATTGAACAGGGTCATTTTTATAAATTCAACTATTATTTTCTCTTGTGGACTATATGTAAACATATTTTATGTGAAATTTTATTCAGGACAGTACTAAATAAAAAAATAACATGCATTTTGTCTGATCCCTCTTATTTTGGTAAAATAATTCACATTTTGCAGATTCTACAAGGTGTATGTAAACTTTTGATTGTGCATTATTTAAAATAAGTACTTGTACTATGGTGCCATTGAATGCTTGAATCTGTTTGGCTGACAGACATTCTAAGGTGTGCATTATTTTCAGGGAAACGCACGGCGAACATAGTTCCAGGCAGCTCTTAACATCTAACATCTCTTAACATCTATATCACTTCGTCACATGACTTCAGTTATTTCAAAGGTTCTTACAGCCTAAAACAGCAAAATAACCAAAACCCACAATGACACTGGCCAATCAAATAAATACAGTAAACAACAGGATAAAAATGACAGATTATTTCCATGTTTTTGCCACAAAATTACACTTTATTATGTACGGAAAGCACATACTCCACTTCTTCCACTCTCTCTCCCTTGCAGATGCACACACATACAGTTTGCACACACGTTAACATACACGCTGATGTTGTTAGCGCTGCTCTGACAATTAACAGCTTAAAAACTACATGACATTTCTCACAAGCGAGGTAACAACGGTGCTCTTCCTGAAGAAAATGAACTTAAAGTTTCACTATTAGTAGCAAAGCTGCTGCCGATCACTCTTGAGAGACACACAGACTCAGAGAGGTAATTCACAAGCTCTTTCTCTCTTTCTGTCTGTCTGCCTGCCTGTCTGTCTAAAAACTTAATTATTAACTGTATAGGTCAGCTATCAACAGCTCAAGCATTGTTACTAGGTCTAAAATGACGGAGGCGTTGGATAAGCTGCGTGAGAAATGAATCCTACTCACAATAGCTTTTTAAGGACAAAAACTGGACAAATGTCTTGAAATATATAATCTGATGAATGTCTTGAAGTGTGGTAACCATAGTATAAGCAGAATATTTGACTTTGGTCTGTTGAATAATGCATCACCACCTCGGGTGTGCATTATTTTTTTAATAATTCAATGGCCGTCTTCAATTATTCCTTACATATGTCTTATTATATGTCTTACATCATTATGCCAGTATGCCATCTTTATAAGTTAGTCATTGAATCATTCATTCAAGTCATTAATTCAAAATGTAGATTCAGAAAATGTGATTATCTTGTTAAGCGAGTCATTGAATCATTCATTCAACTGATTCAATCAAAAATATTGTTTCATTTAAAAAAAAAAAAAAAAGTCTATCTGGAACATTGGCAGAGCACATTTAGATCAAGTAACCTGTGATATTTTGTATAAATTGTAAGTTACTCATTATTAACTTATTTTTTTCTGAACTATTGTATAAAAGCAGCGTCAAATTTGCAATCTGTTTTTCAGAATATCACTACCAATGCTACTGAATCACAGCCATAACAACACTCTTGTTCATGTGACATTGCTTAAAGGGATAGTTCACCCAAAAATGAGAATGCTGTCATTAATTACTCACCTTTATGTCGTTCCAAACCCGAAAGACCTTTGTTCATCTTCGTAACACAAATTAAAATGTTTTTGATGAAATTCGAGAGCTTTCTGAGCCTGCATGGAAAGAAATGCAACTAAAACATTCAATGGCCCAGAAGGACATTGTTAAAATATTCCATGTGACATCAGTGGTTCAACCTTAATTTTATGACGCTACAAGAATAGTTTTTGTCCACAAAACTTCCGTTTTAGTCTTCAACACACATTAACAAGAGTACCATGAAATTGCTGAATGAAGTCATTATTTTTGTTTTATTTGCGCACAAAAAGTATTCCTGTAGCTTCAAAACATTGATTCATTCACAACAAGGTTGAACCACTGCTGTCACATGACTATTTTAAGGATGTCCTTACTAACTTTCTACCTTTCTACTACCTCTCAGATTTCATAAAAAATATCTTAATTTGTGTTCTGAAGATGAACAAAGGGGTTACGAGTTTAAAACGACACGAGGGTGAGTAATTAATGACAGAGTTTTCATTTTTTTAAGAAAGAATGGAGAATATATATTCTTCTGCCCTGCAAGTATATATTCTCATGCCCTGAAAGTATCATGAAATTCTTGAGCATTACTCTTTTAAGCAGTTCTACACATTTTCATTGTCACTCTGGTGTATTGTTTTCAAGTTTCAAAGAAAAAAAAAATCAAGTTTATTCAAGCTTATTCGCCTATTATTAAATGTAAATATTTAAAAAGGAAAACAAGAGATGGAGAGCAAATGCTTAAATCGTCAGATCTGTAGATACACTGAGCTTGTATATTCATTAAACTCCAGAAACAAATGTTTTCTGAGAACTTCAGATTGTTTATTGATTTTCATCTCTGAAGCTTGAGTAAGTCTGTCTGAGGGGCTCCCACGGGACTCCAGGGGTTCGATGAGGGTGTCACGTTTCAAACCTGGCTGCACACTGTGCCATGTCAACTCCTGGGATATGATAACAGGTAGAATGAGTGGAGAGGACAGCAGTCCTGTTTTATCTGGGTTCCTTACTGGTTCTCATTACAGGGTTGGAGTACACCATGACTTAGATTTTTAAGTCGTCTCTGCACTGCTGTGATCCAACCGAGAAAAATACATTGTAACAGTGGAGCTGATATCCACAAGGAGTTAATTCTACTTGATCTGACCTTTAAAAATTACTTTGTATATTTTCAGGTTGTTTCAGTCATAATTTCATATTCTCAATAATCATTTGATGTATCTGTGTGCATAATTTCAAGCAGTTACATTACTTCTACATTTTTAATTTATGTTCAATTGTGAATGCTCCTCTTTGTAATATATGTGCCGCTTCAGATGCAGCTCTTTGTGGTGTAAAAACATAGTAACGACTTGTTTTTGTTTGTGTACACATGTGAGAGCCAGACAGAGAACTGGCACACGATACAGCAGCTACTTAACAGACACACTCCGCTTGTTTTCTTATGTATGTCACGCTCATATAAATAGCATTGATTTAAGTACCAACCATTCACAGCATCTGTGCTTTTTGGCAAAGGCTTCCTTTTGGCACATGGACCTCTTTATTTAGGTCCTTGGGTTTTCTTCTTAAATGGACCTTGAGGACAAACAGCCACCTTGCCAATGGCTCCACGTTGACAATCCCAGATTAGGAAGATCTGCGGCCTCACCTTAGCGGGCGCTGTGTCTGAGTGGGTTCCTGGTATCGCATGACCAGTCATAATGGTGCGTAAGCCACATTGGGGACGCTGTCAGCACTGTGCTTCTGTTTACTTTGCCTACTCAGAAACCATTGGCCAAGCCCCTTTGGAAAAGCAGATGATCCTCCCAGCCATTGGCAGTGAACTGGTTTTGACATTTATTAAAGGAAGATGTTTGAAAACAGATTCAAATTCAACTCTCAGACAAATGTCCAATGAGATCTACTGACATGATAACTAACAAACATTGCTGTCTGAGAGGCATTGCAAATATATTTATGCAACAACTTAGAGCACATCTGTTGCTGTGAATCATAATTTGAGGCACAGCTTGGTGCCCTAGTAATTACAAAATCTAATACGTTTGCTCTCACTTAAAAGCCTTCATGTTTCATACACATGAAACAGCAAACAAGAGATAAGACTTCAAAACACGGCTGCTTTCAAGGTAAAGCAAGATTCAGGTCTAGATGTTCAGGATTGTTTTTCAGACTACCTTTTTGGGCTCTGGTGAGGATGTTATTAATGCATTTTATTAATTTATTTTTTCTCTAGTAGTAGATAATGTTTGTTAGGAATAATGTATGTTTGTTTCTTCATTTTTTATTAGAAAGAATGTTTGTTTGAAGCTAGGCATTCATCACTGGATTCTTGTTTGTTTATTTATTATCTAAAACAGTAGTAGATGTTGCTCGTTTGATGTTAGAATTGCGTTACTGCTTTTGGTTTGTTTCTTATTAGTTTATTTATTTATTTTACTAGTAGTGACCATGTTTTTTGATGTTAGGAATTTATGGTGTTTTTTTGTTTATTTAATTTAGTAGTAGTAGATGTTTGTCTGATGCCAGGCTTGATACTATATTCATTTATTTATTGTTTTCATAATACTAGAAGATGTTTTTTTGATGTTAGAAATGCATTACTGCTTTCTGTTTGTTTCTTTATTAGTTTATTTATTTTGCAAGTAGTAGACCACGTTTTTTGATATTAGGAATTCATGGTGTTCTGTTTTTTTTTTAGTAGTATTAGATGATGTTTATTTAATGCTAGACTTTTGTTACTACATTTGTTTATTTATTGTTTTCATAATACTAGAAGATATTTGTTTGATGTGAAGAATTTATTGCTGCATTATCTTTTTTGCTTATGCATTTATTCATTCATTCGTTGCTACCTGATCTCATGACGAAAACGTACCTGTGGGAACTTTTTGGCAAGACGCAAAAAAAGTACCAATATCACTTACGACAGTTTGCATGTTTGTCACACTTTAATGTTTCAGATCATCAAACAAATTTAAATATTAATCAAAGATAACACAAGTAAACACAACATGCAGTTTTTGAATGAAGTTTTTTATTATGAAGAGAAAACAAAATCCAAACCCACATGGCCCTGTGTGAAAAAGTGTTTGCCCTCTAAACTTAATATAACTGGTTGGGCCACCCTTAACAGCAACTACTGCAATCAAGCATTTACAATAACTTGCAATGAGTCTGTTACAGCGCTGTGCAGGAATTTTGGCCCACTCATCTTGGCAGAATTGTTGTAATTCAGCCACATTGGAGGGTTTTCGAGCATGAACCGCCTTTTTAAGGTCATGCCACAGCATCTTAATAGGATTCAGGTTAGGACTTTGACTTGGCCACTCCAAAGTCTTCATTTTGTTTTTCTTCAGCCATTCAGAGGTGGATTTGCTGGTGTGTTTTGGATCATTGTCCTGCTGCAGAACCCAAGTTCGCTTCAGCTTATGGGGAAGTCATGAACACTAACCTTAACTGAGGCAAGAGAGGCCTGCAGTTCTTTAAGGCGGCCGTACACGGTGCGATTTTTGAGGTCTTACGAGCTCGCAAGCGATTTTTTTAGTTATCGGAGGAAATCGTCTTTTCTCGTATGGTGTGTGAGAAATTACAAGACAAGCAGAGTGCCTTACGAGCACTTCCCGACCTCACGATCATTTTTAAACATGTCAAAAAACTTCGGGAGCTGTTGGATTCAAAGCGTGACGTGTGTGCTGTTGAACGAGCCGATTTGTTGATCAAACTGGAAATGACCAATCAGAAGCTAAAGAAAAGAAAACCACAGAAGAAGAAAGATGAACATGGCAGCGTCACGGCGACTTTGGACTATCGAGAAAGAGGCAAGAACTCTGGCAAGAACAGCGAGCGCTGTATGATGTATCGAGCAGCATTTATCACGATAGGGTCGTCCGAGATGACATTTTACAGCGGATCGCCCAAGAGCTACATTTATCAGGTGAGCTGTCACCTATTGTTTGCTACAGCTATTGCTAGCTATAGTTTTTTCGCAAGCCATTGCTGCCACAAAGAAAATGATCTCTTCCTCGGAGTCCATGTTTTTGGTGCGGAACTTCGTGAATGTGATTGCCTCGGAAATCGGCAGGTTTTAAAATCATGCTGTGTACAACTGCGTCCGTCACTCGTGACGTGTGCGTGGCCATACGGTCTTCCAACCATCCGAATTCGCACCGTGTACGGCCGCCTTTAGATGTTGTTGTGGGGTCTTTTGTGACCTCTTGGATGAGTCGTCGCTGTGCTCTTGGGGTAATTTTGGTTGGCCGGCCACTCCTGGGAAGGTTCACCACTGTTCCATGTTTTCGCCATTTGTGGTTAATGGCCCTCACTGTGGTTCGCTGGAGTCCCAAAGTTAACCAATCACACACGATTCAGTTGAGTTTATAAATCCAGTGGCCAATCAGAGGCATTCAGATGAGTCATCGCTGAAACAAGCTAACACTTTAGTATAGGGACTAATTCTCACTGTTAACTATTGCCATGCCTATTATTAACATATTGGCTGTTTATCAGTACTTATAAAGCACATATTCTGCATTACCATATTCTATACCCCTATTCCTACCCAATACCTAAACTTAGCAACTACCTTCTTTACTATTAATGAGCAGGAAACTAGGAGTTTATTGAGACAAAAGTTGCAGTTAATGGTTTTGTAATAGTGAGAATTGGACCTTAAAATAAAGTGTGACCAAAATAATAACTATAATTTTTACTCCACAAACCAAAACACTGGCTTGTCCACAAATCCCTCATTAACATCTAAACACAAAAAACCTTTGATATTAAAAATAGGCATATCACTATTTTTCAGAGACACAAAATTAGATAAGTTATGATCAGTAGATCAGAAATGTCACAAATGTTGAGCACAAATTCATTACCAGTCAAATGTTTAAGATTTGTAATGTTTTTTTTTAAAGAATTATCTTCTACTCACTAAGCCTGCATTTATTTTATTTATTTAAACAGTTTTGTTGTTTAGTGCGCACACTCGCTAACTGAATTCTGCCCTCTCGCAAATTCTCTCGTCACAAACAACAAAATGCAGATGTGTGATATAAGTATAAGATTTATTTATAACACAATATAGATGGCTTCACTGATTAACTCGTGCTAGAAGTCCGTGTTAATGTAAATATTCTTTGCTTGTTTTCTGTAGCTGCTGTTTAAATAACTGAGGGAATGTAAGCATTATATTTAGTAACTTACAATGTGTCTATTGAATTGTTATCATGTTAAATACAAATATAGTCATATTGAAAGTATTTTATAACATCTGTATGCTACTTGCCTAAAACAATGTAATTTGTAGTTTATAGATACACTATATTGCCAAAAGTATTGGGACACCCCCTTCTAATAATCAGGTTTGACTACTTTAGTAATTTCCATGAGTACAAATCTTAATGTTAAGCATATAATTGTCACGATGTAGGCAGGAACACACGAACAACGACGTAGTAAAAGACGAATATTTAATAAATCCAACGGAATACAAGCAGACACAGGAACAGCAGGGTAAGACATCCATATAACATTAAAGACCGACAAAAGTACTGGGAAAACACACACCTTAAATAGACAGACTAATTACAAACACAGGTGCAGACAATGACGGAGAAACCAAAACACTCAGAACAGCGGGGAAAATGGGAAAAACCAAACAAGAAAGTCCGGGGGTGTGACAATAATGATATTCTAGGGTATTGTATGATTTTAATTTTGTAACAACAGTTTAGACAGGGCCCTTTTGTATTCTAACATGGTGCATATGTGTATAAAGCAAGGTTCAAAAAGAAATAGTTGATTATTCAATGTGGAAGAACTTGACTCCCAAATTAACAAAGATGGAAATGCAATTTTTAAATACATTAATTATGTTTCTGTCTTTGTTGCCACAGTTTTGAAAGTGCCTTTTTCTGTTCCAAAGAAGGTGGTTTTCCAATACTTTTGTCCATATAGTGTATGTACAAGTCATTGGTGTTTGGTGATGAGTTTTTGGCTCAAGGTCTGCATTTACAGTCACACCAGAGGTGTTCAGCTGGGACTAGGACTTGGTTTTACTAGATCAGTCAAGTTCATCCACACTGACTGAATTAATAGTTTTTTTTTTAACCTTGCTTTATACACAGATGCATTGTCATGTTAGAATAGAAAAGGGTCCTGTCCAAACTGTTGCTATAAAATTGGAAGCAAATAATAGCCTATAATATAATCATGCTTAAACAAGATTTGTACTCATGGAATTTTCTAAAGTAGTCAAACCTGTTCATTAGAAGGAGGTGTCCCAATATTGTGTTTTGACAGTCTATGTGCCATGGTTTTACTGGTTCTTAGACATGGTACATGGTACCATCTCATGTCATCCTGTCATTTATTTATTTTTAAACTGGAATTCACCTGCACAGATCAAACTTTGAGAACTTTGACAGTGCACAACTAAACATCCCCATTACGTCTTTGTACAAGCCCCAGTCAGCAGGAACGTGCTCTACCAGCTCTTGTTATGGCATCTGAGATGAGGGAGAAGACTCTCATCACCGAAGCATGTCCTGTATAAAAAGCATGAAACAGAGAAGACGCTGTTTGTTACATATTGATGCCTATCAGCCCTAAAGATGGGAGCCATGTTTCATCCCCCCTGCGCTTCTCCGTTGCTTGGCAGACATGCCCCTTGCCGCTGCATAATCATATTAATTTATGCCCTGAATCAATTATGCATTCAGATTCTCCTGATAGCTTGTCACTTTTTATCCATTAGTCTTTGTGTGCCGGTTGTGGGATGGTAAATAAATAGAGAACACAACACGCCCCGCGTTGCCGGAGGTGTGGTGAGGCATCCGAGTGTATTTGTGGAGATTTAAGGGTTATTAAGCGAAAAGGGGGCAGTCTCTTTAATTTTTCTTATCTTGTTTGACACCTCGGCGGGTTTGTTAATGGCGGCGAAGGAGGGGCAGACAGGGTTGAAGGTGTCACATCTGAGTCGTATTAACAAAGAAAGAGGAAGTTCACCAGGATGCTTGCCATAAACGATCATGCCACAAAATGCAAATAGTTCCTCTGATGAGGCATGTTGCTGCTCTCTTGACAGTGTCAGAATAGCGCAATTACCTGGGAGAAGAGAGCTGGCACTGGAGGGAGGTACGAGCTGGAGGAGACAGACTTCGGCATCTGGGCTCGTATTCACAAATTGTCTTATTGCCGAGAGTGTTGATGTGGAATGGGATAGCCACCTCTGAACTGACCTTAAACAAGATATGTAAGGATGATTCACAAGCACTGTCAGGAAGACCAGCTGTGATGTGGACTTCTCATTGAGAGACTGCACAACTCTTCTTTTTTTTTTTTTGCCAGACAGTACTATCACTGTGTGTTTGCTGCTAATGGCAAAACTTATTTGTTTAAATATATACTATCTGGATAGAGAGATAATGGTGAGCAGCTCTCTCGGGCTAAATTGGCACTTGCATGTTTGGTAGTCCAGCAAACCGAATGCAGACTGCTGAGGGGACCAACTGCACTTCTAGTCCAGACATTTCACAGAGACGACAGGGCAAATGTGGAGTGCACACCAACTCAAATTTAGCCAATAATAATAATAATAATAATAATAATAATAATAATAATAATAATAATAATAATAATAATAATAATAATAATAATAATAATAAATAAATAAATAAATAAAAACAATACAATAATTTAAATAATTTAAGTTGTCCTGCTGTCTGACAATTTTCACTCAGATATTGCTAGTAAATTTCCCAAAATAATTACAAAAATATGGCAAGTAACAAAATAATTAAGTTGTTGTTGATGTAGAAAAACTGAAATACTTAAAATGTACTCCAATAATCTTAGAGATCTAAAACCAATATTCTTACCAAAGTTTTACTTATTAAAGCTAACACTTTAGTATAGGGACTAATTCTCACTGTTAACTATTGCCATGCCTATTATTAACATATTGGCTGTTTATCAGTACTTATAAAGCACATATTCTGCATTACCATATTCTATACTCCTATTCCTACCCAATACCTAAACTTAGCAACTACCTTCTTTACTATTAATGAGCAGGAAACTAGGAGTTTATTGAGACAAAAGTTGCAGTTAATGGTTTTGTAATAGTGAGAATTGGACCTTAAAATAAAGTGTGACCAAAATAATAACTATAATTTTTACTCCCCAAACCAAAACACTGGCTTGTCCACAAATCCCTCATTAACATCTAAACACAAAAAACCTTTGATATTAAAAATAGGCATATCACTATTTTTCAGAGACACAAAATTAGATCAGTTATGATCAGTAGATCAGAAATGTCACAAATGTTGAGCACAAATTCATTACCAGTCAAATGTTTTTTAAGATTTGTAATGTTTTTTTAAAGAATTATCTTCTACTCACTAAGCCTGCATTTATTTTATCCAAAAATACAGCAAAAGCAGTAATATTGTGAAATATGTTTTACTATTTAAAAAACTGCTTTCTATTTGAATATATTTTAAAACGTAATTTATTCCTGTGATCAAAGCTAAATATTCAGCATCATTACTCCAGTCTTTAGTGTCACATGATCCTTCAGAAATCATGCTGATTTGCTGTTCAAGAAACATATATTATCATTATTATTATCAATATTTAAAAGAGTTATTATTTTTTTTTCAGGATTCTTTGTTGAATAGAAAGATCCAAAGATCAGCATTTATCTGCAATAAAAATCTTTTGTAACATTTTACTATACCATTCAGAAAGCTTGGAGTCAGTATAATTTTAAAACTATAGAAATTAATACTTTTATTTAGAAGAATGCTTTAAATTAATTAATTAATTAATTAATTGGGATGATAAAGACATTTATAATGTTACAAAAAATTCTTCTGAACTTTCTATTCATCAAAGAAACCTGAAAAATTCTATTTAGCGGTTTTCAACTGTTTTTTGAGCAGCACGTCAGAATATTAGAATGATTTCTGAAGGATCATGTGACTGGAGCAATGATGCTAAAAATTTAGCTTTGAAATCACATGAATAAATTATATTTCATTTTAAAATATATTCAAACAGAAAACAGATATTTTAAATAGTACAAATATATCAACATTTTACTGTTTTGCTGTACTTTGGATCAAATAAAAGCAGGCTTGGTGAGCAGAAGAGACAGAAAAAATACTGTTTAAAAACTTGACTAGTAGTGTATATACACACATGTGTGTATACACACACACACACACACACACACACAATTATACGACTTCACAAAGTGTGCAGGTATGAGGAGGAAAGCAGAGAAGTGATATAAAGCAAATGGCATTCCCTTTACGTAATAATAGGAAACCTATCGGGTTTCTACAGGGTTGAGGTTACACATCAATTAATGCCTAAATGCGGAGCAATCCGATCCATTTTCAAGCTGTGAGCTTCAGCAGTGTCTTATATTACGCAACGATGAGCTAGATATCTAACACCTTTCATTTCATTTTCTGCTGCTACAAAATGTTCAAATAAAAATAGCATTCCTCTATAAGGCCATGCACAAAGAGTCTGCAAGCCTGATATAGATTTTGTTGGGTGTAATTTAAAATACAAAAACATTTTTTCTTAATGCTAAAGGGAAAAAAGTTTTAAATGTTTGCTTCATTATGCATCAGTAATTCACTAACTGTAAAAATAGCCGTCCATTTTTTATTTAAATAGCCATCCAATTTATTTGTCCAGTATGGAAATAAATAGAGGGTAGAGATGACAACTGATGCTTAAAGAAACAGTCATAGTTCTGAAACAGTCACAAAATAAAGTCTTGTTTGATATTTGAACATCTTTCAATACAGGATACCAAAGTGTGATTTTAGGGTATACATGTGTGTAATATTACATCTGGCTTACTGGCATTGACCTTTGACCCATGTTCCTTGATCTATGATGTACAACTGCAAACATAAATTATTATTTTATTGTTAAAAGTCCAATTTAACCACAAGGAACTTTCTTAGTACTATACAGCAGTTACACTTTCTAAGAGCCATGCAAATCTGAAGACTCCTCTGCTTCTGTAGCCTCATGGGATAGCAAAGTGTCCACTAGCTGCATAGGTCAGGATCTCAGCATATGCATTGTTTTAAATTATGAATATTTAGAGATACTCCAGGGGTCTCCAAACTCGGTCTTGGAAGGCCAGTGTCCTGCAGAGTTTAGCTCCAACCATAATTAAACACACCTGAATCAGCTAATCAAGGTCCTACTCGGCATACCTTAAACTTTTAGGCAGGTGTGTTGAGGGAAGTTAGAGTTAAACTCTGCATGAGTCCCCTGTTCTACTCATTTAACATACTCAGTTGCTCTTTGCATACTATATAATAGGGAAGTATGATTATAGAGACAGAAAGAATGAAAGAGACTTTAAAAAGAGCAGATCAGGACCATGGACAGCAGTCAGGGGCTAAAGGAGGCCTTAAATGACTGCCTACATAAATGTCTTATTTATTCATTACTATGTATAAAAAGTAAAACAACTTGAGCTGTCACTATAATAAAAAAACTTTTGCAAGAGCCTGACTTTTCATTTGTTAATATTACCACAAACAACGAGTAAAAAGATACTCTCTCACACACACACAAACGCGTGAGAAGTTTTATCGACCGGGTATTTTCATCCATTTAAAGCTATAATGTATTAATTAACGCAGAAGAAACTGGCTTAAAGTTTTTGTCTGCATACCAAAATCATCTGAAAACGCACCTCCTTTCTCTCGTAAAAGCGCGTCTCCGTGCTTCTTTCTTTGGCGGGCACGTGCAACGCTCTTTATCTGCTTGTGCGGCTCTCTCCAAACACGCTCCCGTACAATATGACGCCTAATTAAGTTTGCTGTTAATTAAGAGATGAAAACATGTCTTTAACGTGAAGCTCAGTGTGCTAGTACACATATAGGTTACAGAACAAGAACAGCTTCACCAAAACCTGAGGGAAGTATTACATAAATGGACACGATGTAAAAGCGCGCGCGCACACACACACGCACACACACACAAACAGATAAAAAAGGATATAGGCTGAACTCTATAAATCACGACGCAAACATCCGCTTGCCTTTTGTCTGTCTCTTGTCACTGAATGGATTAATTCGAATCGTCTTTATGTTATTAGTTTATGGGCCATGAGATTAGATATGAATATGAAACAGTCAACCTGCACTGCGACAATATATCAAAGGCAATATAAAGGCGTTTATACGTAGACAGGGCAAGGTGTGTGAAAGCTGACCATCACGATTTGATGGTTACAGATTTTTAACAAGTTCGTGATAAATACTGGTTGCTTAATAAGTTAAAATGTAGACAAAAATCTAATCAATCTATTTTTAAATTAAGACTTTGTTTAACTGTTGTTTTATCCTTATGCATAAGTTTGATGTTCTAAAACATACGGTTATTTCTAAAAAAAAAAAAAAACTTTTTATTTCAGTTACACTGACAGTTCACAGACAGCGGGTAAACTTTTTTCTGCCCTGAAAATCTGAAAACACACCGATACTTCACAGTTAATAGTGTTTGAAATATTTTAATGTAGCCTATTTGAAATGTTTATGTCTATTTAATAAAAGTGCAAGTCTAAACAATATATAAACTTTTGATATTCTTAACTGAAAAACTGCAGCATTTTTAGTGAAAATCTGTAGTATTTGTCCTTCAGAAAAAAAGTCAAAGAAAAGAGAACCGACACAGTCGGTCAGACATATTTCTCTACTTCAATTTGATTCCTTCATGAAATCAGCAGACGATCTGTTGAACTTGAATTTGACTACTTGAAGAACTCATCTAAAGATCCGTTGAAATTTACATTTCAGATTCCGAGGGCAGATCTTGCTGAGAGAGGGAGCTCCTGCACAAAATTACGCCTTCCCTTCTCATTTGTTCACCGTTTTCATCTAAAAAGTTACCTATTTATAGCCAAGTGTACACAACAACCCGAAGGCATCGTAAACTGCGCCTTGCCGTTTGAAGCTGAACAGTGATCGACACCTGCACTGACTGCACACTATAGGAGAAAAAAGACGCGGCGCGCTCCAGCCAATTATCCGCCAGCAGAAGTGACACCCAGTGACCATGTGAGTACCGACATAATTACGTTTATAGATTGCAATGATACCGAGCGTCATATGTTACTTTTATCTTTATGTGTAACTTCACTTGATTATATTTGCATATCAGTGGCAGGTTAACCAGCCACCCCTCATCGCGCGCGTCTGCACAGCTCTCCACACTGATAAAGCGCGGGAATCTGACTGTTGGTGGACAGCTGTGAACGTGATTATTAGATTAACGCTCAGTGCTTAGTTACTGATACACTCTTGTTGTGTCAAAATAATCAAATCAAATGTAGCGTTTAGATAAAATCAAAAATGTATAGGTAATAAAAAACATTAAATTTTAGATTTTTAAAAGTTAAACATACATTAGAGGAAACCAGATGTGCTGTATCACAGAATAAATTTAAAATTAAATAAGTAAATTCATAAATTTAAAATCACTATCATACACGAACACCATAATCTAGGGCATTAGAATGCTCTTTGTAAGAATATATAAAGGATTTAAAGGACTCTTCCCATAAGAGTTAGCTCTGCCATTTGTAAATTTTATGGGTCTGGCTTTCTGCATCCAGCTATTTTGTAGCTGAACAAAACAACTCGTTTTGCTGCTTAATATTGCAAATTGGTGTATTTTACCATATTATTTTAATGTAATATCTTAATTATGAACACACTGGTTTGTAGTCTAATTGTTTTACCGTTTACTGCACTCCTTATTTCCCTATAGCGGCTAATGAACCGGAAGTCTCGCTCACAGGCTAAATAAATAGGTGGATGAAGTATAGCTTAATGTTTGACATATTAAATATAAGACCTGGTGTCTAAATCAATAGCTTCTCGTATTTAATATAATATAAAACGTTCACAAATCTTTTCCTCAACATTATAGAAGTATAATGCCAAATACTGGGTGGTGTAAAAGTTTCCAGCAAAGGCTATGTTAGGCCACATTTGCTTCAGTTGTTAGTCATTAACATATTGTGTGCATATTGTTTGTTGCTCTTTGTGTATTGAGTCAAAATATGTACTATATGTTCACCATTTTAATTAAGGCCTGAGTGGTGATAGAAGATGCTTTAATAAATAAACTTGATTATATTGCAATAATGTATGCACAACATTATGCACGGGTGTAAACAGCACTCTTTTTACTTAACAAAATAAGTAATTTTAAAAAGTAAAATAATAGCACGGAAAAAGCGTTGCAACTAAATGTTACAACACTGCGTGCTTTTGCCTATATTTATTCAAATGCGCACGCGCACAAGTAAGCACCCCCCCCACCCCCCCCCCCTCACACACAGGGCCTAAATGCTATACAGACTTTAAGCAGCTCCAAATATTTAACCCCAAATTTCTATTTTAACCAGACATAATATACTTTACGAATTGTTGCGTGTATAGGGTCACTTAAAGAAAGAAAACAGTAGCCTAGTTTTGTGTAATGTGGTGTTAATCGAAAGAACGCGAGCACGACAAGAGCTCCTAAAGATTTATAGATTTATATTGGCGTTGTTGAATTATCTCCGAGGTTTCTTTAATCTTGATTTAATTAACTTTAAAGTGAAGCATCAGTGAAAGAGGACACATCGGATCAAAGGCCGCTGTAGTATTTGTGCACGAGAGAATGCTGATGATATGATTAGACTGATAGACAGCAGATTAAATGAGCAGGATCTCCACAATCCTGTGCTTGTTTAAAGCCCTTTCGCGTGTGCCCATATGAGGCGCTTCCAGCTCGGATCAGGAGAAGCTTTGGAACGGATATACATTAGGTGGCAGCAAAGAGACTCTATTTTTTGAGCAAAGCGCATACACTAGGCCATGCATGCGGTGTGTATTAAATATGGTGAATAAATGGGTGCAAAAAGTGATGCCGTTATTTTAATACACAAACGAGGGTTTTAAAATGCAAGTACGTGAATCTGCTTATATTAGAGTGTATTGTTCATATCATATATAACTAGTGTGAGAATGAAACTAGTGTATGAATTAAAACATGTTTGTTCAAATATGGCATAGGTTTAATAGTTTCTCTTTATAGGTGATTAATAGAGTTTCTTCCTATACATGCAGATATCTGCATTGCTGTGTTTTCATTCATCTGCATTCACCTATATATACTGTAAAAATAAAAATTTAGTTCTATTATTAGCCTCCATCTAATATCTAATCTCTTTATAAATTGTAATCTGTTTGATAAGGCAGAATCGATAACGCATAAAAAGTTGATGAGAATAAATTGCTGTTTTCACACAATGAAATCAGGCCACATTTGTAAAAATACAGAGTGTTAAGACAAGTTTTGGTTGGTAACTCATCTTTGCTGGAAAGGTCATTGTTGTGGGATGTGTATCTTGCAGAAACTATTGTCTCCTGTTAGGCAACTATCTGAGAATGTCTTTTGGTGACACTTACATCTAAAGTTTTCAGTGTATTGCAGTTTCTTGTATGTGGAGCTGTCCAGGGTTCTGAAGTGTTACTGGAATCTGCAAAATTCAGTTTTGCCACTGTTAAAGCTGTGCAGCAAGAATAAATAAAGTCAATTAAACTTAAATCCTTTAATGTATGTGACTAACTGTGCAGACTAGCTGAACTAAGATTGGGACATGTTGCTAACAATGTACTGAGCTAGTTATTATACCTGTTGATATTGCACAAAAGAACTCAAAATAGCATTGATGTTATTTAGAAAAAAAAATTAACTACTACAAACACAGTACATGCATTTTTGGCATGTTTATTCAGAATTAACATCAGTGTACAATGTGCCTTCCTTACAATCATATAATAGCAAGTCTTTAAAATATTGTGTGACATGAGTTTTGCTTCAAATAAACTATAGAAACAGCTCCAAAGATGATAAATATAACAGTACATGCAGTTAAGGTATTAAAAAGTGATGGAAATTAAAGGAAGATACTTGTGATAAAAGAAAGTGATAACCTAAAAAATGTGTTTTGTTAATATAAATCAATGTATTTAAATTGATGTTAAATTATATTTTTTGATTTGAATACTTTTGACCTTTTTTTTTTTTAGATAGAGACACTTTCATGTATAACTTTATGTCTCTGTATTGTTTTTACCTTCAACTAAAGGTTCATTGTAATAATATTTGATCAGGAGGCCTAAACTATGCTTAATTTGACAACATGTAAATTACCTATCGTTATTTAAATCAGAAATTTATTAGAAATTCAGTGAATTTATTAGGTTACACCAACAAGTCATTTTTAAGGGTCAAATCAAGTAGAAACTACTCCTTAATTGCAGCTAAAAATAACTTTTAATTGCCTGGAAATCAAAAGTGTGGGTTAAACCTTTTGTATTTTTTCATGTAATATTTATTATCTAACAAAACACCCCAGCAAAATGACTTTCCATTACATGCGCGAGGACACTATTATTTCTAAATTCATAAAAGGACGATACTTCGGAGACATTGACTCGGTCAGCATTAAAGACTAGTCACCTGAGTGATTTACAGAATTTATGGCGCAGAACTAATTAGTCTTAAGTTTAATAAATACGTCATAAATTCAATCAGAGGCATATTATTGGATTAAGATTCATGGTTTAGGTCATTGAAATACATTTATTTCCACCAACTGAATTATTAGTGTGGGAGACATAAATAACCTGGTCTAGCACAAGTGATATCGCAGGCGATATCATTACTGCATAAACAAAGAGTACACGGATGCCGCGTGACTGAGGAGACAAGGTGGAAGGGGGCAAAAAATAGGAGGGCTGCTAATCCCGGGGTGTAGGATGGGGGTTCGGAGGGAGGTTTGCGTTTCCCCTCAGGGAAGAAATACATTCCGGGACACTTGAGGGATGGACAGAACGGGACAGTCGGTAACACTCAGGCTACTCTCACCTCCAGCCCCGCGCACAATCCAAAACAATACACCCGAGCTATATCCGTCATCTCATGCTGGCGTCAGTCTGCTGTCGCCTGCCTCTCCTCACCCCTCTCTCTGCCCCAACACTGTATCGAAATAACAGCCCGGCCAGTATGGCAGCAATGAAGCATTGTTACACAATGTCTCTTGCTTATTATTACCCTAGCGTTCCAATGAGCACTGGAGACTGAGGTTGGGCTGTGACCTTTGGCATCTTGTTCTCTTTTGAAGTGTGCAGTGGAAGTTACAGGGGCAGGCTGCATCTGAGATATGAAACTTTTCCTCTGCGTCAGCAGGATTTGGGGATTTGGTTGCATGTTAGTCCTCTGTTTGTGTCTTGGAGCTGATTGATTGTTCTTTTTAATTGGGAACGGTCTCCTTCAACTCTTCACGCTTCCTGTTTTTATGTCTGCTACTTTGTCATTCAGTTTTCCAAGGGTTCTAAAAGAAAAAGTTGATAGGACTTTATATATAATGTATTATAAAAGTATTTTTAATGCATTAATTATGCCTTGTAATGCACCTTGTAACCACATTTATCACATATTGTATCTGTTCATTGTTACACTTTTAGAAAGTATGTTTCATTAAATGCAACAAGGAATCTGCTAATATTATTAAGCATTTTAACATTGGTTTCAGTTATTAATGAAAAATATAATGCATTATTACATGATAAGAATACTTTTATAATGCATTATACATAAAGCCTTTAAATAAAGAGTTGCTACAATGGTTGTTAAAAATATCCTCATAAATGCAATGTGAAAATTTGTACTGCAATGACATTTTTAATCTCTTTTTATACCTGATAATTGCTTTACAACATAACTGCAGAGACTTTACATCCAGTTAGACTTATATTAGTTTATTAGTATATTATCTGTTTAGCAAAAAGTATGTATGCATAAATAAAGCAAACATTCAAGCAAAACATAGTTGTTAATACTTTTATAGCAGTAAGTGTTCACCTACACTGCCGTTCAAAAGTTTGGACCAGTAAGATTTTTAATGTTTTTTTAAATAAGCCTTTTCTGTTCATCAAGGCTGCATTTATTTGGTTAAAAATACAGAAAAAAAATGAATATTGTAAAATAGTATTGCAATTTAAAAGAGTGGTTTTCTATTTTAATATACTTTAAAATAGAATTTATTCAATTATCCCTGTGATGCAAAGTTGAATTTTTCTCATCATTACTCCAGTCTTCAGTGTCACATGATCCTTCAGAAATTCCTTCAGATCCCTTAGACCATTTATTTAAAATAGAAATCTTTTCTAACAATATACACTACCAGTGGGGGTCAGTCTTTTTTTTTTTTACAATTTATTTTTTATTTATTTATTTTTTCCCCCATGTACATACGCCATACAAACAATATACAAATATACACATACAACTTGTAATACAACGAGAAACAGAACGAATTAAACAGAAACACGACAACAAAAGAGAAGAGCTAATAATCAGAATTACATTTAGTTTAGTGTGGAATGTTTTGAGGTAGTCATTTCTTTAACATATTTTCCATATCTTCCTCTCCCTATTCCCCTTCAACCCACCCCATCATCATAACACCATTAATGATGATGTTAATAATAATAAAGACTGATAGAATTTGGCCATTGATGATGCTACCTACACTTATTCCTGATGGCAGAAAGGGACCTAACCCATGAAAACTTTTCCCCTCAACAGCCCCCACTCCCTCCTATTCCAGCATCCCAACCAGGTACACCAGGCTCTAGGATTTAAGGTTCATTATAATCATTCTTCTGGGTCCTGCCTTCCACCCCCTATACGATCCACAAAGTGCACGCTCATCACCCAGCTTTCTAGTTCTTTTTATTCATCCATGTTCCTATCCTCTAGGCATCCTTACACATCCCACCGTCGACCATTGGTGGCAGTGAGAAGTGTTTATGATTTGGATAGATTTGAGATTTATGCAGAAGTTGTCATTTTTAGAGTAAGCTGATTTATAAAACGTGAC
>NC_133381.1:21142177-21212884 GCF_049309525.1 Garra rufa
ATGCAGAAATTTTAATATACACTAACTTGTTTGGTGTTTTCTTTCTATTGTTGAGGAACATATTAATAAAAAATGTGTATTAAAAAAAACCTTCTAAAAGTAATTAATAAATTAATGCTTAAGGTGGAGACTTTTATCTGTGTGTGGGGACAAAGAGCAATTAAGTAAAAGTAATGTTGGCAAACGTGAATATTGTGACTATTTTGTGTGTGTATGAGGATAGACACATGATATGTTTTCACTATCCTGAAGGTTCTAAAATAAAACACTTAACAGATTTTGCACATTGACATTTTCACCTTGGGCATATCTAGAACTGTCTATCAGCATTGCTCAGCCTGCATACACATATGTTTACTCCACTAGTATATAACATGCAAAATTCTGTATGTCAGATGATGCCTAAGTATGTGTTTTTATGATGCACTAGAGACCAACAATATGTTGATATGTTGATATTCTAAAGTGTGCAAACAAAAAAAAAAAAAAAAAAAAAACTAGTACGACATTGAACATACTGGTAATGAGAGGAAGCGTCGGGAATAATAAAAAACACATTTACATCAAAAGGCTTGATTGAAATCAACCTGCCATATATTTTTAAACATATGCTTTTATATAGTGATTTGACTCCATGTCTGTGTGTATTTGTAAAATTAAGTAGAAATGTTAATCAGAAAATTGCCATAAATCCAATATTTGCAGGATGAAAACGTCCTGTTAGAGACAGTGGACGCACAGTGTGAAGCGTACGCCGCAGCTGATTGGACCGGAGTTTTCAAAAGCAGGCGCTGTCACTTTAAGAAGCAGTTCTTACCTGGACACCCGCCACACAAGGTAACTGACGCTTTCTATCTTCAACACGCCTACATATATTTACACGAAGCTTTTAATCATCCCCTTCTGCATCCAAATGAAATACGGTTGCCATAAAAAGCATGTAACACCTTCACATGATCAATTTCACCCTCGTTTCAGTTTCATTTCAGTGTCGAGCGAGATTCTGAGATGAATAAATTCACCCACAACAACATCAACTGGAGAAAGTCCGAAAGATAGAGATGTTGAGAACGAAGTGCGCATGTATCAGATGCACGCGATTTGTGTCACTGTCCGTGTATTCGTAACTTTAGCCCCTGTCGATGGGAATAATGCGCATTGTTTTAACGCGTGGAGCGCTTGTCCTTGAAATGTTTAGTAACATTGAGATGGAGACAGACAGCGACGCGGCCGCTATGAGATCGATTCATTCCGTAAGCTTGAGAAATTGCTCAATTCTGTTGCAGAGCGACGTTTCTACCGAACACATGGTATTGTGTCAGGCGAAAAGCACGCTGGATGTGTTATTGTATTTGATGGGACACCCACCAGGATACAACGTGAGCTGAGAGCTGCAGTTTCAGCCAATATAAATCAGCAACACATCTCGAGCTGCCCCGATGCCTCATATGTCCTTGTTGAGCTTTGTTTATTTACAAAGGGGCCTGATCCCACTTCACAAACAGACTCAAAATGTGGGCTGTCACTGCACCTCTAATATACTGTATTTTACAGAGCCCCCACAGGGCCATGTAGGAATACCTGTGTATTTATTTTGAGATATGATGATCTGTGCCAACAATTGTGCAATCTGCACTCAGCTTGTAAACTGTACTCACAGAATTGTAACTATAGCTTCAATTTTGCCATTTGTATTGTTTAGCTGCACCCACAGATTTGTAAACCATATCCTTAGTTTGAAACTATGTCTAAACTTTAACTCATAAAAAGAGTACTTTAAACTTTTACAATTTACATTTTTTTGACATATTTTGATAACGTACATTTTTTTATGTAGGCTATGGTTAAATTATTCTGTCAACCTGTGATGGTGGTTGACAGCATTACTATTTTATGTTCTGGCAAATTGGTGGTGAATTCATACAAACTCATTTGAACATTTTTTTATAATCTGCTATACAAAATACACTTGCCTCACTAAGTGTTAGGTTTGGGGTGGCGCTTCAAGCTTACTTTGTAATGCAAATCGTACAATTTTACAAATCAAATTATGCAGATTCATAGGAGTAGGCAATATGGCCTGATAATTTGTTGATAAGTAATTTTATTTCAGGATAGCAAAATCTACCACAATATAGTTATTTTTGCTATATTTAAGTAAGGTTTTTATGATAACAGTATTTGTTTTTCAATATCAAGCTAATACTAGCCTAACTAAAAAAAGAAAAGAAACACACATTATCTTCTGGAAATAATGAATACAACATAAATTGTGTTTTATGCAGACCTATAATAAAATATAGATGTATTCAGTGAATAGCAGTGAGAGATTTTCTTTTTCTTTTAGTTAAATGTAATTATACCGGCAGCATCAAGTTTATTAGACTGTTGGCCGAATGCATGGATCTAATACTGATACACATGCATTTTCTTTCTGATCTGTTTATTTTCACTTAAGACATAACTGACTGTGTTGATGAGCATACTAGCAAAGATGGGCATTTAGACACAAAAGTGTGTGTATTAGAACTGCATGATTCTGGATGAATTAAGAATCATATATTTTTTTTTTGTCTCAAATAGAAATCAGGATTCTCCCACGTTTCTGAACGTGACAAAATATTAATTGCTGCAGCCTATTTACAAGTGTTTAATTAATTTGAATGAATTATTAAACATTTTAAAATATGTATTTAAAATATAATTTATTTAAAGATCCACTGAAGTGCCTTAAACACGCAGCGTTATTCTATGTGGTGACGTAATTTTACCTGAAACAGGAAAACAGACATATCACGCAGCCCTGCCCACTTTTTAATAAAAAATAGCCAATAGCGTTCAATTTATATCTGCTCGGGCCAGAGACGTTGAGCTCGATAAAGCTGCATTTGTACGCTTATGACAGCCACAGTCTAATAGATTACCCCCTAGATTTAATATGAAACACTTACTAAAACAAAATAGTGATCATAATCATGCTGAGGCTGTGTAGTTTAATACATGCCGACTCGCGCATATGATCTACTCTGTGCTATCGCATCTCTGGACCGGAGCGAAAGCCCGGAGTAGACTGTGCGTGCTGCCGTGGTTCGCGTGACACAATGTGAAACCAGATATCATTTTCCCTAATGGAAATCATTTACATGCCATACAGAAAACACTAACACTGTGAACAAGTGACTGATCTCAGTCACAGCTTCAACGTCTATTTATAGTGTAGGGGGCGGGACGTTACGGACTCTAGAGAGCATTTGATTGGACAGAACCTTTGATGAGAAGCTGAAGTGCAGCGTGATGTCATAAAAATCGTTGATTCATATTGGCGTAAGTGAGAGACTGTACGATTTGAATGCTCATATCTTGTAAACGCAAATTTTGTCGTTGTTTTGAAGCACAATATCTTAATAGCTTTAGGCTAACACATTTATACTAAAAGCCAAAAAACATGGGCACTTTAATACACCAATTTTTTATATTAAAATGATGAAAAAGTGGTTTAATTGAATGATTCAATGACTCACTCATAAATACTTCATTTGTTTCATTACTGGATGAATCAGTGTTTTTGAACGAATCTCTTGAATGAATGATTCAGTGACAATACATTTTTAAACTGTTACTTGTTGCCACCTAGTGGCAAACAATGTAACCAACACAAATGTTATTTAACGCGGCAATTACTTTTAAAAGATGACATGCTCTATTTTGATCGCTACCATAGAAATCAATGTTTATATGAGAACTATGACCTTTAATCTCAGTACTTCTGTGATACTTCTGTGAGAGAGAAATTATACTGTGTAGTTGAAAAGACTGTGAAGCTGTTTCTTACCTAAATATGGTAACTGTCTGCTCTCTGTGTTAGCGGCAGTGCGAACACAGATTTGAATGTTCTGGTAAGACATTTTCAAAGGTTTAATAGATAAAGAATCATTGTCATTTTGAAATGAGATTGCGTTTGTGTTTGAATCAAGATCTCTCAGAAAGTGCGTACATAAACCAATTTCCATTGCTTTTTGTGCTTGAACAGTGTATAATCACTTGTATTCAAAGTGCAGTGCTTATAAACGCATTCAAATAACAAGCTTTCATGACGACAAAGCACGGAAATGTCATGTGAGACAATCTCTACCTAAAATAGGTGCATTTTCTCATGCTCCTCAGCAAAGGTGAGCTTAGCCTTATGATTCTTTCTGTTGATGAGAGGCTTGGTCACTGTGCTTTCCGTCCAACTTCTCTTAAACATGATGAGACAGATCCTTACCCTTTTCAGTGCTGAACTGGCGAGCAATTCCAGCTGCAGTGTTGAACCGATTCCCCATTGAGAGTCTCTGGATAATCCTCATTTCTCATTTATTTGTTTTACATGGATGACCAGCCTTTTTAGGAGACTTGAATTGATTAATCTCATTGTAAACCTGCAATATTTGAGAAATCACAGATTTAGAACAGCCAACTTCTGTTGCAGTTGAAAGGGTCATCACTTTGACCTTCATCTGGACAAAATCCTTAAATTGCAGGGTTTTAGTCACCTAGTGAAAATTGGAAGAATAAATTGGAGTTATCTGTAAGTGTTCTCTAATTTTGATCAGAGTTCTTTTTCAAATATCTAATTTATGTTTTTTATACTGTGCTTAAGAGTGCAGTTATTTCATGAAATATCCTTAAAAAACTGCCCCTTTACTCCTGTTATGATAACTTTAAATAGGACTAAGCAGTGACACTGACATTAAGGAGATTGCAGGCTGTTCTCTAATTTTGATCTTCACTGTATATAAACTGTATATTTGTGTGTATTAGTAATCAATTTGACTTGTGTTCTAAATTCCAAGTATACTAATGCCATACAGTCTTCTGAGAAACGTCAGCTGTGAAATTTTAGCTGATATTCTGCATTAGCTCTCAAATGACTTTAATGTTTGCACATATTCAAACTTTGCATGTTACGGTGCACAGCCTTTGTATGGCCAAGATATGACCATGTGAGTTGTTATTGTATGAAAAAGAACAGCGTGAACATGCTTCAAAATGTCTCCTTTTTTGTTCTATAGAAGAAAGATTTTCCAACGACACAGGGATGAGTAAATGCTGACAGAATTTAAATGTCAAATGATATGCACAGTTTTTCTCCAACAGCCCAGGTTGTAAATGCATTGCAAGTGTAAGTGCATTATGTAGTGTTCGATAGATGCAGATATTACTTAAACAGTCAGGTGTCATCCTATGCTGCTGTTTCATTCGAGAGTTACAGTCTCGGCTCTAATCCTGCACTGAGAAGCGAGCAGAAAATGCTGGAGTGTATTTCCAGAAATGTGAACCCTCTTGAAATGGCTGTTTGTTTGTTTGTTTGTTTGTTTATAGAAGTCTGGTTTTGGGGAGGTCGAACAATCAACATTTTTCACATGAGACAGGCATACATCAGGGACCACAGATCCCAGAGGCTCCCGGCTGGTGACAGTTAGCCCCCTAGTCCAGAGACCCAGGCTCCCACTTCCTTGAAACGTGATGCTTCTGCTTTTCAGTAAAGCAGCTCTTTTCTGCCGGCTTGCAATAGGAGATCAGCCGGCGCTGTGTGCTAGTACACAAGCGAGAGGGAACGAGCCGGTCAGCTTGCCCAGCAGCCTCTTTTCTCTCTCACTCTCTCTCCTTCTCTCGCTCTCTCTCTTTCCTCCCTCCTCTTTCTAACCCTCACTTGCCAAGCTAGGGTCCTGCTTAATGATTTTGAGAGAAACACACAGCCCCTGATTCAGGCTAGCTGAGGGAAAGCAAGCAGGCTTTTTTTGTGTGTGTTTGTGGTCGCTGCACTGGGAAAGGGGAGGAAAAGCGAGAGGCAGCCGGCGGGCGGACGTCCTTGTCCTTGAAAAACTGCACCAGAGAACTCTTTGAGGGAAGCCAGGATCCAGCGTAAGTAAGGCACACCTCTGACGGGGAGGGACAGCGGGGTGCATGGGAGACCTGCTGCTCTGTGTTGACCCGCCAGGCTGGACTGAGCCACGGTGGTTCTGGATATGTGGCGCTTGGTTCTTTAAATGCTTAATGCTTTTGACAGGGGATTAGGTGAAACATAAAATGCCTTATGTCTCTGAAAAAGCCTGCCAAACTTTGTTCTGTGAAGCTTACGCTCTGTTGTAGTACAAAGCCGGGTAATCGCTGTTTCACTGCGAACTGAAGCGCATTGTTACAATATTGTAGCCTGTCATGATTTAGTTGCGATATAATAGAACAAACAAAGCTGGGTTACATTCATACAGAACTACCTGCTTGTAGGCCACGATTTCGTTTGTAAACACTGGAAGTAGCGCTTAAGATTGTGTGTTGTGGAAATGATGGCAGTGAGTTTGCAGACACAATACAGAAATGCAAATGAGTGCTTGTTTCAATCCCACTGTATTTATGTAGAGCACAAGGGATCTTGTTGTAGCTCTGTGACTGCTCTGCTAGCCAATCCAGGTCAGCCAGTCAATAATTCCCACATACTTACCAATATGGAAAGTTTGACACCAGCTAAAGAGGCTTTTCTGATCATGTTATTACTTACTATGTGCAACCAGACAGGCTTGGTTGAAATGTTTTTTTTTTTTTTTAGTGGATAAACTCGCACCCTGTTTGCTGTGTATGCATCACTCCCTAATTGATACCCGGAGCTTTCTGAATGTGGATCGTCTATTAATACCCACACCAGTGATGTCTGCCACAGCTCAGCTTCATGTTTGCAATGAAAACTACAGATCCGCTGTCTGTAAAATGTTAATTTCTCTATACTGGCTAGTGGTCGCAGTTGTGAACGTCCAAAATGGACAGCAGTGAATAAAGATCAAGGTTGTGCAGATGTACAGGTATTTGCTACGGATGCACAGTATATCGGTATCATATCGGCTATAGGTCAATATTTAAAAAAACATATTATGGACCACAAAACCAGTCATAAGGGTCAATTTTAAAAAATTAGATTTATACATTATCTGAAAATGGAATAAATATGCGTTCCATGGTTTGTTAGGATAGGACAATATCTGGTCGAGATACAACTATTTGAAAATCTGGATTCTAAATATCTAAATATTGAGAAAATCGCCTTTAAAGTTGTCCATATGAAGTTCTTAGCAATGCATATTACTAATCAAAAATTAAGTTTTGATTAGTTACGGTAGAAAATGTACAAAATATCTTTATAGAACATGATCTTTACTTAATAATATCCAAATGATTTATGGCATAAAAAAATTGTTAAGTTTGACTGATAAAATGTATTTTTGGCTATTGCTACAAATATATCCGTGCTACTTAGGACCGATTTTGTGGTTCAGGGTCACATATATGTATATATATATATATGATGCTCATTTCACCTATTTTTATATGTATTTTTTAACAAATGTCAAACTGAATAACAGTTATAGTGGTCACTCGTAGTGTTTTATTTTGATTTTAGACTAAATAGAATTAAAATAATAGGCATTTATTGGGTATTGGCCATAACATTGCTTTTTCAGTAGTGGTACGCTGTAAAAAAATGAGTGTAATTTTAACTGTAAAATACTGTAAGAATGAAAAAAAAACTGTTAATAGGCTAATATTAACATTCTTGTACTGTATATGTATACAGGGAAAAACTATAAAAGGTCTAACTAGACATTTCATGTAATTGTATAAATACAAAATAAAATGTTGCTAACTGTATAGTTTTTAAAAGTAAAAATACGAATCATATGTTTTACAGTCAAAAACTGTAAACTAGTGTTGGGCGATATGCACAATTTTCATATCGTCCTATCGTCAGCCTGTGAGATCGCCGATACACCATACTATCGTGCTAATTTATTTAATGACGTAAATATGTCAATATGTAATAAATTTATTATTCGTTTT
This sequence comes from Garra rufa, assembly GCF_049309525.1. Lineage (NCBI taxonomy): Eukaryota > Metazoa > Chordata > Actinopteri > Cypriniformes > Cyprinidae > Garra > Garra rufa. The sequence goes on from NC_133381.1 coordinate 21,150,047, forward strand.
GTAAGGGTAGTGCATGTGACTAAGTTGTGCGTGTACAGAGCGCTGACGGTAGTTCTGTTGGATAGGTTTAAGTTTACTTTCGGTTTCATTCTCTGCTATCTTAAGTGAGTGGTAAATGTGCATGCCTGAATGTAAATGAATGTATCTTTCTATACCCGTCATATTGCGATAATGTTACCGCTGTATGTCTGATCTTTGTCATCAGTTCATGTTGTAGTTCAGTTCATATTGTTTGTGGAGAAACGGTGCCCGTGTAATTCACGAGCATATGTTTAGTGCCATTTTATCGCATCGTAATTCTAGTTAACGCATACAGATGTTACTGAGGTGAATGTTTATGTTTACTATATACAGACGGATTCTCATATATCGTATTTAATTCAGCCTAAACCACATTTTACTACCTCTGTTATCCTAATGACTGTCTACACTTAATCTATGTACACTGTATGATGAATAAATCTCTTACCCATTTTCACTGCACGTTTATACCGCGGCAAGTTTCTGAGGCATCCTAGAACCGACTCTCCGCGCTGCATCACTAAAGTTAGGTGCTGTCATATGTAGCCTTGTTTTTGTTCTCCTTTGTTGTGCACTGTTGGTCATTTGGTTTCTCCCTTCTGGTTTTCCCCTGTCTCTGTGTTGATTTGGTTTAGCCCTATGATTAGTCTTCGTTAGTGTTATCTGTATCACCTGTGTTTCTTGATTAGTTTACCTTTATAAGTCTGTCTTTGAGTTCAGTCCTTTGTCCGATCATTAATGTTCACCAGTGTGTGTGTGGATGTCTCCTGTCCTGCTAAAGAGTGATATTAAAAGTTATTATTGTTGGAATCCTGTTTCCCGTCTCGTCGAACCAGCATATATCGTAACAGAATGATCGGACCCAAAGTAAGTGCTGAGGAACGGCTGTGGGGTTTGCGGCAGGGTGGTCGGGAGTTGGAGAGGTATGTGGCTGAATTTACTGAGCTGTACCATCTGTTGAGCTGGCCCGATGCATCTATCAGCGTTGTATTTCTGTTGGGGCTGGACAAGGATATAATCTGTAGTGATCTGTCCGTTCACGATCTTTCGTTTATAGAATTTGTCAACGTCATTCTTTGTTTGAACGGCTCGAATTTCAAGCTGGCAGAAATATATCCTTGTCCAGTCCCCTCAGATACACATCGCATCGCGCCAGCTCAGCCAAAGCCGGTGTTCACCACATGCCTCATCAACGGCTCAGACCACCTGCCACGCCCCGAGCGCCCTGTCACTATCCAAAGCTCCGTGGCCTTCCTCAGCACTGTATCGCTGGCTGCCGCAACGCTGTTGTCTGCACGCAAGATGGCCGCCGCCACGACAGCGTCTACACCTAAGAGGGCCGCCGCCATGCCAGCACCTAAACCCAAAAAGACTGCAACACCCAAACCCGCATGCAAGATGGCGACAAAGCCCAAGTCTGCATGCGAGATGGACTCTGTTCCTGTGTTACCGGTCAAGATGGCCGCAGTTCCTGATTTCCCGGCCGAGATGGCTGCAGTTCCTGATTTCCCGGCCAGGATGGCCACCGTTACTGATTTCCCTGTCAAGATGGCCACAGTTCCTGATTTCCCGGTCAAGATGGCCACAGTTCCTGATTTCGCGGCCGAGATGGCCACAGTTCCTGATTTCCCTGTCAAGATGGCCACAGTTCCTGATTTCCCGGCCAAGATGGCCGATGTTCCTGATCTTCCTGGCAAGATGGCCGATGTTCCTGATCTTCCTGGCAAGATGGCCACAGTTCCTAATTTCCCGGTCAAGATGGCCACGGTTCCTGATTTCCCGGTCAAGATGGCCTCCATTCCTGAGTTCCCGGCCGAGATGGCCGTCGTTTCTGATTTCCCGGCCAAGATGGTCGACGTTCCTGATTTCCCGGCCAAGTGGGCCTTCGTTTCTGAGTTCCCGGCCGAAAAGGATGCCTTGGACCTGATGGACATGGCACTGCCCATGGAGTTCACGGCCCCAACCCTCTCGCCAGAATCTCCACTGGTCCCGTCCAGTCTTCCAGAGCCTCAGCTGGTCCCGTCCTGCCGTCCAGAGTCTCAGCTGGTCCCGTCCAGTCTTCCAGAGCCTCAGCTGGTCCCGTCCTGCCGTCCAGAGCCTCCGCTGGTCCGGCCCAGCCTTCCAGAGCCTCCGCTGGCCCAGCCCAGCCTTCCAGAGCCTCCGCTGGTCCAGTCCAGCCTTCCAGAGCCCACTCTGCCAGACGGTCCTTCCAAACCCCTGAATTCCCCAAAGAAAATTTTGGGGGGGGGGCTACATACCCCTAGCCAACGTGGCCAGGCCGAGGACCGAGGTCAAGGCCACGGGGGCTGCCCAGCCATGGCTCCTTGAACTGTGTGTCCGGCCATGGCCTCCTGACCTGCCATGGCGGAACGAACTCCTGACCCGGCCATGGCCTCCTGACCCGCCATGGCGGTACGAACTCCTGACCCGGCCATGGCCTCCTGACCCACCATGGCGGTATGAACTCCTGACCCGGCCTTGGCCTCCTGACCCGCCATGGCCACATGAACTATTGGCCAGGCCATGGCTTCCTGACCCACCATGGCCACATAAACTGTCTGCTCGGCCATGGCCTCCTGACCCACCATGGCCATATGAACTGTCTGCTCGGCCATGGCCTCCTGACCCGCCATGGCCTTATGAACTGTCGGCTCGGCCATGGCTTCCTGACCCGCCATGGCCACATGAACTATTGGCCAGGCCATGGACTCCTGATCCCCCTGACCTGCCCTGTCTCCCTGATCCGCCCTGGAGGCTCTCCCTGCCTAGACTGTCCTGGTCCCATATCAGCCTCCAGGGCGCCCGCCCTCCCTCCCCTGTTGTATCGTCACGGCGCGGGACGCGCCTACCGGGAGGGGAGGGTAATGTCATATGTAGCCTTGACTTTGTTCTCCTTTGTTGTGCACTGTTGGTCATTTGGTTTCTCCCTTCTGGTTTTCCCCTGTCTCTGTGTTGATTTGGCTGTGTTGAGCCCTATGATTAGTCTTCGTTAGTGTTATCTGTATCACCTGTGTTTCTTGATTAGTTTACCTTTATAAGTCTGTCTTTGAGTTCAGTCCTTTGTCCGATCATTAATGTTCACCTGTGTGTGTGTGGATGTCTCCTGTCCTGCTAAAGAGTGATATTAAAAGTTATTATTGTTGGAATCCTGTTTCCCGTCTCGTCGAACCAGCATATATCGTAACAGGTGCCTTTTTGATGCACAATAATAATAATAATAATCGTCTTACTATCGTCAAAGGCATCAGCAACAGGCGATATCTTTGACTATGGTCGATACATGATACTATCGTCTATAGGCACAACCCTACTGTAAACTGATATTCCCAGAATTTCCTACGTGACACTTCGCATTTGAAAGTATTATATCATGTTTCTCAATAGTTTTTTTTTTTTTTTTTATCGGTTATGTACAGTAGGGTTTTATGTTACATCTACTGTTGTTTAATGAATGTTTGTTGCATTATTTAAGTGTCATTTGTGTTATCATGATGGTGTTTTGTGTTTGCATGAATTGGTTAACAAGTTCCCCTACTATTTACGGGAAAAACTGTAGTAAACAGTTTTTGAAAGTGAAAAAAGAACATATAATTTACAGTGAATAACCGTAAATTGCCATTCCCAGAATTCCCTGCATTACATTTCAAATTTGATGTTTTTTTTTAATAACTGTTTCTTCTTAGTTTTTTCTTATCAGTTGTGTACATTAGGGTTGTATGTTACATCTAATGTTAAATGAATGTTTATTGTATTATTTCAGTTTGATGTGTGTTATCATGATGGTGTTTAGTGTTTTGTGTGAATGACCTCTATATGCACTCTTAAAAATAAAAGTGCTTCACGATGCCATAGAAGAACCTTTATTGTCTAAATGGTTCCATAAAGAACCTTGAACATCTAAAGAACCTTTCTGTTTCACAAAAGGTTCTTTGTGGTGATAGAAGGTTCTTCAGATTATAAAAAGGTATGAAAGAGATGGTTCGTTAAAGAACCTTTGACTGAATGGTTCTTTGTGGAACCAAAAATGGTTCCTCTATGGCATTGCTTGAAGAACCTTTTAAAACACCTTAATTGTTAAGAGGGTATGTTAGTATTTAAAAGCTGCTTGTGATGAGCTTTGGTTCATCATCTGACCTTCTCGTCACCACCTGCTTTTGGTGGTTATTAGTGTTGATGAGCTTTGGTTCATCATCTGACTTTCTTATCACCACCTGCTTTTGGTGGTTGTTAGTGTATTACAAAGGTAAAAAACTGAATTTACTTCAATGTCAGTTAATGAAATTTTAGTTAAATCCGTAAAACCTGAAATGTTGCTGCCATACTTTTTTACGGTAAAATTCTGGCAACTACAGCTGCCAGTTTTTACCGTACATTTTACAGATTTTTTTTTTTTTTTTTTTTTTACAGTGTATACTTCAGCTTGTGGAAAAGCTACTTGTGATTAACTTCGATTCTTCATGCGGCTTTCTCTTTTACCACCTGTGTTATTATGGTGATTGTCAGTATATGTTAAAGGTACAAAACAGATTTTAGTAGCAGTGTGCAGTGTTGAATTTAATGGTTTACATGCTGTAAATGAGTTTTTCTGTATTTTTCACAAAATTATTCTGGCAACCACAGCTGCAAAATTTTGTAGTATTGTCCATTTAATTTCTAATATAATATTATTTATAATGGCTGCTGAACATTCAGCTGTGCTATTTACAGGAATAATTTTAATTTTGAAATATATTAAAATAGAAATAAAATGTTTCACAGTAGTATTGTTTTTATTGTATTTTTGATCAAGTAAATGCAGCCTTAAGAGACTTTTTTCAAACTCTTTAACAGTACAATATATTTTGTATATGAAAAAATGGATATATCTAATTTTTCATATAGTTAATGTCTTGAGTTTATATATTGAATCTCTCTGTTCCTGTAAAAGATGTATTTACTGCTAATCCCTGGTTTGCTTTGCAGTGCAAAAGGCCTCGGAAATCCTGTAGACTTTGAGCAAAGATGATCTTCTGATTAGTATTCCACTGTCATAATGTATCCGTCAAGTTTACAAGCTCACCCTCTTCCCAATGTATTCTGGGGCATGGTACACAGCATGTCGCTTTTAGTTCAGCAGGATTTGACTCCGGAGTTGCCAGAGTAGCCTATGCATTAATTTCTGAACACTGAGGTCTTTTGATTCCCTGTGAAGTTAGGGATCCACATAACATGCGGTTACTCGTTCGCATATGCGTCAATTCATTATCTTGAAAAGAAGTATTTAGATTGTTAATCCTGAGGATTAACACTCTGATTTCTGAAATATTCGGGTGGGGGAGTCATGTATTACCTCGCACCCACTGCCATACACGTTGTGGCTGAGATAATGCTGTCCATGTTGTGTCCTAAGTTACTGAGTAGATGGAGTAAATTATTATTTATTTGTTACGTATTCATTTTTTTATATGTAAGATGTGTATATATTCTGTGGTGGCCCAAATTATTATTTGTTTATTTTTAAGTTAGATGTTTTTAAGACCTTTTTTCCCCTAGATGATCAGGAATGGCATTTTTAGTCTAGAATATGTTGTGCTGCTAAGGTGTGATGGTGTTTGTAACTTTCAGCCTTGTGAGAGGCCAGTTTGAAATGTGGCTTCCTGCAGGAAATTAATCTTCTATGGTTTATTAGTGGAGGCCACACTCTGAAGTATCCTTCACCTTTTGAATAATTAACAAGCAAGCTAAACAATGTGGTAGATAGATGCCATAAATCTGAAGGCCGTGGAGAAATACTCCTGGTCTAAGCATTCATAAAGAGTCTCAAGCGAATCTAAACAACAGTGAAATGAGATGAATTAATTGCGTTGTTGCTTTTGGCATCTGCAGTCTTAACGTTACTTGTAAGAAGAAGAAGAAAAAAAGACCCATCAGACCGGTCATTCATTTCTATATTCTCTCACCTCATCCTTGGTGGATGGCTCCAGTGTTTTCTTTAAGACTAAGAGCTTTGTGTTAAAGCTACTCTCAAATTCTCGACAGATCGATACCTATAGATCCTCTAATTGGAAGCCATTAGTTATGGGGTTTATAAAGCTAGTAATTATTGTGTGTAATCTTGCAGAAAATTAAATTTGGAGTTGTGTACAGTGTATTGGGAGAGAAGTTTTTTTTCTACTGCATTTACTATCTGTCAGGTGCTGCGCGGCCCTACTTTTTCATGTGCAGAGCCAACTTTAGTTTTTCTAGCATAATACACTGCATTTATTAGAAGAGCTGAATAAGTGTAAGCTGTTTCTGGATTATATGAAAGATTGAGCAAAAGGGGTGGAGCTGTATTCTTTTGAGAAAACAAAATGCAAGTAGAACAGCAGTTATTCGAAATAGAATTTTTTTTTTTACATAAATGCCTTTACTGTAATTTTTGACAGCTAAATAAAAGTATTAATTTCTTTAAAAAAAGTACTTACCCCACACTTTTGAACAGAGGTTTACATACAGAGTAATACTGCTATAGGCCCCTAATATGTATTAATTGTAATGTAATTATATTTTGAACTGTATGATACTATATTCTGATTGTGCTATCGATTGGTTATGTTAAATCTTACCCCAAAGTCTAGTCAAATCATGTATAAACTTTATTTATATCATAACGCAGTTGCAATTTATTAAATATATTAAGTATAGGAGATGTGTTATATATTCATCATAGGGCGGTAAAGTGAAGATCTAAATGAAGTTGTCATAGTGGATTCTCTATTAGAAGATGAAAAGTACGCACGCACGCACGCACGCACTCTTTACAAAACGAGTAAAACTTGAACTGCTAATTCTGGTGGTGCTTTAATTTTACTGTATTGGGATTTTAAAATAGTTATTTTCAGTAGATAGTAGGTATACTTTATACTTTTCTATAAATTTTTTTGGCAAAAAAAAACAACAATTTGAACACAACAACTTTATTAAAGTGTGGTTATTGAATATGGTAGTTTTGTTGCTGTCTATGCAGGGTCAGAAAGCTCTCGGATTTCATCAAAAATATCTTAATTTGTGTTTTGAAGATAAACAAAGGTCTTGCGGTTTTGGAACGACATGAGGATGAGTAATTATTAACAGAATTTTTGTTTTTGGGTGAACTATACCTTTAAAGTTTAGATTTAGGAACTCCCACTGTAGTTCTGACAGTTTGTTGTGGGGGTAATTAGAGTAGGGTTGATTTTATGTGTATCAAAATCAACATATAATTAAAGGGTATGTTGCCATAAATATTACCAGGTACGTAGAGCTCTTAATGCATTGACCCAGAGAGATTTGCGTAATCAAAAAAAAAACATCTCAGTGATTACCAAAATAGCAGCAAGAGACCACTTTGGAAGTGGTGCACGATTGCTGTGCAACAATATAGGATCAAATGATATTGTGTCTTCAACATTCTGAGCATGTTGTTCATTGGTCTAGATTTAGAACTGGACCACTAACAGAAAGCATTGCACCTGGTACAGTGTGCCTGCATGACCACCTCTTTTAAAATAGCTCCTGTATAACCCTAAAAAAGTTGGGTCTGTTAGCTTAGCTTCACTCGCAGTATTTTCAGCATAAACTAACCAGGCTGATATGCAAAGCAGCTTTTGTTTAGCTGTGTAAATGAAAATTGCTAATCAATTTTACCCCTTATTTCATGGCCTGTGGTTTCTGCCCCACCCCCACCAGCTGGTTAATCATGCACAAGCTGAACACTTCATTACCCAGGACATGTTTGCCCCTTAGCGCTTTCTCGCTAGTAAATTAGTTCTTTCTATTTATACAGGTAAGGCAGGTCAGAGGTCTCTGGGTTGCAAAAGGTAAAGGGATGAAATTAATATAGCGCCAGGCTCTTCTGGCTGAGAGCCTCCCAGAAGAAAAGCCCTCCAACTTAAACAGTTTCATAAGGAGAAATGAATTGGCACTGTAGGAGTGCGGCTCTTTTTGTTCTAGCCTCATATTGGTCCTGCTGTGTTCTTTCTGTGCTGCACTGCGTGTCCTTTGAAGCCATGAGCTCAAATCTTGGAAGCCTGTTTCCTACCCAGTGCCTGTCCTATCTGCCTCCGCACCTTCGTCCAGGTTGTTTTTGTGGTTTCATCACGTTTTTTTTTTTTCTGTAGCTGCATTGAAGTGATTCACTATTTTGCTCTTCCTGCAAAGAGTACTTGTGAAAATTGCGGGAGAGCCCCAGAGATTTGAGAGAGCAGTGTTTTATCTCCATGTAATCCCAGAGTGACAGTGTGTCATCGTATGACGAAGCTAGTCAGAGTCCGGGGGGCTTCATTGGAGCTTTATAGGGGATGAAGTGAAACCAATCTGTTTCACAGGTGCTCCGGACTGAGGTATGCATCTTTTAGGTTTTGTTGACCTTGTCGAGTGATGGTCACAAGTGGTGTTGTTGCAGTCTACTTGGAAACTGGCAGCTCTTCTTATGCCCCAAAACCATTTTATTGGCTGAGAAAATGTATCTAGATTAGGCTTTATGAAGAAATTACTTAAGGGGACGGAGCTGTATTCTTTTGAGAAAACAAAGTGCAAATAGAAAGTTCCAAAAAACTGCATTTATTATGTCATTTTTGATCAATTTAAATGTGTCCTAGGTGGGCTCTACAGTGCGACCATTTCACTCGCATTTGCGACTGAAAACTACTGCGTGCAAATATGAAAAAATATTTAGGAGCACCATGTGCGACTGACCCGATCAGCATATTTGTGTTTGCCCTGAAGGGAGCTTTAAAGGTTTCTACGTGCTTTTGCAACATTGAGTAATGTATCACAGACAAATCTCACAAATCCTTTCATAAACAAAGTTTAGAGAGAGTGAAAATAAGAGATTGATTGTGTAGTGTAGAAAGCTTTGTTGATTATAATATAGCTTTGTTATATTGCAGTGAACTAAGATGAGTGACAGCTTTTAATAATTTTTAAGGGAGTTTGTAAATGAGATATTGATTTAATACAACAGTTAAATAAGAAGTTTTTATTAAGTGACTCACATTGTCTGACTATAACACTATTGCCTGATTTTGCTCTATTTCGTCGTCAAAAGTAGTTTGAAACAAGTCACAACTGAGCTGCTGTGCATCTCCATTCAAACACAGCGGTGTTTCATTTATGAATGAATGTGCATTTTTAAACGAATCTAGTGAAATGATTCAATTTCTGTTTGAATGAATCAAATGAATGATATGATTCAGTAATTAAATCAGTGTCTTGCTGCCACCCTGCTGGCAGATTTAGTTTAATTTAAAGTATCTTTTCAGTTATTTAAATCATTGAATATTTCTGTATTTAAAATTTTATATTTAAAACATTAATCTCATGAATTTATTAATTTGATTGCACTCATGCCACCTCTGAGCCTCATTAAACATATGAAAAGGTAAAAACTAAATTCCCCAGTCGAATATCACTTCTTAATGGGAAGGCTAATTTTTTTATCAGATTTTTTGATTATTGTTTAGAATATGCTCCTGAAATTTTGACTGTGCTCCTAACAAGAAAAGTAAGTGTAGAGCCCTGCCTTGCTGAGTAAGAGTATTCATTTCTTTCAAAAACAAAAAAGTACTTACCCCAGACTTTTGAACGGAAGTGTACATACTGAGCAATACTGCTGTACACACCTATTGACTGTAGAATAATTGTATTTAGAACTGTATTTTGTATTTTGAATCTTACCCAAAAGTCTGTTAAAATCATCTATAGACTTTCTTTTATATCGTAACATAGTTGCAGTACTTATGTGAATATATTATTCAGTATAGGAGATAATATAATTGAAATAATTGAAAAGTTTTTTTTTTCTTCTTTTTTTTTTCTTTTATTATTTTTTTTGTGCCTTAGAAATGACAGAAATTCACTTTGTGGTAGAGCTTAACTTTTTTGTTTTGTTTTGTTTTAGGGCTACACCCTCCAAATTAATATATCAACAATAATAATTACAATTATTGTTATAGACATATTAATAAATATTTTTTTTTCTTCACAATCTCTTGATTAGCTTAAACAAGATATGAGGTTGGCTTGCAATGTTTTTGTCAGGCTTTGAGGAAGCACAATTTGAACCAACTAATTAAGAAAGCACACTTTGAACCAACTTAAGGTCTTCAGAATTACTAGCCTATATCAGAATATGTCTACTTCACTACTATTTAGCAGGTAAAAAGCAATATGTAAAATGAGTAGTATGTGGGAATTTATAAAACAGTAGGCACAAAGTACAGAATAACCTACTACTTCCAATAGATTTTGAAGTCTGCATCCACTGGTTGCTTTACTATCACATGAGGCCACAGGAGAGAAGTTGTGAATAGCAGTGAAGTGACACAACTGACTCTGTAGGTCACATGACATTGACAACACTACAGAATGTATAGAGTACAGAATGTCACAATTATCGTTTCTAATCAAATGCAGTATCTGCTCAGACTGTATTTTATTTTCAAATGCACAGCTTAAAAGCATACAGACAGGTGTATTTGGAACAGACTGAACAGGCTGAGGCTAAAGGACCGGACATCCCTGGCCTACGCAACTTTAGATCACCCTTTTCACATCTGTAACTACACCATCAAGCTTCTTAAGAGAAGCAGATTGCTTTGAGGTTAGAGCAGCCCCCTAGTTCCTCATCAGAGAAGTGGACCACAGCACTTCGCTCCTGACCCAGTGCAGTTATATGAAATCTGGCTTGAGGAGCCCATCAGCTGCTTAGGAAATGTTCTCAAGAGGTCCCTCAATCTGGCTTTCCTCATCATCTGTCCCCCTAAAAATATGACCAATGCCACCTTCTTACCCTGATCCTTTGGCATCTGATTTCATCTCGAAGGCCTATTTTTAATCTCGGGTGCAGTGCAAAGACATTCCTCCATTAATTCATTAAATGACCCAGCTGTGCCGTGCTGTGTCATATTTTCCTTTGGCCCTCTCGCTATGTACCGCTGAGGACAGTGCTCGGCTCCATGCTGTTGATTCGTTCCTGGCCGCGAGTCTTTGGATCACATCACAACTTGAGTATTTTCATTGAAACAAGAGCACCCTCATCACGTGTATTTACATATAAATATACGCTTGCTGTGCATGAACAGATGGCTAAAAACGGGGCCTCGGGTGGGGGAGTCATGCCTTTTTCCAGTCCGTTCTGAGGTTACTAATGTTTACATCCAATAATAGCTAATACGCTCATCTTATCGCATTTGGGAGCTGCGACGTGCCTGCGATGCTCTTCGGCTTTGCAATGGAAAGTCAGCGTTTCAATTACTTGCGCCAAAGATTTAGATTAACTTCAGTCTTCATGTATGGATGCCAGTAGCTGCTAGCGCTACAGTACAGGAAAAAAAGTAAATAAAAGTTTAAGTAAATAAAAGACTTGCATTTTCTTTATTTTTTGATGTTGTACACCGTAGATGGCTCCTGCCAGAACGGTTAGCATCTAGCTGACCTGAATTCTTTTGCTCATAACAGCCCTGGGTCTGATGACCCTTTCATGCTAGCACAACATCCCGGCATGATTCATGCTGAAATATGAATAAGGCTATAGGCATGGGGTGAATTTGAAGCCAAGGGATGACGGTGACTTCACCACGCGTTGTGTGTAGATTGATGAAGTGGAGTGACGGGATGTTTCATGAAATTCTATGTGTACAGAAAGACAGAAGAAGCTTAGCTACTCGTGGCTAATTTTCCATGTGCTGCTATTTCCCTTTGTTATGTGTTGTACTATAGTTTAGTCATAGTTCAGGCACTGACAAAGTGCATCTCTGGATGTATTTGGAGGGTGTATGACATTAACCTGCTTTCTTCATTTTGTGTGTACAAAATAAGCATATTTTTTTCCAAAAGTACTATTTATTTCTTTGTACCTTTGGCCTCTCTATTGCCAAATATGGTTGATAAAAAATGGATTTGCAAGTTACTTACATATTAAGAAGCATAACTATTTTCCACATGAAAAAAAAATGTCTCGAGCACCAAATCAGCATATTAAAATGATTTCTGAAGGATCAATGGAGTATTGACTGCTGATAGCAAATAAATGCAACCTTGGTGAGCATTCAAAACTTCAAAAATCTTAAAAAAAAAAAAAAAAAATCCCAAATCCGAATATATTATTTGTTAGTTTGCTTGCTTGGTGTTTGCTCATGACATAAAGTTTAATTTATTTATTTTTACACCAACAATGTAATGTTTGATATCAGTGCTGAGCAATATACCGGTTCAAACAGTAAAGCGGTTTGAATTACACGCACAATGTGAATTTTTAAATATATACCAGCATACCAGTTTAAATGGCTATTTATATTACTATTAATATAATTTTATATTAATAACTATTACAGTTTTTTTCAATCGCTAACAAGCGTTTACCCATACTTCAGATACTTTTTCTGAACTCTTAACACAGACTCACACCTACAAAACACAATTGGCCAAATGGATAATTTTCTTCTCAAAAATACATTTTGTCAAATATATACTAACTCTTCATTTCAAAATAGAACACATCTTTCTCTGCACACACTAACTTTACCAAAACACTGGAAATCTGACTCAAAATGAAATTATTCTGTCAAAGAATAACACTTGTTTTCACTTCACAAGGTACATGCAGTCAATCAAAGTACACCAGGTTTCAAAATACTGACTATTGTTGACATTACAAAAACTGCATAGACTTTTTATGTTTTAGTTTTACAGGTATTTGCATGCAAAACATGCAATCCACCATTTTGACACTAAATTTCTTGGTTTGGAACTGTCTGTCCACATGTACAGTAATGTTAACATTCAAAAGCATTTCCAGTAAAAAGCAAATAAGTTTCTTTTTCTGTTTATTACAGGAACTACAGTAGAAACATGGTATGATAGAACAGAAAAAGTTTTACTGTATTGCTTACAGTGAACAAAATATCCATGAAACACACAAGAGCATTCTGAACAAAAAATAAATAAATAAATAAGAATAACAACAGCTAAAAGCCCAGATTAAAAAAAAAAAGGGGGGGGGTCTAAAAAAACCCACAACATTACTGTATCTAATCTCTGCGATCTTGAAAGGAATTGAATTGAGAATGAATGGTAAATTCCAATTCACTTCCTGGAATGGAATTGGATTTGGAATTGGAATGTCAGGAAACAGAATTGAAATCAAATTCCAAAAAATTCCACTTGAGTTGCTAGTTTATAATACATTAAATGTTGTAAATCACATAAACAACAAACATATAAAAGAAATACAAAGTACTGTATGTTTAGTATGTCAAGCATGATCATTTCACATGCCAAATTTCAGGAAATGATGATAATTCTATGCAATAAAAAGTGAATGAAATACATGAATGAACATGACTCATTTTTTTGTGAGTTGAGACATATATTATGTGGTAATCATATATTGAATGTATAGTACATACAGAAACTTATCACCACTGTCATTTATTTTATTTACTTGCATTTGATCAACTCTATTTCATACATTACTTGGTATTTGTAAAGCATCATAAATAAAGTTAAAATGTATGTCTCTAAATGCAATCACAGATAGATGCTCAGAAACAGCAATAAATGGAATTTATTGGAATTTCTCTGAATTGAATTCCACTTCCTGTAATTCCAATTCAATTCCAACTCTGTTTCCTGTAATTGTTGTTGATTTCCAATTCCAATTCCATTTCCTTCTTTGAAATGGAGTTCATTCCTGAATTGACCCCAACCCTGTTTCCAAAACATCACTCCTAAAATTCCTCCTTTTACTGTATAAGTGTAAATGTAATAGAAAAAAATAACCACTGCCTCTGAGTCTAAGCCAGACTGGAATCAGCTGTGGTTGGCCCAATTTACCCAACATAAATCAGCTGTGTGTCAATTATTCAATTGTTTGTTTATTATCAGCTGAGATATATTTTTGATATTGATATTGTTTTTGAACTGATTTCATTGCAGAAGCAGAGGTTTTTATACTGTATCTAAGGTTTGGAATATTGTATTTGCTATTGTGGGATGTTGTGTGTTAACATTCGTAAATACTACAAAAACAGTCCATCATTTTGTTGGGAGGTATAGCTTGTCTGTTAAGAAAATGTAAGCATTGTGGAAATGTGTTCACTGACTGCATATTGGGTGAAAACGACATGAAATGTGTGAATGGTATGGCCATAAAAGACCGATGCTGTGCTAATTGTGTTTAGAGTTTTGAAAATGTGACAACTGTTTGGACAAACGCTTGTTAGCGACTGAAAAAAACTGTAATAACGCACAACTATTAATAACACACAACTAATTATTTAATTGGGCAAATACCCCAACTGTGAATGGCCATTAACAGAAGCCAGAGATGCTGAAGATGAATTCAAACGGGAGAAAATATTGTAGCAGGCAGAACAAGATCACTGTTCACAATTCTCAAAATATAGGAAGAACATCCTAAATACTGAATTGGGAGTGGGGGTTTATATGAATGTATCTCTAAGAGGAACTGACTGTCAGGAAACTTGATGGTATTTTCTTTTTATCTTACCTCCGTATAATGCATATTAATGTAGTATTTACAAGCGCAGCACTGCTTCCTTTAAAGAGAAGTTCATATGGGTTTTTGAAAAATATCTTTCTTGCAGTTTGTAATGTAGCTATCCTTCAATGTAAACAGTCTGAAAAGCTGTTAATCAAAATAGTGCATAATGAATAATATATAGTCTCTATATAAGTCGACTCTGAGCCGCCTTAACGAGTCATCATATTTTTTAAATCTTTTGCCCGTCACTAGGTAACATATTAGCATAATCCCTGCCTGCTTGTGTAATATGAACAGTCTGACCTGCCCACTAAGACTAACTACTAACTAGAGAGCTAGTTAGTGTGTTTACATCATGTTGAGAAGACGCTGTGTTCTGTGCTGTGAAAGCAAGTTTGTTTTGTTTTCATTGCAGAAAGATGATGATGTGAAGAATCAGTTGTTAAAATATTTTTTTTCCCACGATACCACAGCAATACAATTTGAACCTTTTGTTGTGCGCTCATCATTTTACAGAGGACTGCTTCTCTAATTTTTGGAGAGTTCAATAGTAAACCATGAGATTACTGGTAAACCATGAGATTACTGTTTTACTGACAGTGATGGGAAGAACGTTGTTATAAATAGGGATGCACTGAATTTTTGGCCACCGAAAATTATTATTATTACATTAAAGCTGAGTTTCAACATGACTTACTTCATTAAAAAGCAGACATTTCAAGCTTTCAATACATATATTTCTTATGTCTGTAAAATAGATATTCAATGAGATTCAGGTTGTTTTATTTACGTTTCTGTGAAGAGAGGTGACTGAGACCGAGACGGCAAAAAGCGCACCCTGATTATTTTCTTTATTTTACAAAAGTACATTGTTCTGTTATTATTATGACCATACACAAAGAAAAGTAGAGCCTTTGCAGTTTCAAAAGATACCTTATTCTTATCTGTGGGATGTTTTTCATGTCCGTGGGTTGAAGGACCCCAGTAACGTGATATTTAGCCCCTGGAAGGTGTCTCTCGCATTGCCCCACAGCAACATTAAAATAGTGTAGATTATTGTACAATGTTTTATTCATTTAACATATATATTTTTAAAAGTAACACAGTAGTTACTTTCCCTGGTAATTAGTTACATTTATGATAACTAACTAAGTTACTAACCTAGTTACTATTTGTGAGAAGTAACTAGTAACTATAACTAATTACTTTTTTTTACGTGGCCAACACTGCTTACTGATAATTTGCTGTGAACCCATTATTTCCTAAGAATGTGCTGATTAATATAGACTCTTGTTGTTCTAATTACTTTTTTTGTAATAATAAAGAATGTAGACTTATTTTGGTTTACAAACTGTATTGTTTCATCAGTTGGTCATGTTAGCACTCGGCTAACATATCCACCATTATTGTTTTGTTAATTGTTTACAGTTTAGCAGCTAAACTTTAGCTGTGGGCACAATTCACTTGCATATCTGAGGGAGCAGCCTTGGCCTAATGGTTAGAGAGTTGGACTTGTAACCCAAAGGTTGTGGGTTTGAGTCTCAGGTCCGGCAGGGATTGTCAGTGGGGGGAATGAATAACTAGCGCTGTCTCCACCCTCAATACCACGACTGAGGTGAGTCCCTTGAGCAAAGCACCGAACCCCCAATTGCTCCCCGGGTGCCGCAGCATTGGCTGCCCACTGCTCCGGGTGTGTGTGTGTGTGTGTGTGTGTGTGTGTTCACTACTGTGTGTGCACTTGGATGGGTTAAATGCAGAGCACAAATTCTGAGTATGGGTCACTCACTATACTTGGCCACACATCACGTCCTTTCCTTACCTATATTATTGTTTTATGTAAAGGTGCATGCTTTGTCAATGGTAGTGCTCGCTAACTAGTTTTAGTACTCCTCTCTGCACCAAGCAACAACAGATTTGGCCAGCTGACCAATTAGAGAAGAGTAGGCTTATGAAAGTGAAGGGTAGGGCTGTCGCGGTTAAGGAATTTCCCTTGCGGTAATTTTGAGTGGCTCAGTAGCGCGGTATGCGGTATTACCGCCATATAATTGTGTGTAAGCTGTTACAATGTAAGGTCATATTCAGAAATCAATAAACCGAAACCAAATCGCGTTAATATATATGAAGTGAAGTAAACAGTACTTACATAGAAACCTAGCTAGTAAGAAATGCAAATTTTGAAGAAAAATGTCAGACATACTTAGAGGCTTTGCATCTGAAATCTTCGTGTATATAACAGTTAGCGCGCACCCTCGAGTCTGACTGGACAAGAGACTTTCTGTCAGTATTTCACCTGCGTGTTCTAGGCGAGCTGTCAGTCAGTGCAGTTTCATTGTTACACCACAAGATGGAGGCAAGAGACTATCTTTGAGTAAGTCTTTAAACCGTTCATTCAACTATACGTTCAAAAACACTTATTTATTCAAAGAGAGACGTAATGAAACACGATGTTAAAATCATTTTAACTTTAATCGCCACTTTTAAAGGCTCAGCTGACCAGCAGAGCACCGATGTTAAGACAGAGATTTCACTTTCCTTGGACATGACAAGCTAGTTTCACATACATACCTGACTCGATCTGAAAGACAGACGCAGGTAATCGCTCAAGCTCAGTCGATCTCTCTCTCATTCGCTGTCTGTTTAGGCATGTTAAGTGCATATCTACTGAGCCTCATAATAAACACATTATGTTATCATTACTAACTTATTACTAATTTAATATTCAGCGCACAGGCATTAAGTGAGAATGGCAAATCCTTAGGAAAAAAGAAAACAGGCAAATATCGCGGTTGCTGCGGTTGTTGCATTCCTCTGCGGTTATGCACATCAATAGCGCGGTATTGCGATATTGCGGTTATCGCGACAGCCCTAGTGAAGGGTTTACAGACCTTAAGCTCAGAACTGCTTCGAACAAATCGTTTTGAAATTATTGACAAATGACTAATATTAAATGTATATTCTGAGAAAGTTACAATGTTTTCCAACCTTAGATGCATTTAAACCTGTTGTAGGGGACTCCAACATAATATTAGGACACTTTAAAATACCATATGACCTGCTCTTTAACCAAGGAAACACTGTATTGCCACTGTTCCATAAGTGCCACCTGCTGGCAGAGTGAATTTGCGTTCTCATTGAGTCCATCTGCTGTTTCAGTTTGCAGATGTTTTAATTATAATTTTTACAAAGCTAATGTCAGGCCATTCTGTTTTTGCTTTAAATTTTGATATTATACAGTAATATAATTTACATTAAAACTGTTCAATCTACATATTTTTTTTTGATCGTGATTTAAATGCAGTGGTTCTGCAGCTGTTTCATGCATTCTGATTCATATAAATGAGCAGTCAAGTAAATGTGATAAACTCTGAAACCGCCAGAATCCTATAAAAATCCTACAAGAATCCTGATTCCAATTTTTGGTCGAAATGTCCAGCATTATGTGATATGTATTTAACAACAAAAATTGAATTTAGCATCAATAACTACTAAAGAGTAACTATGGTATAATGGCAGAAACATGCTGAATTTGTGTATCCCATGCTGCTTCAGTTTACGATATGTGTTTACTATTTTCTCCTCCTTTCAACACTTCAGATTATATCTAATTAGCAAATATGCCCAAATAAAACGTACAACAGGGAAAAAGCAATGATTTTAGGCATTGAAACAGAAGTAGAGCACATGTGCAGCAGTCTCCAAACAGGCTTCTGTGGCCCCAGTGCCATAGATAAGACAGCAGAGTGCAGCGCGAGCACCACAGCTTCCCGAGTGACATCAGCCGCTCTGTGATCTGGCACACTTTCATTCGGTAACAGATTAAAAAGCCTCTTGGTGCGACCCAACTCTGGAGCGCTCACTCTCTCTCTTTCCGTCAGGCTGAAAGAGGGTGAGGGAAACGAGTGAATCAGAGTGATACTGGAGCTCTGTGTGCTTCAGGCTGTCCCTAACTGCATCTCTCTCACTCACTATCCATCTTTCACATATACAGCCACACACCATCACACTCCTTAGTTCAGCGCAAGGGTATATAATGGGGGGGAATAAAATACAGAGGAAAGCTAGGGACTAAACTTTGTGTATGCACGTGGTGTTGGAGACAGAAAGCTGCTAATCCGTCGTGCTGGCCGAGTGGAAAGGGCAGACATATTTATAGCAAACTGAATCACTCGCCTCACAAATGCACAACGAGCTCCGGCCGTGATATTTCGGCTCTACAGTGCAAATGCAGCAAAGCTCAATGCAAACTAGACTTAAGACATCAGATTCTGCAACTGTCTCTTTCAGTGCAAAGGTGCTCTGAGGAAACAGGTGGTGTAGATATGAAGCATATGAGCCTTGTTTATTCACCCTCTGATGCAGTTTTACCTGTTTTCTTAGATATGAAGACAAATTAGATGCATTTTCACACGTTTTCTGGGACTATCTCCAATGGCAGCTGTGAAAATTTATTATAAATATAATATTAAGTAAGTAATTTTTTTTTTTCAGTTGATGTGCTAATTAAGAACAGTGTTTTACGGTGTGAAAATAATATAATATAATATAATATAATATAATATAATAATCTACACTGCCATTCAAAAGTATGGGATCAGTAAGATTTTTTAAACGTTTTTTTTTTTTTTTTTAAGAATTCTCTTATACTTATCAAGGCTGCATTTACTTAATTAAAAATCCAGAAAAATGATAATAATGGTTTTCTATTTTAATATAGTTTAAAATATAATTTATGTCTGTGATTCAAAGTTGAATTTCATCAGGCATTACTCCAGTCTTCAGTGTCACATGATCATTCAGAAATCATTCTAATGTGCTGATTTATTACTTTTATTATCAATCTTGGAAACAGTTGTGCTGCTTTTTTCTTTTCTTTTTTTGGAACCTGTGCTTCTTTTTTCAGAATTATTTGATAAATAAAAAGTTAAAAAGAAACAGAATTTATTCAAAATAGAAATCTTTTCCAACAATATACGTCTTTGGTATCACTTTTTGTTTAAACACATTCTTGCTGAATAAAAGTAAAGGGGTAGTTCATCTAAAAATGTCAATTTTGTCATTGTTTACTCACCCTCAAGTTGTTTCAAACTTGTATGAGTTTCTTTCCTACGTTAAATACAAACTTGTGAAATGATTTAAAGGGATAGTTCACCCAAAAAGGAAAATTCTGTCATTAAAGTCCCCATGAAATCAAAATTAAAGCTTTTTGGCTTTTAGTATGAAGATGCTAGCCTTAAAGTTATCTATAAGCTAGTGTGCTCCAAAACAATGACAAAATTTGCGTTTACATGATATGAGCATTCAAAACTTATGGCCTCTCACTTCCGCCAATATGAATCAATGATTTTGATGATATCACGCTGCTTTTCAGCTTTTCGTCAAATGTTCTGTCCAATCAAATGCTCTCTAGAATCCATAGTTTCCCGCCCCCAACACTATAAATAGATGTTGAAGCTGCAGCTGAAATCGGTCATTTGTTCTATGTATGTTTGGAACCTGTGCTTCTTTTTTCAGAATTATTTGATAAATAAAAAGTTAAAAAGAAACAGCATTTATTCAAAATAGAAATCTTTTCCAACAATATACGTCTTTGGTAACACTTTTTGTTTAAACACATCCTTGCTGAATAAAAGTATTAATTTCTTTTAAGAAAAAAAGAAAGAATAAAACCGACTTTTAAATGGCAGTTTTACAAAAGATTTATATTTAAAATAAATGCTGTTATTTTTTTAATCTTTTTATTTATTAAATAATCCTGAAAAAAGTATCACAGGTTCCAACTGTTTTCAACATTGATAATGAATCAGCATATTAGAATAATTTCTAAAGGATCATGAGACACTGAAGACTGGAGTAGCAATGCTGAAAATTCAGCTTTGCATCAAAGGAATAAACTACATTTAAAAATATTTTCACATAGAAAACATCACATATTTTACAATATTACTGTTTGTCTTTCTGGATTTTTTATCAACTAAATGCTAGGGATGCACCGATCCGACTTTTTCAGTCCCGATACCGATGCCTGGGCTTTGTATATCTGTCGATACCCGATACCGATCCGATACCATTGTTGAATTAATAATAAACTGCATACCTTCCACCTTATACCTTCCTTCCACCATGTAGAAGAAATTAAAGGCACCAAACTTTCCTAACTAAACATTACTTTCCTAACTAAGACAAAACAGATGTAATGTATTGAATAGGGCTGATCCGAATACCATTTTTTGAGCTTCGAAACATATTCTTCTCTCTAATAAAGGCAGGAATCTCTGTGTGTCTGTCTGTTTGCATTTTTATTATGTCGAGAACAGTTCATTCAATCGATTTTTGCTGTGGACCCAAAGGAGTGCAGTGTTGCATTTTGGTGCAATATGGACACATAACACATTCAGAATTAAAAAATTGTAATAGAACATTGCAAGTTGGAAGCGGCGCGCCTCACGCAGGCAGAGCTTACATTCTTCGAGAACGGACACTGCGCTAGTGATACAAAACACACAGGTCTGTTAAGAGCAATACTTTTAATAAGGTAGCCTAACATATTTTAACAAACAAATCACTCCCAAATCAGAAATTAGCAGCACAGTAATTACTGACACCGTAAAGGGTATTTAAAAAAAAGAAGAACGAAAAAATGGCGCGGTGTTTATATATATATATATAACGTTTGTGTATATAGGCCTATATATAAAATACATATGTATATTATTTTGAAACCCAAAATAAATGAGGCTCAAACATTATTAACAAACGTACTTATTTGGGCACTTCCGTCAGTGAACAAGCAGCTTACAAAACGCTAAAATAAATCAAATAAATAATACATTTAAATATGAAAGTAGCCTAAATAAGAATGTTAAATAGGCTATTCATCAAACATTCGTTGCAAAAATTCCTAAAACCTCACCCGGACCTATTCTGACATCTCATCAGAATTACTGGCCCGAGTCCAACTGAAACCGGTCTTTTTTCCCTTTCACTTCCCCATTACACAGCTGCTGTTTTCAATAGCAAAGTGATTACTTTTATTTTCATTTATTTAGGTTATAAAGTTAATTTAGAAATATATTTGGAACACTTTTTATTTGTTATATTCAAGTTTTTTTTGTTTTTTTTTTAAAGTAACGACCAAGCGGCCAGCGGCAGACTGATCAATTTAGCCTTCTCAAGTCATCACGATTTATATTAAAATCCATAGATATAAAAAACTTAAAGCATATCACAATATTAGTTTAATCGTTTAACCTAGATAAATGTGTGCTATTAGGCTCATATCCAATCGTTTGTGCGAGAGTAAAGCTGAAGCGCCCTTTGCAGGACATGGAGGCGCTGATGCGATGTAAAATTCATTTTTGCTCATAAAGGTAAGAGTATTATATTCATCCAGAACTGTAAAGAACGAATTTAAATAATTCAAATCGAAAACAAAATTCTTTCATTAGCTAGGCCTAATCCATAAATATGCATTTAGGCATTAAAGGCGCGTCCAGTGAGCAGATGGCGAGTCAGGATCGTCAACTTTATCTTTGTGTCAAATACTAGTTTATTAATAAATAATTTGAATATCTCCTTACTTTTTCCCCTGACACTGTCACGCGGGTGTGCAGGACGAGACGAGACGATAGACGAGATTTACAATCAACAATAAATTTAATAGAAATCTCCAAGATGAACAAGGCAGGAACAGGCAGGAACACAGAGGGCTTTCACACACATCCAGGAAACGTTAAAGACCGACAAAAGACTAAACTCAAAGACAGACTTATAAAGGGTAACTCATTATCAAACACAGGTGACACAGATGACTAATAATTACAAGGACAGGTGCAACAGATGACGGTGACGAGGGCTAAACCAAATGACAACAGAATGGCAGGGGAAGACAATGGGTGAGACCAATGACAGACAGGGTTGTGACATCACGCCCCCCTCCGGAAAGGCGCGTCCTCGCGCCGTGGAAAAAACGAGAGGGGCGGAAAAACAGAGTACATAAGGGAGGAGGCTTGGGCGGAGGACGGTACCCCTGGAGGGGGACAACAAACAAAGTCATGAGAGTCCAGGGGGGCGACGAAGGTGGGAGGAGCCAGGGAGGAAACAGGAGGGACCTGAAGCAGGAGGAACTGACCCAGACCACAGCCATGATGACGGCCCACTGTGGAGCCGACGGAGGGAGGAACCATGGTGGAGGAAGGCGTGCCGACTCCATGGGGCCGACCGACAGAGGCGGAGCAGATGGCGGAGGAGCCCGAGGCGGAGACGGAGAGCCGATGATCCGGGGTGACGCCGAGGATCCGGAGGGCCAAGGTGGAGCAGGCTCTGGCGCCCGAGGCGGAGGCGGAGTCCCGGAGATCCGCGGCGGAGCCGGAGCGACAGAGGATGGAGGCTGTGCCCGCAGGAAGGAGGAGTCCCAAGGAGCCGGTGGGACGGCGCGACGAGGCACAGCCGGAGGAGCAGAGTCCTGAGGAGCCGATGGGGTGACGACTGACCAGGGCGGAGCCGGAAAGACGATGGAGCCCGGTGGAGCTGGTGGATCGACGGGCGACGGTGGAGAGGAGGGCGTCGAGAGCCGTGGTGGAACCGCGGGGTCGAAGGGCCGAGGCGGAGTCCAGGACTCGGAGGCTGGAGGCGGAGCTGAGGAATCCTCCAGCCGAGACGCCGATGGAAGCTGGCAGTCCCGCGGCGAGCCCACTGCACAGGTGGATGACTGAGGGTGAGCAGGGGGACTGACAGGTGATAGCGGAGATTCAGGAAGGCTGGGCGAAATCAGCGATGACTCTGGACGACTGGACGGAACCAGCGGAGATTCAGGACGGCTGGACGGGACCAGCGGAGATTCAGGATGGCTGGACGGGACCAGCGGAGACTCAGGATGGCTGGACGGGACCAGCGGAGACTCAGGCATAGGCAGAAGAGGGCGGGTGGGTGGGAAGTTCAGGCAGGCCAGTGGTTCTGTGGAAAAGTCTATTAAGTCCCCAGAGTGTTGCTCATTCTCACCCCCAGTGGTGGTGCAGTGGGCAGGGCTCTCTGTAGCCCTCTCTTGCTCCACGTCGTACTCCACCGTCGCGGATGTAGCAGTCGGCTCTCGCACCTGGTCCGATGGGTCCGGCTCTGGCTCTGTCGCTCTCGGCTCGGGCTCTCCATCGTCGGTGGGCTCGGGCTGCAACTCCGCTTGTCGGGGTGATGTTGGGCTGGGTTCTGGGTCTGGAGTGGGGCTGGTGTCATCCTTCGCGGTCAACGAAGCTCTGCTGGACACCAGCACCCACTCGATGTAGTCGGCGAGGCTCTCTCGAGGACCCTCCCCGGACAGCTGCCTCTGGATGTTATCATTAAGTCCCACGCGGTAGAACGTGCATAGGCAACTGTCCGGGTAGTGCGTAAACGGGGCGAGGAATATAAAGTCTCTGGTGTGGTCCTCGAGAGAGCGGTTCCCCTGCTTCAGGAGGAGGATGAGGACGGCGGGATCATTCATGACGGGGGAAAAAAAATAAACTAAACACTGATACAAAAAAAAACGGAAAATAAACGCAGGGGAAGACGCCGTGAATTTTTTTTTGGGTCGGTCTTTCTGTCACGCGGGTGTGCAGGACGAGACGAGACGATAGACGAGATTTACAATCAACAATAAATTTAATAGAAATCTCCAAGATGAACAAGGCAGGAACAGGCAGGAACACAGAGGGCTTTCACACACATCCAGGAAACGTTAAAGACCGACAAAAGACTAAACTCAAAGACAGACTTATAAAGGGTAACTCATTATCAAACACAGGTGACACAGATGACTAATAATTACAAGGACAGGTGCAACAGATGACGGTGACGAGGGCTAAACCAAATGACAACAGAATGGCAGGGGAAGACAATGGGTGAGACCAATGACAGACAGGGTTGTGACAGACACATTCATGGTAATTATTTTTCTGGTGCTTTGCGGTCGGCTTTAGCCTACTGCTTGCATTTGAATGCGGGGGCGCGGTTGTCATTGTGACAGTTACAGCCCTAGTTTTGCTTCCACCATTCAAGTGGGCCAGACTGTACTTTAGTAGTGTCTCTCAAATATCTCTCTCTCTCTCTCTTTTTTTTTTTTGTGTTGTCTCTGTGTTAGTGGCGCAGCAGTCTGATCTTCTTCATTCGTATTTAAGCGTGAATGAGAACCGTTTCGCAGGGGATGCAAGGAGTATGAAAAAAAATATAATATTGGAATCTCAAAATTTAAAATCCAATGCCAACCCACCGAACGAATATTCGAATAATCGAATATTCTGGTCCAGCCCTAGTATTGAATACTTATTTATTTGTTATTTAAAGAACAATTGTGCATTCAAATCGAAAATAGAATGTAATCAAACTTCTTAAAAACTTCTTTAAATAAATAAAATGTAGTAGTAGAAACAATACATACAATAGTAATCAAACAAGCTACCAAACATTATAAACATATTACGTGCAAAGTCCTGCATGAATTCAAAATAAAATAGCAGCTGAACCCGAGAATAAACTAATACAAAGTGGGTCAAACAACAACTTGGTCACACATACAAATAATATAACATTGTAAACATGTACTGTAGTGCAGTGTTACACCACTCGTGACCTGTGTTATTTTAAAGAATTCTGCATTCAAATCATAATCATAAAATCATACAACATAGGGCCTACTGAATTTTTTTTTGACACAGAGCGGTGTTTCTGATATCAGTGAGCGAGGAGTGGAGCGGGAGCGGGAAATTGTGAACCCGAAGCGGAACTGGAGCGGAGTGATTATTAAATGCAAGGAGCGCGGGGGGAAATTGTTGCCCCACCACTCCGCTCACATACTCTGCGCCGCATAGAGATTTCCAGCCACGTGGTAAAGTTGTGTTTCTGAAGTTTTTCTATATTATTATTTATTCTTTATATATTTGTTCATTATTCGTTTACTTTACCACTTCGACTTTGCACGTTCCGGTTTTGCGCAGCAGAGCTGCCTGCCCTGATCTCTATTTTTGTTCGAAATGCCTTTGTTCTGAGATGGTGATAATAAACTTTAAATCTAACATTGTGATATATTGATGTTTGTTTTATATCTGTGGATTGTATTGTAGACTAGTCAAGTGTTGATTTGATATATAGGTTAAATTGAGTAAACTCACTGTGGACCACATACCGCTTGGATATCGATGTCACTTAAAAAACTAAAACTTACATTTAAAAAACAAACCCAAAAAAAACCTCCAAACATTTCTCTAAATTATTCTGATAAAAAACGAAATGAAAAAACATCAACTTTCTATTAAATACAAATCTGGTCTATTTTAAGCTGTTTAGCGAAAAAAAGACGGGTTTCGGGTCGGACTCGGGCCAAAATTTTTGATAAGCTGTCGGACAAGGCCGGGCTACAGCCTGTGCGTCTCGGGCCAGGGCCGGGCTAGGGCTTAGATTTAAGGCCCGTGCAGGGCTCTACAGTCACTGGCTGCGATGGAGGAAGAAAAAAAAAAAGAGGAAAAAACTTTTCCGATCCCCGATCCAGCTATTTTTTCAGTATCGGGCCGATATCCGATCCTAATATCGGATCGGTGCACCCCTACTAAATGCAGCCTTAATGAGCAAAAAATAAATTAATTAAAAACCTTACTGATCCGATGTTTTCTATTTTATATATAGTTTACATTATTTGTACAATTATAAATGCTTTTACTCTCTTTTAAGTATCATTATTAATAAATCCGAGCAATGAGGAGGGAGCATCAAGAGCAAAATAGGGTTGCATGTAGATGAATAAGCTAATATGTAAATATGTCGTAATTTTGCATCTTACATTCCTCCAGTTTTCTTTACAGCATCTGATCAATATGAACCAGAATAGCAGTGCATCATACTATTGTTAATGATAACTGTCGCTACTATCGTCTGGTCTTTTTCAGCATGAGGTGTCCAGTGTTGTTCAGAACGAGTCTGTACTATTTAAAGGTTTGAAGGTCGCTGTTTTCTAATCCTCACAGCAAATGTGTTTTGGAAGTACACCTGCGTTATATACAGTATATGCATTTGTGTGTGTGTGTGTGTGTGTGTGTTTCCTGCAGTGGCATTAGTCAGAAAAGGTATTTTGGGAGTGCAAACTGTTGGCTCTCAGTTTGAGCCCTGTCAGCATGACATTTTCATGAATCATGTTGTTTCACTGAGATGTATGAGTCTCCCTTTTTCCCTTGCTCTTTGACTTTTCATTCCTTTGTTTTCTCTCTCTCCATCCCATGCTTTCTCTCTGAGGTTAAGGACAGATTGAGGGGAACGTAACACCATCTCCACCTCATCAATATCTTCCTGCCATGAATAAAGAGCCCACTTAGCTGACATGAATTGACATCCCGAATCTGTATACAGTCAACAAAGTTCACCCAAAAATCTTAACAACCTTTACTCACCATCATATTGTTCCAAACCTGCACGATTTACACTTTTGTGGGACACAAAAGATGTTTTGAGAAAGTCATACAGATTTGGAACGCATGAGGGTGAGTAAACGCTGACAGATTTTTCGTTTTTGGGCGAACTGTCACTTTAAATGAAATGCAACTAGTAAGTCTCCTGATCCAGTGTATAAAAGAACAACCTCTTAACATTTTATTGTTCGATGTGTGTGAATTATCTTTAAATTCCCATGATGGAGCCACCAGCATGAGGGTGTCAGTAATGTGCAATAGTGAAGATGCTTATCTCATAGTTGTGATGACTCTGTTGATTCCATGTGAAAGGTGGGAGAGTTTCTCATGCCTCTGCTTTGCTTTCCGTGTGATAGCCTGCCATTGACAGGATTTAGTTCTCCGCATCTCTTGGGGGAGCGTTACTTTTTATACCTCGCTGCTCTAATGCAGACGATTTGGGTATTTTTGCACACGTTGTAAGTTTTGCAAATGGTGAGTCATTTGGCAGATGTCTCTTGCGATGGAACATGATGATACATAAGGCAAAGATTACCCTAGAGCCCCAGAGGAGCACTGTCATTTTCTGCCACCACTGTCCTGAAAAGAGATGCTCCAGCTCTCTCTCCCACTTTCTCTCTGTCTCTTGCCCGCTGATATCTCTCTCACATCAGCAGTAGTGCAGGGAAAGCAGAAGTGCTTACGTCCAGCTTTCTCTGTCTCCCTTCCCATTGCCATTTCCCTATACAATAGGGCCGGTGACTGTCTCCACCTGAGATGATCTGAGAGATAGATGGTAAAGCAGGCAGGAGAAGCTCTGACGTAGTACGTTATTATGCGGGCTCTAATCATCCCTATTAAGATGGGCCATTAAATGTGCCTGATTCACAAACTAATTGTTCTTTTGAACCGATTCTTATTGATTTGTTCAAGCCGATTTGCAAAGCAAATTGAACTGATTACTTTCTAAATCACTGAATTGTAATCGTGGGTGTCATTTTGCCAACATAAGCAAGCTGGATAATCTTATCCCCACAAAAAAAAAAAAAGAAGAAAGGATGGACACTATATTGGTACCATATTTATTAACATATCAGCCTGTACTTTTAAAATAAATAAATGTTGAAAAATTCATTGGTATCAGCCAATTTATAGGCTGTGTTATTATTATTGTTGCTATTATTGGAACACATATTAAGATATTTTTGATGAAATCCGAGAGCTTTCTGACCCTGCATAGACAGCAATGCAACTGACATGTTCAAGGCCCAGAAAGGTGGTAAAGACATTATTTAAATGGTCCATGTGATATCAGTGGTTCAAACGCAATGTTATGAAGTTACGAGAATACTTTTTGTGTGCAAAGAAAAGAAAAAATAACTTTCTTTAACAATTTCTTCTCTACTGTGTCAGCCTTTGACCCACGTTCACAAGAGTACCACAACGTATGTGTGTGCTGCTGCTGACGCTGGAGCCGGATTTCTGACGTAGAACATCCATCTCTCTTAGCTCATTGTCTGTATATTCTGGTTCAAATAAGTAAAGCAAGTCAAAAAGGTGAAAATAGCAAGTCATCCTCTCTGTCAAAATCTTCAGACATGTTTACCACGTTTACGGTTGAACCACTGATGTCACATAGACTATTTTAAGAATAACCTTACTACCTTTCTGGGCCTTCAAAATGTCGGTTTCTTTGCTGTCTATGCAGGGTCAGAAAGCTCTCGGATTTAATCACAAATATCTTAATTTGTGTTACAAAGGTCTTAGAGGAGGGTGAGTAATTATTGAAAGAATTTTTTTTTTGGGGTGAACTGTCCGTTTAAGAGTAAATAATTAGATGACATGGGAAAAAGTACTCTACATGTTCATGCTCATTTGCCCTGTTTTACATATTATTATGTACTCAATATTGTCAGATAACAACATGGTGCCAATATATTGTGAACTTTCCAATGGAACTTTAGAGATCATATCATATCAGTAGCAATTACAGTTAAAAAATTTCATTTAAAACTATAACCTTGTGTAAACATCCACAGTCTAATGAAAGAATCCCATGTCTACCTGTCATTTATGTTCCATTTAATCAATCCATTTATTTTGCTAGGTTTATTTCTGTGTCTGTCAGAGGAAATTAATTAGTGCTTCAATGTATTGCTAGAACAGATATAAACAGAATTTAAAAAACAGTTCCCTCCGAACAAGCACATCATAACAGCAGTGACATCAAAAGCGTTTCATTAATCTAACACTATTTACTGATATATTTTGATAAGTGTTAGCTAATGCCTTCTTGTTAAAACTGTAAAAAGAAAGATATGAATATTGGAGAGCAGTGAAACGTGTAAACAGCACCCATGAGACCACGTCAGCATAAGATCGCTCATTTCATTTTTCAGCTGTGTCGACGATGCCTGACATCTCCACAGAGACAAGTCGTACATCTCACACAGATTAATGATAAGAGTATTTTTTTCTTTCTGTTTTAACTACAGCGAACTTCAGGGTTCAAATTAGAATTTTTAGGATGAAGAAGTCACAAATGAGAGAAATAAACTGAATAATTTTCTTTAGTATAGAGATAATCTACCTGAGATTGTGCCATCCACGTAAATATAATAAGACCTCATGCTTTATCAAAGACCCTTTAGTCGATTCTTTGCAGACAAACAGTACCTCCCAGCTCGTTGCTTTAGCCACTTTCTTAGTGAGAGTGAGAAGTTGTTTGGCGGTCCTGTGTAACAGGATTTTAACCTGCATTGCACTCTGTAATGAAGATGTCCACAGAACCAACGTTATTCAGAAAGCTGAGGTCCGAGAGCCCGAGGGATGTCTGTATCTACAGGATTACCACCGTAAATCTCTCCTCTGGGTCAGCAAGCTTCCCCTGGCCCTCTCTCTCTCTTTCCAGGAAGTGTAGTCATACCTATCTTTTCCCCTCACTGAGCAGAAAGGTGGAAGTGTCATTAGAAGTCTCATCGGAACGAGCTTAGACTTCCTAGCATTCCTAGGCTTACTTGGCATATAACAGAAAATAATATATTTTTATTTATTTACTTCCTTTCTTCCTTCCTTCCCCATTTACTTACCTACTTACAGCAAAACATTTTCACATTTTGTTAAAGGTAAACTATATGCCCCTTTTTAAGATGTAATATACGTCGCAGGTTTCCCCAGAATATGTCTGTGAAGTTTTAGCTCAAAATACTCCACAGATCATTTATTATATCATTTTGAAAATGCCTATTTTGAGCAAAGCAGAAACACACTGTATTTGTGCATGTCTTTTTAAATACAAATGAGCTGCAGAGTAGGGCTGTGCCTTTACAGCTCATACGTCAGATACGATAATCATGTCTATCGCACTGAAATCAAACTTCTCATATACGGTTTTCTGAGAGCACACATCCAAAGTTGACACGGCATATGAGTACAAAACTAAGTTCTCTTTCATGTCTTATTGCCCTTAAACTGTCGAATACACATAAGTTTTTGTTAAAAACACAAATGAGTGACAAAAACAGTTGGGTATGTCTGTAAGCGTAAACAGCTGGGAAAGAAACCGTTTGTTTATATTAGATCTGTGTGGCAGCAGTGTAATACACAGTAAATACATCAATAAATCCACTGCTTTCTTTTCTAAGGCTGGGACACTAAAGAGTGTTCTGTGCTCATATGTACAGCCTAAGACAGAACAGTTAGCATGCTTTACTCGAACTTTTGCCATGGCGTTAGAACTTATTGCTTGCAAAAACAGAATAGCGGCACCACATTTGGAAACGTGCAGATTAAGAGGTGGTAATATTATAATAAGATAATAAGATCCCCTTTCTACGTCATGGGGGAAGCGAAATCTGATTGGCTAGTTTTTTCACATGCTTGCAGAGAAAAGCTTACCAAAACAAAGTTACTGGGTTGTTCTTGTTTGCATTTTCTGGGTTCGTAGATGCACCGGGGACCCGTTTATACCACTGAAACATAGAAAAATCTGATTTTAATGTCAAGTAACAATGAAACAAACCTGAAAGTTAATGAAATGTATTTTATTCAAAATTGATCCATGCTTTAATAATTAGCTAGTTGCTCATACATTTGCTTAATGTAGTCTGAATGCATCAG
This sequence comes from Garra rufa, assembly GCF_049309525.1. Taxonomy (NCBI): domain Eukaryota; kingdom Metazoa; phylum Chordata; class Actinopteri; order Cypriniformes; family Cyprinidae; genus Garra; species Garra rufa. Next base: position 21,181,094 of record NC_133381.1, read on the forward strand.
AATTATGCATCTATATAATGTGTGTACTTAAATACTGACATATTATTCTATTACATAACACAATATAAGTATATAGTTGACAAGAATGCGAATTGGTTTTCAACCCTTTAGCTTCTTTATCTTTAGATGCTTTATCTCCAGTGGTACAGAAATATTTAGTATGGAAACATTTCCAGGTCAACATGTGTGTCAATGAAACACATTTTTGTGTCAAGTTTGGGCATGTCTGCAAATCTTTATATTCTTCTATATGTGGAACAAAGCTGCAGTCTTGAGGTCGGGGATCCACTCTTGGGGTCACGTTCAGGTCTGGTCTTTCTGCATTAATCACCCCTCATCTTCTTAGTGCCTGACCCGGGTCTCCAGCAGCATTCCCAGGGTTGCACACCCCCATGACCTGCTCCTTGACCCACTGGCCCTTTGGTAAACGCTGGGCTCCTCTTCACCTGCAAATAAATACAGTAAGGTGCACTTTTCCATCCGCCGCAGCCCGAGAGACCAGACCCCATCGTTTTTTGTCTTGGAAACATTTCTGTGTTTCTCACATGAACAAAATCCTGCCTATAATCGTTTTCAGACTTTGTTTGGGTGCTGGAAAGATATAGCACCTTTTTTATTAAATATTTTGGAGTTTTTAATTCTTTTTTAATTTGATATTCTAATGATTCATCTGCTTGCTTGTGTTGATACCAAAATCCAGACAAATCCAGGCTAAATCCGGAGTTTAAAGAAAAAAGCTTAGCGCTCTCGCTGGGAGAAGTGACGGAATGGCCGTCTTTCTTGTTTTTCCCACCTCTCGGATCATTAGCATGTTGGTTTAACGCTCCTCACAAAAAGCAAAGCGGTCTCTTGGGAGTGTTCAGACGCATACAAACCCACCTCCTTCAAAAGAAAACGCAGCAGTCTCTCTTTTGTTTAGGTTAGCCGAATAACAGAAGTCAAGCATGTCACCTGTGTTTTGAGTTGCAGTCATGAATATTCAGTGTTCTCTCCTTCATAGTAAAGCAGAGAGAGACAGGGATGGAAAGAGTAAGAGAGAACCACACACTTTTTATTCTAATGCATCGTTTTGGTCTTTTGGGGTAGCTGCCATGTTTGAAGTTTCAAGAAAGCAGTTGGCTTTCATTCAGCGTTAGCAGTAAAGTAAATGTTAGCGCCTAAAGAGGGGAAAGCAAAACCTACTTTAGCATAAAATTTGTGAATTTTGTTCCTGCTGATGAGGACCTACAACTTTCATACACAAATTTTAGCTCGCAGTCTGAATGTATTTGTTTTTATATCCTTTCTTCCTGGGTCCTCTTTATTTTCATTTGAATTATTTCCTTATAACATGTTCCAAAATTGCAGTGCTGACCCACATTTCTGATTTGACTAATTTTGGACCATTTTAATCACGTATACAGCTCTGCTGGTCGGGTAGGGGATAATTGTATGTTTTCTGCAGAGTTGCCGTCTTCATTAGTATACTTTGATTACATGTTTTCAGTAACTACAGAGAATACTTATAAGTTCATGTAGACAGTGCAGCTCTATCAAGTTTTATGGCCTCTGTTGTTTGAGTGATGTTAGCAGAAGTTTGGTACTCCTTGGAAAAAGTAATTCTTGTGAGTTGTCTTCGCATTATAAAACTTTAAAGCAATTGTCTACTAAATGACTTTCTTACGTTTGTGAAATGCAAAAGATTAGTTCACTCAAAATGAAATGAATTACTCACCTTCATGTGGTTCCAAACCCGTAAGAGCTTACTGACCCTGCGTAGACAGAAATGCAGCTACCATGTTCAAGGCCCAGAAAGGTAGTAAGATCATCATTAAAATAGTCCATGTGAAATGAGTGGTTCAACCGCAATTTTACAGCACAGAATTCTGTTGAAGAATGTTGAAGACTGACACAGAAGTAAAGAAATTGTTGAATAAAGTCATTATTTTAGTTTTCTTTGCACACAAAAAGTAGCCCATGTGACATCATAAACTTCTTAAAATTACCATTGAAACACTGATGTCACATGGACTATTTTAATGATGTCCTTCCTTCCTTTCTGGGCCTGGAACATGGTAGTTGCATTGATGTCTACGCAGGAACAGAAAGCTCTTTGATCAAAAATATCTTAATTTGTGTTCCGAAGATTAACAAAGGTTTTACAGGTTTAGAATGACATGGGTGAGTAATTAATGACATAATTAAAATTTTTGGATGAACTATCCCTTTAACACCATCCAAAGTGATCTTTATGATCAATGCACTATAAGTTTTCTGTGGTCATCCAGTATTTGTATGTGAAAAACAGACTTATTTAACTTATTTTTTCAAAGAAAATGTGTGAATGATTAATTTGTTAATTAGGCTGATTTGGTTCTTTATTATCCACCTTTTTCCTGAGTAACCGATTAGCGCTGTCATGATGGATTCTAACTTCCGTTTGGGTGCTCTCGTGTTCGGGTCTCCATAGAAATCCACACTAAAATGGGGTAAAAAAAGATTGACTGAATTAAACTGAAAATTTTCAATATAACTAAATATAAAAATGTATGCAGGGTTAAGCTGTGCTGTTGTTGGCGCACATGAAATAATGTATGCTCTTGTCATTTTGTAGATATAAAAATCCTGCAAACTTTGCCCCGATTGGGAGCTCTTTATATGTGCCCTTATCCTCGCATTAAACTATGACAGGTGAGTTTCTGCAAAAAGACGGTCATTGTGACACTGTAAAGTTATGAAACTTAACTATGGCGCCATTTGCCTTTAAAAACCATTTAAATAGGTTTAACATTATATTATTGGCTTGGAAATATGTTAATTTGACTAGTAACACCAGAGACTGAAAATGTAAAGCACTGTTCGAGCGAGGAAAGAGGTGGATAGTTGGCCAGAAAGTGATTGTTTATAGTTAAAAGGGATTTTTAATTAATTTATTTATCTTTTATTTCAGGTTGGATGGATTACTGTTGTGTTCCCTTTGTGTGGCTTATGAAGTGTCACCTTTAAGGGTCCCGCATACTTTCCTTACATGAGAGTGAATATATATTATGATATTTTTCATATTTAAACTCACTATAATGTGGCTTTTATGGTGCTTTTGCATCCTTTTTGAAGCTTGAAAGCTCCAGTCCCCATTGTTTCATTGTAGTTTCATAGAAAAGCGCGACTAGCACAATTTGAAAAATGTCTCTGTGATCAACAAAATAAAGCTAAAGGAATTTTTTAGTGAATTATCTCTTTAAATACACTCTTACTTTGAGCATAATCACTTCGTGAGCATTGTTGAAGTACTGTACAAACAGTTCTGTGGTTCACCAGACACATGGTGAGTGTATTTGTGTACGTCTGGTGGGTCACGTGGAGGCCCATGGCAGCGTGTCTGACTGTGTCCCTGATTCAGTGCTGCAATGGGGGGACAGATGGGGCCGCTGAGAGCCGCCTGCAGCAGCGGAGCAGCACAGACAGGGGAGCACCCCATTCACACCTCACCACGACGCTCAGATCAGCATGGGGAACCAGGCCATACTCCACTGTCTGCCTCTCTGTCAACCATTCTCCATGGCTTCTGGTGTTTTTGGAAAGCCTGAGAGCCCACATACAGCCAACTTTTACAAAAAGTAGAATTTCTTTATTATTCAGTGTAAAAGAAATCCACTTAAATTTAAATTGAAACTTAGTTTCTACATGCATAGGCATGCAAATATAGGATAGCGAAATTTGGTATCCTTGTGCAGTTACAAATACCTACTTTAACAGCTTCTATACCCCGTTTATCTCTACAGGGCACAGTACAAAGAACAACAAGCTTTTTTTGCTGGAACGTAGTGATTTCTTAAACATAGGCAATATGAATACTAATTACAAAATTAGGAAAGACAATGTAATTTGTTGGGTGCTCAGTTGAGAGAGCATTAAGCCTGAGGAAATTCCTTCTCGAGAGTTTGCCGTAGCACACTCTACATAACTCTTTGAATATTTGCATACGCTGAGTTAATGAACAAAGTTTTCCTCTTCTGTGAAGGCGCATCACTTTCAGCCCTGCTGCACACTTGTAAATTAGCCACGGAGAGCGCAGGCTTCACCTGTTGAGAGTCCGTCTGGTGTGTGAAATGAGCTCCCTATTGGGACTGGGTGTTGCCTTGTACCACTGATCCGAAAACAGGTTTTGCAGTCTCTCTTGTAGCCACTGAACTCTAGAATAAGGTGAAGGTTCGACTTGGGATCAGTACCGTATTGTCGCGCTTTTCTACCTGGTGGCCGTCTCGGAGTCAGAGATGGACCATCATTGACACGGACGCAGAGTCTTGTTTCGCCTTCTGTAGAGGTTCATTCAAAAGCACATGGTGGTGTCTTGGACTTGACGGCACATACGGAGTGCACAAGGAGTCCTGTCTGTCATTACGCCTACTGAGTTGTCCAGTGCAAATTTGTACATAAAGGGGTTAAAGGGATAGTTCACACAAAAATGAAAATGACCCCATGATTTACTCACCCGGAAGCCATCTTAGATGTATATGGCTTTCTTCTTACAAGCAAATACAGTCTGAGTTATATTAGAAAAGGTTCCGGCTCTTCCAGGCTTTATAATGGCAGTGAATGGGTGTTGAGATTTTGAAGGCCAATAAAGTGCATCCCTCCATCTTAAAAAGTGTTCCATGTGGCTCTGGGGGATTAATACAGGCCTTCTGAAGTAAATCTGTGTTTTTGTGTAAGAAAAAATATCCATATTTAATAATCTGTAATCTCTAGTCTCCACTAACTTTCATATGTGCTTTCACGAGAGATTGCCGTTTCAGTGGAATACATAGGAGGTAGGTAAATGCGGTGATAAACGTGGAAGTGCAGTGGAGTGAGCAAAACAAAACAACAATCACAAATTAAAAGTGTTAAATTAGGATTTGCTTAGAAAAATGTTAGAAGATTTCGATATAAGCCAAGAGGAGACTGGTTTTCCTTTGCTGTAAACAAACTTGGTTCTTGTTTCATGAACGCACATACATCAATTAGGGGAAGCTAGAGATTATGGTTAATAAAGTTTTCAATATGGATATTTTTCTTACACAACCACATCGATTCATGTCAGAAGGCCTTTAATAACCCCCCAAAAACATGTGGAGTACTTCTTATAATGGATGAATGCACTGGACATCAAAATCTCAATAGCCATTCACTGCCGTTATAAATCTTGGAACTAGGACATTTTTTATATAACTCTGATTGCATTTGTTTGAAAGAAGAAAATCATATACACCTTAGATGGCTTGAGGGTGAGTAAATCGTGGGGTGATTTTCATTTTTAGGTGAACTATCCCTTTAAGTAAGTCTACCTTCTGTGATCTGTTGTAGATGCAGATCCTGGAACAACCCAGCATAGACCAGCATGAATTTCCTGGATGCTGGATTGGTGGTGGTCTTGCTAGTGGACCAGCATCACCTTAGTTGGGGAAACTTGCCAACCAGCATGGCCTTTTTTGAATCTGTTTGACCAAAGCTATTGTGCCAGTGAAGCTAGTTAAAAAGCCTAGCAGGGATGCCTGAAACCATCATCCAAAGCACAACATATGTTGATAACCAGCAGGGACTCAATCCAGTTTTTGAGTTAAGGTTTGAGTTATGGATAAGATTTGATGTAAGACAACAACTTATCAACCTTTAATTGCTTTCTGAATTTGTGGGTAGTTAATGGTTAGGGTTTTGTTTGTTTTACAGGAATATTGTTCCAGGACCAACCAAAGATCCAAACTGGAATTTGTCCTACATTACCTGGCAAAGTCCTACTTGGCAAAATCACAACAACCCTGCTGTAGAAGCTCATGGGTAATGATCACGGAGAAACATGCTCAGTGTGTCTTTTCATATGTGAGATCCCTCCAAAAACCTGTCTACCTTTGTTTGTTGCCACTTTGTCTTCTGTTTTAGCCCTTGTTCTTCATCCTGAATGCAAATGGGGGACAAGAAACCAGTCTGTGTGTAGAGAATGAGAGTAAAGACGAAGAAGAGAAAGGTTTCAATTTCTGACGGAGTCATGAAAACCCAATTAAGCCTCTCCACAAAGAAACATCAAGTGCTTTCACACGGCGGCCGCATGCCTGTGGGAATTTGAGTAAGTTCAATTACTTTGGGATTAATTCGGGGTCACGAGGGTCCGTTTGCGGAGCTCTGTTGAGAGAGAGAGCAAGGAAAATTAGGGATGGAGGAGGAGTGGAGGTCTCACTGGTATTTAGTGCTGTAGGTTTGACAGAGACCCCAAAGCTGCTGTATCTACTGTAACGAAGAATGAGGTCAAGTGCTGAAGAACGTCTAAACACTCCAGACAATAGCAAATATTATTTGTGATTCTTTGAAACAGTCCATGCTATGCTTATTGAGTTTGCCATGCTGTCTTCCAGCTTAGAATTTTTTTGCATATAGCCCTAAATAATGTATATTTTACAATAGAGACATTCTTGTTCATGAAAACATTTTTCCCCCTCCGGTGTTGATGCTGTAAGATTCCTATTCTAGATAGCACCCTCACGTCAGAGCGCTCCCTGATAAGGTGCTTTTCTTGCAGAAGCCAGAGTCAGCATTTTGGGCCCGTTTCTAAACTTAGGCTAACAAAATGCAAAGTTACACAATAATATGGAGGGAAAGTAGAATACGAGACAGCAGAACTCCTACAGGAATACGGCTATTGTTATTCAAGACACTTACATAACCATCCAACAATTAGATTTTTTTTTTAACTTAGCCTGAGGTGTTTAAACGTATAATTTAAAGGTTTTCAAAAAGCAAAGGCATCAGGGATCCAATGAGGCACATATTGTGGAGGTCGCTGTCCCTCTGTGCTCACCCCAGATACTTTTATCCTTGACTCTAAGGATTTTACTTTTTTATATACATTACTTTTTTGAGTATCTTAGATCCCATTTCCATCAAATGTTGTTGTTTCCTGGTGAAGAAAAGCTGGATTGCTTCACTAGGACATCAACAATGCATTCACAGAAAAGTTTTTTTTATATATATTATACGTTAAATTCATGCATCAACTGAAAAAAGAAATAATCAACTAACAGATCTCGGTTTATCAAAGTGAAGACTGATTTAAACCAGAAACCAGTGCATGCAATAGACAATGACCATCAAAATGCACCACTGGCGAAATTCTATTTAAACATCACCATTCAGTAAATGATTTTGGCCTTCCAAAACTATTTCGACCAAAACAAAAAAATAATTTTCCCATGGATGTTCTTCTTTGAAATAATCAATGCCAAAAAAGAACCTTTATTTTTAAGGGTGTAGGTCAGTACAGTTAAATCAAAATGCGATATGGACTAGTGTCTGTGAATACTAAGCCACAAAAAGACTTTAAATGAATCCTGTGTGTTCTGCATGTCTCTGTGTGAATGAATGGTGCAGATGCACAGTTTTTTAAATATATATATTTACTAGAATTTATTTACCAGAAACGGTTTTACAGGTCCCATTACAACCCTATGATTTGTCCCTAGAATGAAATGGTCTGTTATTACCTTATTTGGAATGTTCATGAATAATAATGATTAGCTCTGCTCTGATTGGCTGTTTCACAGAGTGGCTCATTTCAGTAGTTCGCACATGGAGGAAAATATATATTTAATCATGGAACTCGAGCCGCTATTAATATCCGATTCATTGAAACTGCCGTTTTGAATGCATGATCATTTTACTTTCACTTTTCTGATCGCATGTGCTCTGTGTAACGTTATACTACAGCGGCAGTGCTTACCACATAAGTTTAGATTTTTGTTAGTGATGCTCAGGATCTGTAAATCATTTACCATCGTCCGTGCAGTCATCTCTCCGTTTATGTGGTAAGTGAAATCTTATGTACTGCAATGTATCAGGCTACCGCCAGCAGTAAGCTAACCATGTCCCTTCAGTGGCTCACATTATTTTATTAGGACGCCTTGTTTGTTTTTCTTGCCTTTCTGAGTAAGTTACAGACACCAACCATCCCTGCACTTAACATTAAAAATGAATGGAAAACAGATTTTGGTAAAAATAAAAAAGTAAAACAGATTTTATAGTGCCTTAATTTAATTTTTGTTAAACTTTTAATAAATTGCTGTTAAATTGTGTAAGTTTTTATGATTTCAATATTAGACATGCTTTTTGAATAATATATTTTTTTCATTGAAACAGAACAAAAAGGAATCCAGAAAAATATATCATGTATCATAATATTATGTCTATTTTGTTAGACTCAAAAGATCTGGCAGTTCTCTATTGGCAGATATCTTTTTCTCAGAAAGAAAAACTAGCAGCTGTTAATCTGATGTCATGGCTTCCTGTTAAAGAGGTGACTAGGTGGCCACAAATACCCCACCCTCGATCATGTTTTTGCACTCATCAGGGTGCAAATGATGTGCCTGTAAAATGAGTACATTGTATAACCTGTCAAGTGATATGACGCTCGTTGCAAAAGAGAGGCGCAGAGACCAGCCACAGCTGCTTTCTACTATTAAAGAGCCTCTTACTGTGATGTAACCTCTGACTGATTGAGAGAAAGAGAGCGAATCCTCTCTGGATCAGATAGTGAGGTCACACAACTCACCTCTCTCACTCTCTTTGTGGAGAGCTGCACTAGAGGCGCACAGATATTACAGGGTTTCCTTTGCTCTTATTTTAATGGTAAGTGTTATGGGCAGGGGTCAGTATTTCTTGTTGAAATCACTAACAGAGGAAGGCCCCTCTCAGAGATGAGAAAAGGCCACTGGAGGAGTGATCTGACATGTTTTATAAAACAATGTCATGAGCCAGCTCATTCAAGTGGAAAAATGACTCGGAGCTCCGAAACTGCCACAGAGGACGAAAGATGGAGAATAGAAAAGAAGGGAAACAAATAAAGCTCTGTCATTCACTATATACAAGTGTAGAAATTCAGTTCACATGGCACAGCTCAGTGCTACTCTAAACGTTTTGTGGCCTATGCAGTAATGTCATCATTGTACATTACCAATGTGTCATCAGATAAGTAATTCTGCTCTGTTTAGCAGAAATCTATAGACTAGTCTGTTACAACTGGGTGTTTCTAAAGTAGACTACCTCACTGAAGTTATAAAGAGAGACATCTGAATTTCCACTCACATTCAGTGAGTTTAGTTTATTATTGTGTAGTTTACTATTTACGTAGTACTATAGAATTGTAGTGACAACTGTCACATCTGCTACAACTTCACTATCACTTCAGCAAAGTTTGTACTATTTTCTGCTTATTTTGATAAATAATTAATTTGTGTTTAATAAATATACTGTCATTAAAATATGTTATTATAAAACGTACATTTTAAAATACAGAAACAAAATCATTTTAAAATATAAAGATTCTGAAAGCATTGAAGGAGATCCCATAGTAATGTAATATGGATTTACAGTAGTAACAACAAATTATTTTTTTTATATGATAATATCATGATTTTAAATATGTTTCTTTCTAAACATGGTGATTATCTCTAAGATGGAAACCCAACATAATTTAATATTTACCATCTGAATCTAACAATATCATGTCAACAAATGGAAAAGTCAGCCTTCTATTAAATATCATGTTAATTATTGTGCCTTTTAGCCCCAACAACAGGGATGTCTTTTACCCCAAATACCATACTTTGATGTGTTCTTTCATTATTTAATTACCTTAACCCCTTAACTGTCACTCCCATTGTTGAACAGAGACGTGAAAATGAAGAATTTAAGCTTAAATTGTTATAATTAATGAACAAAAACATTTTGTAATGATTTGGATGTACATTTTCCATGTTAATGCAATGTCTGATTTGTCTAAAATGGTTTTCAAAGTATGCATTTTGAGATTTTAAGTTTTCAACTGATGTATCATTTCTTATGATTTCTAAAGTGTGATAGGGAAAAGGCAACAAGGAAGTCTGTTTGTGACAAAGGTCAGAACTCCTGTTATGAAATAGATTTTTGAGGTGCACTCTTCTCATTAATCTATTATTTTTCCTACATCATTTGTAACACAAAAAATTTAAAATATCTATTTAGGACCCTTAGACCTTTCCAACGATATATAGTTTGTTATGATAAGATTAGGATTTATTTGTAAAATGGTGAAGTAAACTTGGGTATCCCACAGAGGGGACGGTGACAGTTAAGGGGTTTTAAACAAAACTGAAAATTATTAAGAAGACCTTTGTCAAGAATTTTAGAGATTCACATTTGCTACTTAAATCTACAACCTTTTTAAAAACATCAGATATTGGATCAAGTAACACAGAATCAACTTTGTGCTGCTGCCTTTGATTGTGTCAAGTATCAGCCAAATTTGCACATGTATCTTAAAAAAAACATATGTTTTGGAAAGTGCTACGCCATTTTTTTTTTTTTGGCCACCTAGTGGATTAGAGGAAAATAATATCAAAGGTGCCTTTTATCCTTGGGCACCTTTAGCCCTGTTGTAACCCACAGTATAAATAGATTATACTGTAGTATACTCTTAATACTATATACCACACACAGCCTACTTGACTATTAATATTAAATATTTATTTATATTTTAAAACATTTTACTCAAAGCATTACTTGTATTCATTTTATTTTAATTATTAAAAATTATTAAAGTGTCACTCTTGAAGTTAAAGGGATCTTGCTTTGTGATTCCAGAGCAGTGTTGCCAAGTCAGCAGTCTTCCTGTGGAATTGGGCTACTTTTAAATTGTTGTCGAGGGTTGTTTTTTTAAATCTGCGGGTTAAAGCAAACCATCTTGTCCCCTCAGAAGGTGATTTTGACTGAGGAGGACCCCTGGAACCATTTTAATAGACAATTTCCTCCATTTTGGCCGTGATTGGGCAAGTTTTAAGTAGCAGTTGTATGGAGTTAAAATTGTTGCATAATTCCAAATAAATACATTATGATCCACAAATAAATGTAAAGCGATTGACAAAAACCAAGCATAATCACAAAATAAATAAAATGAGATCCACAAATAAATCTTAGAGTTCCACAAACATGAATTATATTCACAAGTAAAAAAAATTTGAATTGCAAATAAAAAACATACTCACAAATATTTTTTTTATTATACAAACACAACTTTACCCGGCATTTATATGTGAATCGCGTACTGTGCATTTGTAGATCACTGCGGGTATTTGTGGATTGCTCTCTGTGCATTTGTAGATCGCTGCGCGTATTTGTGGATTGCTCTCTGTGCATTTGTAGATCGCTGCGGGTATTTCTGAATTTTGAAACATTTCAAGCGTCAAGATGCAAACTAATCCACAAATGGATGGACTCCACCCACCTTCTACTTAAGCCAATCAGATACCGGCCACGTGGGGCTGACCAATCGTTGCACGTTCTCGCTCCAACCAATCACGTTTTTACGGTGACCGTAAGGGGACACCTTCGGTTCACTTATGTTTGTCTTGGCCACTACATTTAACTCGTGGGAACGTGATATTATGTTATATGTTATACGTCGTTATTTTCCCCTTCATTTCGATCTCTTTACTTAACGTTCTGAATGTAGGTTCTATGACTGGGATATTTACTGGAATGCAGTTCAAAGGTTGAATTTAACATATATTGTATTTTATTTAGTCTAATTAACAGACAAATATAGTGTTTCAGTGAAGAGTGAATTATTCAAGTAGTTTCATTTGGAAATCATTTATCGTCACACAGTAAAATAGGCCTACATTCCTTCTATTAACTGCGTCTTTTTTCCGTATTTGTATTATTTTTATCGTCATCATTATTATAATTATTACTATTATTATTAACATATTATTATTGTATGTATTTTTATTTTCGTTTATATTCGTTTCCCCCCTTAATTTTGATCTCTTAACGTTCTATATGGAAATTATACTGTAAAATGCTTGACATGTGCTATAGGTTCCAACGAATTAATAACTTGTGGCCATGACATAATATCATGTTCTCACGAGTTTAAAAGTCATGGCCACGACAAACATAAGTGACCTTACGGTCACCGTAAAAACGTGATTGGTTGGAGCGAGAACGTGCAACGATTGGTCAGCCCACGTGGCCGGTATCTGATTGGCTTAAGTAGAAGGTGGGTGGAGTCCATCCATTTGTGGATTAGTTTGCGTCTTGACGCTTGAAATGTTTCAAAATTCACAAATACGCGCAGCGATCTACACATGCACAGAGAGCAATCCACAAATATGCGCAGCCATCTACAAATGCACAGTACACGATTCACATATAAATGCCGGGCAAAGTTCTGTTTGTATAATAAAAAAAAAATATTTGTGAGTATGTTTTTTATTTGCAATTCAAATTTTTTTTACTTGTGAATATAATTCATGTTTGTGGAACTCTAAGATTTATTTGTGGATCTCATTTTATTTATTTTGTGATTATGCTTGGTTTTTGCCAATCGCTTTACATTTATTTGTGGATCATAATGTATTTATTGTATTTAAAGCAACAATTCTAACTCCATACAGTTGGGTTGGCTTTATTACACAGACCTGGCAAGCCTGTTCCAGAGGTTTCCAAAGTTGAGTAGCACTGGCATAGTTGGAATTGAGAATACACTGGTATCACAAACATGTCCACACTCATTTTTTATGCTCATATTTACTGCAAACATCTCCAAAAAAAGACCCTGAGCCAAATAAACTGTAAAAAAAAAAAAAAAAAAAAAAAAAAAAAAAAAAAATGTATTGCAAAGTTGTAAATAGATTATTGGAGTACACAGAAAATACTAGTTCTTTGTTTCTAAAAATTCCATATGCTACTTGCCATTTCTTTTGTAATTCATTGTGAAAATTACTAGACATTTTTGAGTGAAAGTTGTTTTTCCCCCCTCAGTGTAGTGTTAGAAAATAAAGAACATCAACAAATTATGCTGCATGGTGCAGATATTTAAAGTCTTCTATTTTTTGGAAAGATGGGACTTTGTTTAACCTGTTAGTTTTGCTTTATATCATAATCCTTATTTTAGGTGTTGGCAGAAATCAAAGTATTCAAATTGCAGTTGAAACATACTTGGGCAAAAAACAGCCACTTACCAACAATCTGTGACAAAATTCCTCCTTTTTTAGGAAGGACCGAGTCACAATCACTACACGCACCAGTGGTCAGATGTAATCTGTAAACATTAGACTTTCATGTTTGGTTCTCTTTCCCGCCGTCAGCAGAAGAGGTGTGAAGGGAACTGTGTTTGAAGCAGACTAAAGTACAGGTTTGGAGCCTCGCTACCTCTAAATGGAGTTCAAACTGTCATTATCTGTCCACACAGATAAACTCAAATTACACCTCTATCCTCGGCTGTTAAGTTGTTTTCTTTGTCGCAGCCCTCTCCCTCTCTCCCTCTTTTTTTATTTTTTCTGTTCTTGCTCACTTGTGCACTTGGTAGGGAAGGGAAGCTTGAGCCATCTAGCAGGTGCATTCACGCAGAGGTAAGCACTCAGCATATGTAAGTGCAATTCTAAAATCACTGTCTTGCTGCGAAACACTTGAAATTGTTCTCTAATGGCCCCGGCTTTGTCATATGGTTTTGATTATAATGTGAAGATTGCATTGCCTTGCCTTTAGCGAGGGTGAGATGGAAGAGTAATTGGTACGTGCATCGAATGCTTTGCCCTCCTCGTCACAGAGCTAAAAGGGGAACCCCCCTCCCCTCGCCAAAAACGCGCGCATGCACAAATACATGCAAGAGCACTGTCCCCGTGCGCCGTGTCTCCTCTGGTCATTGCTAATGTCTCAGTCGGGCTGTCAGGAGTTTTCTAAGTGGGTTATTTATCAAGCCTTGCCCTGTTAAATATGCATATCTGCTGCAATCCCAGACATGTCTCCAGTTTCCCATTCTAGATTACAGCAGTTGGAATACAATTGCCAGGCGGAGGGTCAGCAACCAGCCATTTTTAATATCCCTTTTATTTATTTATATATTGATTCATTTATCTCCACAATGGGATGAGTTTTACTGGTTAGATGAGTGAAAAGTCTTTTTTCGAGTCTCTTCCCCGACTTGGGCTTTGTCTGAACACTGCGCTCTTTAGTATGCATCAAGGGTAGATTGCGGTGGGATTGGAAATATTTTGCACTTGTTGGTTTCTGGATTTGTTTTCTGCTTTGCTTGTTTGTTAAATGATTTGTATTGCTGTAATCCTTATTACAGTTTATCCTATTGAAAAGAACCTCCACAGTTTGAAAAAAAGAACATGTATTGATTGATTTTATTGACTTACTGATTTAATCAGTATTATCTGACATTTAATTATTATTTTCTGTCTAACAGTTTTATTTGGTTATCCATTTAAAAATGTGGGGTTGTGTATATGGTTTTAACTGTCATCGTAAGATGATCAGTAGCTGAACCAGTTTAGCTGGTTTTGTTTCCCTTCTGGAGGGAACTGTGGCCAACTAAGGTAATTTCTGGTTAAGATAATGAGCCAGTTATGAGATGCCGTAGTACCTGTCTCTTTAGAAACTGAGATTTGCAATATCTGTGCATTTACGAACAAGCCGTATTTTCTGTAGTAATTGAAATATGGAAGCCTGTTTCCACCACTGAATAAAGAAAAAACTGCAACTTTTTATCTCTCAGTTCTGACTTTTTTCCTCTGAATTGTGACATATGAACTCGCAATTCTGATTTGTTGTCTCAGAATTGCTAGATACAAACTCGAATTGTGAGAAAAAATAATTCTGACCTTTTTTTCCTCAGAATTGTGAGTTTCAACACGGTCTCATCAAGGACCCCTTGACGTCACTTTTTGGCGCTCAGGGTACCACTCTAGCATTGCTTTTGGACGTGCAGGGTCCTACATTGCTTCTGCTTGTTTGTATTATCTGTCACATTTAATGGTTTGCATGAATTTGCAAAAAATCATTTTACATGAATTTATACTTTCATAGATTTTGGAGCACCTAACCCCACCCCTACCATAAACCTACCCACTTCTATAATATAAAACATAATATAATATAAATCACACAACAGGCAAATAAAATGTATTTATTGCAATAAAAGTATAAAGGTATTACAAACGAGTCACGTTGCTTTCCAAGTCCTAAGATATCTTGAAGAATATGTGAAGAACAGAGTAAATAAGGTTTTAATCGCTGAAAGTGATCTCGCTCCCGCACATATCACATTCCAAAAGATACTCCAGAACCTTTTTAGAATGACCCAATTGGTCACGAGACACACAAAAGACAATGGCATTTCACCACCAAAGCTGACGTAATGCTTCTTCTGGTGGCAGTTTTTAAATTTGGGCACAGACTGCACACATGATGAGCTTTACGGTGGATAGAGGCGGTGATTGCGTCTGTTTCTCTTAGAAAACAATCGTTTTGCCTCGGAAGACTTGGGATATTAATACTTTTTAAATAAATTGTGACTGGAGTTGTATCTGCCTGTTACATCCTGTGTTTTATATTGAAAAATGGGTAGGTTTAGGGGCAGGGGTTGGGATATGTGTTCATAAATGTGTAAATGGTGTAAGACTAATTGTTTTGACTGTTTCCATTGAAAAAAAAAAAAACACACCCCAACATATATGCAATAATTTTTACATTGTTACCCAATATGTAATTCAGTCATGACAATAAAATTCCCATTGCCTTTCACGTCAGTATATTGACGCCAAAGGTTTCTTCAATGGAGGACCCTGCACATCGAAAAATGACGCTAAAGGGGTACCCTGTGCGTCAAAAAGTGTCACCAAGAGGTCCTGACCAAGCATCAATATTTGGCGAGTTGGGAGTGAGAATGTGTTGTGACTTTTTTATTGTGAGATATAAACTCAAATATAATATTGCAAAAAATCTGATAATCTGAAATCATGAGAACTTCTAAGGAAAACATTTTGTATCTCGCAATTCTGAATTGCAAACTTATATCTGACAATTCTGACTTTATAACTCGCAATTGTGAGTTTATGTCTCAATTCTGAGAAGAAAGTCATAATTCTGAGATGTAAACTAGCAATAGCGAGAAAAAAGTCACAACTATGAGATAAAAAATTGCAATTAACTTTTTAATTTTTTTTTATTCAGTGGCGGAAAAGGGCTTAGTAATCAGTGTACTGTTGTGTATGCAAACGCATCTCTTTGGTCACATACTCTAAAAGCTTAGCCAAGTAAACACTACAATAAACACAAATTATCAGGTTCGTCAGGCCTTTAAAAGTTATAAAGTAAAATATACTCCAATAATCTTTTCTTACTCCAAAAGTCTTTCTACTAAAAAAAATGTTTAATTAAGTTTTTTGCTGTTTATTGTAATCTATGTAAAATTTACTAGCAACTTTTAAGTAAAAAATAATTTGAAGTAAATACTACATCAGTGTATTCACACTGTATTGTTCACCCCAGACTTTGCTGATGTATTACGTACAAAAAGCCTAAACGATTACTTTCCATACCTTGAACAACTCTAATTCATACCTACATTTTGGTAAACTGCCACAAAGTGGCATTTATATTATCCACTTTCCTCATCATATTTCCGGTGTTTCAGAGCTAAAAGGCTTTGGTTTATTTTTAAATATGCTTTTCTCTATAGTTTGTCTATCTGTGGCTTTCAAAGGAGCCTCTCTCTATTTCCCTCAGCCGTTTGGGTCATCTTACAGCTGGGCAAGACTGCCAGCCTGCTTTCATTTGTTTTTCTGTTTTTCATCCCCCCCCCCCCATTCTCTGCTCCATGCTGCATAAACTCTTTTGAGGAGGAATATTGTTTTTAGGATGAATGCACAGCTGTGCTCCCTACAAATCCCAGCCGGAGTGTGAACAAACATGCCATGAAACAGCCTGCAAAGAATGCACATATAAAAAGGCCTGTTTTATTGATGAGCCTTTTTTAAGGCACCCCCAAAGACTCTGATTCTGTTTTTTCATGCTCAAGCTACGTGGCTTGTGTTGACTGATATCAGCCGATGCAGGCAGGCAGTAGACTGTAGCGTTGAGGCCCAGTGTTTTACTCAGACACACACTAATAAATTCTCCCTAATTCATTTTTTATTGTCTCAGGGGACCGGCCTGCAGATTTGCCTCAACAGAGGAAGCATCGGGTTACCTCCTCTAAATAATTGATGCTTCTTGCTTCTCTCCCAGACATGGCCGAAATCTCAAAATATTCACTGGCTTGACTAAATATGAAGATTGCCTCTGAGAGAGAGAGTGTGCATATGTGTGTAGAGTGAGCTGGCTTGAGCTCTGGTTTTGACATCGTTTTTGAGGCACGCCATTGTCATTTGCGTGTGTAAGTGATGGTGCTTTTCTCCGCCACGTTAGCGGTGCACCCGGGCCATTCAGGGGTTAAGTGCTGTGCATCTTTATGGTGCTAATGCCATTCGCGCACATACATGAACTCATGCCACACCACGGGAGATGGGCACACGTTACACCTCGCCTATTGTTCGAGCTCACGACCCTCCACGTAGCTGCTTAGAAAGTGGCGGGGAAAGGCTCAAATGCTAAGAAAGCGTAAATGATGAGGGTGTCTGTGGTCAAGCAAACTTAATTACTCTGTGCTCTTCATTTCGGTGTATTTTAGCTGTAATAGCATGAAATGTTGTGCCGTTCCATTGTTGATGCTCATCTCCTCCATCATTCACTCTTATGCTGATTATTACTATTATCATTGTGTCTCTCTGTGTGAAAAAGCTCAGAAATTAGAATTAAAAAGCAGTCTGATGATGCCAAGAACATTAATATTTTGAAATAAGAGTCAAAGATGGTTGACATTATGGTTATGGGTGAAAACTTATGAACAGAATGGAGATGTGTGCATTTTTCTTATTTTGCCTAAATATCATATTTTTCATTTAGTACTGCCCTTCAAAGGCTATAGAAAATTACATGTTTCCCAGAAAAAAAAGAAGTTAAATTTACCCTGATCTTAATGCATGTTTTTTTCCTTCTGGAGCATCAGTGAGCTTTTGAACCTTTTGTAATTGCTGCATATGAGTCCCTCAGTTGTCCTCAGTGTTAAAAGATGGATCTCAAAATCATACAGTCATTGTTGGAAAGGGTTCAAATACACAAAAATGCTGGAAAACTAAATAATTTGTGGGACCTGAAAGAATTTTCTGAAGAACAGCAGGCAGTTTAACTGTTCAGGACAAACAAGGGACTCATGAACAACTATCACTGAATATAAAAAAAACACAGCTGTGGATTATTCAGGTAACAACACAGTATTAAAAATCAAGGGGATGAAAACTTTTGAGTGTGGTAATTATTTTCTCTTGTGGACTATATGTAAACATATTTTATGTGAAATATCTTATGCAGGTCAGTACTAAATAAATAATAACATGCATTTTGTACAATCCCTCTTTTTTGGTAAAATAATTAACATTTTGCAGATTCTGAAAGGGGGATGTAAACTTTTGACCTCAAATGTAGCTGGTAAATTCATGCCAATTTCTTTTTTTTTGTGTATATTTTTGTATGTTGAGAGTTAGGTTAAAGGGGTGGGCTTAGGGGTGTAGCTTTATAAATATTATTTATGTTTATGTTCAAATCATATTAAACACATTTGAACAATATATTCAACTTAGCTAAATAGTTGTTGTTGTTGTTTTCTGTGAGATCAGGTTCAGACATGATGTATTTCCTTTAATTTAATGGTAAAACCAATGAGGTTTAGACCTCATTCAGCTAAAGAAAAACCTCATTCATGAAATAAGCAGAACGAAAACATTGGAATTCAATGATTATGCTGCGTGATTTGACAGTTAGTACTCTGAATGACGTAGTGATTTGTTTGTAAAGCATTCTAACATAAATAGTTGCATCCAAAGAGCATGATCAGAACGACTGACACAAAAAATGGTTTTATGAAAAAATTGTCATGTGTTTCAGTTTATATACAGTTTAACAAATTGTCTCAATGTGACTATTTACAGAATTATTGTTTGGTAAACAAATTGTCATAAAAATGCAACAATTGATGTAAGAACCAATCCAGCAGTTTATATAAGAATGGTTTTACTAGAAAAAATTAACATCAGTGTGGCAATTTTACATAAGGATAGTTTTATGAAGAAATTATTGCATCAAGGTGACATTTACATAAGATTTATTTCTGAACAAATTCTCACAGTGATGAAAATGCTTGCATGAGAACAGTTTAGAACAGTTTAGGCAAATCTAGGCACATTTTGCTCTGCTCGTGTTTCATGAATGAGACCCATTGAACAGACTGTACTTCTGTCACTTATAGCCTAAATTTCATTTGTCAAATTTGATATGACATGCACTCAACTAAAGTCTACGTACACTTTCATTACTGTGGACTTCTGTCTGATATCAAGCGTTCTTTAACACAGCTGATGTAAAATCTCTTCCATTTCATTCTGTCATACTGTAAATAGAGAGGCCTGTTGTGGATGTTGCTGTAGCTTCCTGGGTTCCTCTCTTTGGACTGTGTGTAATATATAGGACCCGCTCACCTCGGCTCTTGTACTAAATGCTCAGGACAGGAAAACCGAGCCCCTCTGCACAACTTCCTAAAGGAACGACGTCTGCAATTTATGGCTGCATGAAGAATGCAATATTAAACGATTAACATGCAGGGATAGCGTTTCGGAAGATAAAAGTATTGTGGTGTGGGAGTACTTTTACCACAAGGGCCTCGGTTGCAGCCTAATGGAGGAGGGAGACGGGCAGTGTCAAAGAGCACTGTCTTAGGTGACTGTCCCGCACTTCTCCTCACACTTTTTATATATTTTATACCCTCCCTCGGGTTGCAAGCCCATTTTTCGGACGCGCCGCACACTCATCCTAAACGCCCACCCAAGCAATCCCACCAGATTAGCTGTTAAAGAGACCTGTCAGCCCCAGTGTTGTCTCTCCGTCTCTCTCTGGGTCTCAACCCTGCTGACCCTGGCTACCAATTAGCGTCCTCCTGCACCCATTTCACCCACACCATCCTGGCCTCAAGTATCCAGCTTATTGGCTAACCGGTTAGGTGGGAACCTTCTGTACGCTGGCTAACGTCGTCAGTGTGAGTCCCTTGCTGATTGCCTAAAGGTTAGACCACCTTTTAGGAGGTATGCTCCTCTTCAGCCAGTGGAAACTAGGTTGACTGTTATAGCTCTTCTTTAAAACCACATGACATCAAATTGGGAGATTTGTGGTGTTTAGTTCATGTTTGTTAACATTGAGGCTAGCTATACTCCTATAATGTGACAAAGTGACTATTTATGCAAGTTTTGCTTCACTAGGTAGTCACAGTAGTCCAGCTATTTATAAAAAATGGTATATAAGATTGGTTTTATGAAGAAATGGTCACATAATTTTTTGTAAGGGATATTTGTGGCGTTTAGTTCATGTTTGTTAGTTGTACTCTTAAAAATTGACAAAGTGACTATTTACACAAGTATCACTTCACATTAGTCCAGCTCTTTATAAAAACATTATCACTTCTGTGCCACATTTTATATAAGAATGCTTTTATAAAGAAACGGTCGCATAAGTTCGCCAATTTTCGTAAGACATATTTGTGGTGTTTAGTTCATGTTTGTTAGCATTGAGGCTAGCTGTACTCTTAAAAGTTGACAAAGTGACTATTTACGCAAGTATTGGTTCACAAGTTAGTGTTACATTAGTGCAGCTATTTATAAAAAAAATGTTTTACAAAAAATGGTCACATCAGTGCCGAAATTTATATAAGAATGGTTTTAGGAAGAAATGGTCACATCTGTTTGGCGATTTTCGCAACGGAGATTTGTGGCATTTAGTCCATGTTTGTTAGCATTGAGGCTAGCTGTACTCCTAAAAGCTGACAAAGTGACTATTTACGCAAGTATTGCATCACATTAGTGCAGCTTTGCATTAGTGCAAAGTTCCTTTTTTTGGATATTTTTGTATGTTGAGAGGTAGGTTTGAGGGGTGGGCTTAGGGGGTGTAGCTTTATAAATATAATTTATATGTTTATGTGCAAATCATAATAAACACATTTGAACAAAATATTCAATTTGGCTAAATAGTTGTTTTTTTTTCTGTGAGATCAGGGTCAGACATGATGTATTTCCTTTAATTTAATGGTAAAAACGATTAGGTTTAGACCTCAGTCAGCTAAAGAAAAACCTCAATCATGAAATAAGCAGAACGAAAACATTGGAATACAGTATTTATATATTTAAAAATATGCTTTATGATAAAATTGTCACATCAGTGCCGCAATTCATATAATAATGTTTTTTTTTTGAAGAAGAAGAAATGGTCACATCAGTTCGCTAGCTGTGCTCCTAAAAGTTGACAAAGTGACTATTTACGCAAGTATTGTGTCACATTAGTGCAACTATATATATATATATATATATATATATATATATATATATATATATATATATAAATGGTGTACAAAAAACTGTCACTTCTGTGCTGTGCTAAGAATGGTTTTATAAAGTAATAGTCGCATCAGTGCTTCAATTTTCGCAAGGGAGATTTGTGGCATTTAGTCCATGTTTATTAGCATTGAGGCTAGCTGTACTCCTAAAAGTTGACAGTGACTATTTACAGAAGTATTGCTCCACAAATTAGTGTCACATTAGTGCAGCTATTTACATAAAAATTGTTGCATCAGTGCAGCTATTTATAAACAAATAAAGAAATGGTCGCATTATATTGTCCTAAGCTCTGTTTTTCCACCGTGTGCCACTTGCATAAACACCGCATGCATTAGGGCTGACTTTGTTGTTTCGCGGGCTATGTTACATCAGAACTCGTAACTGGGAGTCCATCGATCTAGTACGAGTTCATGAGTGGGAAGTCACGGGTTTGACTGCCGTTCCAGTGCACTTTCACAGCTAGAAGGTCGGAAAAACACGAGTTACGGGTTGTCTGGAACGCGGCATAAGTGCAGCTATTTATAAAAAATGGTTTACGAAAACTGGATACATCAGTGCCATAATATAAGAGTGCGTTATGAAGAAGTAGTCATATCAGTTCGCCAATTTTCGTAAGGGAGATTTGTGGCGTTTATTCCATGTTTGTTAGCATTGAGGTTAGCTGTATTCCTAAAAGTTTACAAAGTAATTATTAATGAAAGTATTGTTTCACAAATTAGTGTCACATTAGTGCAGCTATTTATAAAAAATATAGAAATAGTCACATCAGTTCGCCAATTTTCATAAGGAAGATTTAGTCCATTTAGTTTAGTCCATGTTTCTTAGCATTGAGGCTAGCTGTACTCCTAAAAGTTGACAAAGTGATTATTTATCATTTCTGTTCATTTTGATACCAATTACAAATTATGCATTCATGTGCTCTTGAACTGGTCTTATGGCCTACTGGCTGATTAAACAGCAGTCATCAGAGCTTTTGGCCTGACTGAAATTGTGCTGATTGGCTGATGGCTGGTGGTTTCTTGTTGGAGTGTTGCTTTTGAGCATTTATTTTAAGTTCTGTTTTTGACATTAATTCTAATAGATTCTAAAGACATTTTGTTATGCTTGATGTGACTACGTACACACTATGTCGCTGTACCAAATGCAGTTCTGTAATCCATTGCAGGGCCTCTGAAAATATACATATTGATTGACAGACTGCACAGCCAATGCTTTGGATTTAGTTCAGAGAGAGCGTGACAGAGTCTTTGACACTAACACTATAGTTTGTGTCTGGCACTTGCACTTGATTTTCTGCGTGTGTGTGCTGCAACGCTGTACGAGCGTACGATTTGCTTCATCACACACACACACACACACACACACACACACACACACACACACACACACACACACACACACACACACACACACACGCACACGCACACACACACACACTGTCTCCACAGCAGTCATGGTGGGGAATTAACTCGGTGGCCCTGTTTGATCACGCCTCAGCAGCTCCCCTACTCGCCCTGTTCTACCCCCAAAGCCCCGGGGCCTCCTCCTGCTCCCACACGCACTCACATGTTCAGCTGTCATGTCCAGCATTCATGGCTTTTTTATGGCAATAAGGGAATGGTAGAAATGGGGGACATAAACAAAACACCAATAAGAAAAAGGCTCAGGCGGGTGTTATTTGTGTTTTCAGTGCCTAGAACAACAAGCTTCAGAATGGTTTGTGTGTGGACTAAAGGATAGTGATTATGGGTAGTGATTTGGGTGTTTTTGAGAAGCACTAGTGTTTTTAACCTTAAATACCTATGGAAGCCTGTTTCCACCACTGAATAAACAATAAAAAAAGTAATTGCGACTTTTTATTTTACAATTATGACTTTTTTTCTTGCAATTGCGAGTTTACATCTCGCAATTCTGACCTTTTTTTCCTCAGAATTGTGAGATTAAACTCGCAATTGTGAGTAATAATGTCAGAATTGTGAGATAGAAACTTGCAGTTTTGAGAAATTAAGTCAGAATTGTGAGATATTATCAGACAATTCTACCTTTTTTCTCAGAATTGCATGATATAACCTTGCAATTGTGAGAAATAAGTCAGAATTGTGAGATATTAACTCACAATGACTTTTTTTCTCAGAATTGTATATATTTTTGTATATATCTTTATATCTCAGAATTGAGATATACATTCGCAATTGTGAGTAATAAAGTCAGAATTGTGAGATATACACAGGCAATTCAAACTTTTTTTCTTAGAATTGCCTGATACAAACGTGCAATTCTGACTTTTTTTCCCAGAATTGTAAGAAATAAACTTGCAATTGTGAGAAAGAAAGTCTGAATTGCAAGATTTAAACAGGTAATTCTTTTTTTTCTAAGAATTGTGTGATATAAAATTGCAATTCCAAGTTGTAAAGTCAGAATTGCAAGATATAAACAATTCTGACTTTTTTCTCAGAACTGCTGTTTGTATCTTCTTTTTCTTGTGAGCTATAAAGTCATTATTGCAAGATTAAACTTTGTAGCTTTGATAAATTAAGTCAAAATTGCGAGATATAAACAGGTAATTATTTTTTTCTAAGAATTGCGAGATATAAACTTATAAATTCTTACATTTTTCTCAGAACTGCATGTTTGTTTCTTGTAATTCTGACTTTTTTCCTCAGAATTGTGAGATATAAAATGCAGTTCTCAGAGGGAAAAATTTTTCTCTGAATTGTAAGTTTATATGACAATTGTGAGTTTTCTCTCAGAATCGCAATTCTAACTTTTTTTTGGTATTGTTTAATGCATGTCTGTTAACTTACTGTAGATGACATCGAGAAAGTTATTCCTAACATTTTACAGATCAAAATGAATATTTAACAGAATACGTTTGTGTTTTCCATACAGTGGAAAAAAACAAACAAACAAACAAATAAAATAAAAAATATAAAAGTGGTTTGACATAGATCCGATTCACTTTCAGATTTACTGTCTGAAAGGATGTCATAAGGTCCACACATTGCATGTTAGTGTTAATTGTGTTTTGTGCGGAAATCTTTAAATACCGACATGAACTGCTCGATAAGCCCAAACCTACTGCTGTTTGTGTCCACCTCAATTATGTGATGTGGACAAAATAGTGACTGTAGTGTTTCCCACATATAGACTTTACCTGGGCAGACCGCCCAGGTGTATTAACGGCTACCCAAGTAGGCCTATATTTGGCAACTTCCGTCTCTATCGCAATTGCATTCACATCATCTTGCTTCGTCACGAAAGTTCTATCCTTTTCATGCCTTGTGACAATAAGAAGCAAGGCGTCTTAATTTGGTAATTGCACACTGTTCTGTCAAAGGACTTTCTATGTGCACACAAAATATATACATTGTTATTGTGCCAAACGGTTTTTAAGAGAGAGATATAAAAGGAAATTATCGTAATGTAAAAAAAAATGATTGTGATTATAAGATTTTTAATTATAAACAAATAAATGTTTAAATGCAAATATTTCACCTAATAGTTTACATCAATAATTAATTTTAATAGAAATATTCAAGTATTTTGTTCACTGGCTACCACCACAAATTAATTTCAGGCCTGTGGGAAACACTAGACTGGCCTAATAATGGGAAAGCAGGATTTGTTTGGTTTGTCTGCTAGGTTTCATGGTGTGTGCTTAGCAGAAATCTCAGAACTAAGTGTTTTTATTATTATTTTACAGTATTTCTTGTTATCTTTTGAGAGAGGAGTGAGAGAGAAGAGGGTAGCCAAAAGCAGAGGCAGTTTGAGTTGTATGTGTGCTGTCTGGGGAGCTTAGCGTGATACACAGAGGAATAAACAGAAAGGGCAATGTCTGGGCTCCAACACTCTCTTTCTCCGCCTGTTTTACCCATCCTCTCTCTATCTGAGCTTCCTGTCTCCATTAGTATAGACGTCTTTCTGTAGTTTTACCCTCACAAATTTTCTCTCTTCCCTCCCCCCCCCCACTATTTCTCTTTATATCTCTCTCTTTTTCCCTATTCCATTCTCTCGTCTATGTGAGCGGTGTGTGTGTGTGTGTGTGTGTGTGTGTTGCTCTGTGCTTTTGGGACTAGCAGAATGTCTGTTTTGAGGACAACAGCGGGGGGCTAATGAAAAGGCTTTGTTGATTTTAACGAATTACTAGCCACTGTAGCCAAAATAAATATAATCTGCTTTTTGGATTAGTTGTCACAGACGATTTTACCTACTGACGGTGATTAAAGAACCGGGCAGACAAGCCGGCCAGCATCTCTCCAGTGACCCCCCTCAATAAAATGCCAATAAATAGCAGCAAATAAAGACTTAGAGCATTAGTTATCTGTAATAAACAGTGACACCCTATATAATGTTGGGTTGGACTTCAAAGCAGCTGGGTTTATAAGCAGCGCAGCCGTAACCCTGTTAGCTGAGCCGCATGCAGGAGGAGCCTGCTCTTCTCTGTCATGTTTTAGAGATTGTGATAGCCAGAGGATCTTATTATTGTGAGGTAATTAGATATGTTTGCCATTTTTTTGGAAGGGGGGATGTTTCAAAGCAGTTTTTGGTGCATTGTAAATGTGATCAAATGATTTTGGCACATAATAACTGAGTCGTGGTTGCCAAATCTTGTAAAATATGCTGACCACTTATATTGGCATTTATTTAATGCTCACGTTGATGTGACCACTATAATCAAGAATTTCATTTGGCACATTTTACCAATTCTAAACCACATCAATTGTAGTACCATTAACTTTACATATTATGATTTATAAGGTATATATGGTATATGTATATGTATGTATAAATATATATATATATACAGTGGCATGTAAAATTTTGGGAACCCCTAAGAGAATCTGTGAAAATGTGAATAATTTTAACAAAATAAGAGAGGTCATGCAAAATGCATTTTTTTTATTTAGTACTGTCCTAAGTAAGATATTTTAGTAAGATGTTTATTTTGAACAGTTAAAGTGAGCGTTGTTCTTCTGAAAAATCCTCCAGGTCCTGCAGATTCTTCAGTTTTCCAGCATCTTTTGCATATTTGAACCCTTTCCAGCAGTGACTGTATGATTTTGAGATCCATCTTTTCACACTGAGAACAACTGAGGAACTCAAACACAACTATTAAAAAAGGTTTAAACATTTAATGATGCTTCAGAAGGAAACGCAATGCATTAACAGACGGTGGTGAAAACTTTTGAACAGGATGAAGCTGTCCAAATTTTTCTCCTTCTGTTAAAATATAATTTTTTTTTTTCCATTTAGTACTGCCCTTCGGAAGCAACAGAAGATACTTGCATGTTTCCGGAAGACAAATTAAGTACAATTTACCTTAATCTTCAAATTCAAAAGTTTTCACCCCCGCTCTCTTATTTTGTTAAAATTGTTTAAATTTTCACAGATTCTGCAAGGGGTTACCAATCTTGAAACTCGTCACTGTATATGTTAGTCACAATTTTTTTTTCTAGACCACATGATTAATGATTATTTATTTGATGTTGTATTTCTATAATTGTTTCATAAAATTAATATATCTTAATTTAATTAGTTTAATTAGAACAAATATCAAAAATCATTCATATACACATATATCCCGTATTTATTTCCTACATGTTTTGCAATTTCTTGGTAGTATTTTTGTTTATTCAGTTAAATGTTTATGTTGACTGCAAGTTTCGGTTTGTCCTAAAGCTGCCTGTTCTCCACGTATCTCTAAATATGCATCAGTGCGATGGGAAAGCAAGCCGTATTTCTGTTTTCCCAGATTTGGAAAATTTTGACAGCGGACCCTGCCCATGTTTGCACTGCGACATGAAGCAAAACGATCCATCAAAGTTAACGGCAAGTATGCAGAAAGTCAGGAGCCTCAGAAGCCGAGATCTAAGAGGGAAAGAACAATGGGCCTCCCCTGACAAACAGTTAAAAAAGCCTTAAGACTACAGTTTAGATCTGTAATGTCATGGAGAATACAAATGAAGGAGCTGTCACTCTCAATTTTCCTGAAAGCCTTTTGATGTTTTCTTCTAAGGATGGCTGTGAGGGGAAACAGGTACCCAAATGTGTCTAGGGCTGCCTGCTCCACTCCTGTGGATTGCTTGGAATATATTCACATGAAAATCAGCTCCACAGAGGTTATTCCCTTGTTTAAAGCTCTCTCTCTGTGCGTGCTGTTTTTTTGTTTTTTTTTTAAACTAGGTTTAAGAATTAAACTCTAACCGTAATCAGCTTACACCCCAGCAAAATGAAACTTGTAAAGAAAGTTAAAAACTGACTTTTTCAAACTAAACGGGAGAGAGTTTAGCAAGGCAAGTTAGCTTTGGACTGCAGTACCAGGGGAATGGCATCACATGGACCACTTGATGCAGCTTTAGAGAGGGTGTGAAGCCTGAGACACGACAGAATAGAGGCGAACGGGGCACGTTTGGTCTCGCACTTAAACTTCAGCTGGAGCTGAGTGGGTGCATTGTGGGGAATTCTGCAGTGTTGCGTTCGTTTCATGTGAGGTTTGCATAAAAATTTCACACATCTAGCAGCAAATGAGCAACAAGGAAAGTGGATGAGCACAAACATAATCTTGCTTTGGGAGGATTTTGGATCTTATGAAGGCACTTTATGTAAGTACGCATTTAATTTTATAGCTTATAAAATAGAAAATAATTATACACTGTACAGAAAAGTAGCACTAGTTGTACGTGCGTTTGTGTCACCTGTTCTTTCCCCTTCCTCTGACATCTCTGCACAGGTGATGGTGCCATGGCGCCCATAAGTGCGGCTCTGGACTCATTACCAGTGGGTTGTGGGTTCAAATCCTAATGAATATTCATGCCAGATGATAATGATGATCCCAGGGTTCTGTAGGCCCCTCCCTCCACCCCCTCCCTCCTTCAGCAGGTTGATAAAACACTTGCCAAGCTGGCATCCCCTAAGAAATTATTAATTATCTGGTTAATGTGCATCAGGCTGTGTGTCGGTTGATTAATCACCAGTGAGGGGGCTGTGTGCTGGAGGGGGGGCTTTATTTTCCTTTCTGAGTTACTTTACCTTCCACCTTACTCCCTCCTTTCCTGCCTCCCCCAGCTACTCGCTCAGATGCTTTTCTCTCCTCCGCTTCGGTGCAGAGGTTTTCAAGGTTTCTGTATTGATATTGTGGCGGCCGATCAACAATGTCTTTGATTTTATACTTTCTCAATGTCTCTCTGGCGCCTTAGTTTATTGGAAATATGTAGCCGCTTTCTCTAAGTGTTGTGCTGTAATAAGGTTTCTCCGTAGTCTCTACAGTGATTTTTTTATTGTTTTAAATTTTAAACACCGTATAATTATAGCAACAGGGTTTCCATAGGCATATAAAAGTTAAAATTATATAATATTATATTATATAATTCATTTGGCAGATTTTTGCATCACAAGCAGCTTACATTGAGTTTATCAGTTTATGTCTTATCACGGGATTCAACCCATAATGCTGATGTTGCTAGCACTGTGGTTTACTGCAAAATTTATTATGCACATTTTTTTGTATGATTTATTTATTTTTATTTTTTGCAAAAAATACTTTTATTCAGCAGTGATGCATCAAACTTTTCAGCCTGAAAACGTGACAAAAACGTACCTCTGGGAACCTTTTCGCAAGATGCTAAATACATTTACATTACATTTACATTTATTCATTTAGCAGACGCTTTTATCCAAAGCGACTTACAATTGGGAATACAACAAATAAATTGGGAATACAACAAATAAATACATACTGGGTGGCGAAAAAAAGAGTGTTCGGTTTATAACAGATGAATGTACATATGTTACATTTTATGTGACGATGGTTCTCTATGTGTCACTGCAGTTCTGACTTGAAAAGTTTTTTATGAGTGGCGCTATAACGCTAATGCTCTGTGACGTTTTAAAATAACGTACAATCTGCACTACACCGAAATCTACTCAATAATATGAACAAACGTAAATGTGAAGTAGCTTGTTTTTAGACTGTTTCTCGATCTCTCATCTTTCAGCTCTTTCATCATGAGTCATGTTTTTCACGGGATTCATACCCAAGGATTCCGCATCTTTTTCCAAGTCCAAGTCCAATTCTGTGTCGACTGAGCTATTGAGCAATCTTGTTTTGTCCGAAAGTGAAACATATGGAGCTGTAATCATAACTGTGTACGAAAATGATTAAAAGTACATCTAGTGTTCATTTCTGTTGGAAACTGCAATGATATGTACTTTTTGGTACACGTCTTGCGAAAAACTTCCCAGACGTACGTTTTCATCATGAGACTAGCAGCACAACTGTTTAGAACAATATTAAATGTTTGTTTGAGCAGCAAATCAGGATATTAGAATAATTTCTAAAGGATCATGTGACATTGAAGTCTGAAGTAATGGCTGAAAATTCAGCATTGCTATCACAGGAATAAATTACATAAAAAATAAAAATGTATATAAAATATATATTGAAATATTGTACAATATGTAACATACATACTGTACAAAACATCTTAATTTTAGTACCTGCCAGTTTGCTGAAATCACAGTGTCTGTTGTGACCCGACAGTCCCATTTCTTTTGTCAGAAAACAGTTGCTGTTGTTTTCAGTAGGAGTTTGAGTACTGTATGTGTGTATTTGTGTGGGAAGCCATTGATGTCTCACTGTATCTTCCGCAGAGAGCGTCTCCTCAGCCCCAATTGAGATTAAACATTTAATAGCGTATTACAGCATTTAGCCGTGGCTGTGGCCTCCGTAGGCTTACGCCTGTTTCCCATAGTCACTGCTCCGCTTCTGCAGTCTGTGAAATCAGGAAGGAATAGGAGAATTGCATTGTAAACAAAATCCCACAGGGCGGCATGTGATCTCTCTTTCAGGCAGAGCTAGTTAAACACTGGTGCTAGTTGGATAGAGAAAACGGGTTGCCCTGTTTGTGTTGTGAAAATCCCAACAAATATCATATTCCCTTTGCTGACAGCGGCTTGGCGGTGCCAAACAATGTTCGTGGCTCAAAGTTCAGCATTTGCATTCAAATTATTTTATCCCCTATTCCTTACAGGGCTTCCTGAGCACAATATGATAAGTAAAGCCAAGTTTACTTTGCTTAATCTCTGCTATTCCCAAAAGTGCAGCAGATAAGGGAGGAAGAGAGAGAGAGAGAGAAAAAGAAAGAGAGAGAAAGAGAGAGAGAGGCCACAAACAAATCACACAAAGAAAATTTGTTTACTTACTGTTAAAAGTCCACCACAGTTTTTGACTGATCATTGATTTTATTCAAATTTCATGGGGTCCTGTAATGGCAAACATGCCACATGGCCATTTTATAAGGAAAAAAACATAGGCAAGCTAGACTTCAGTTCTCCTGTTCTTTAATATCATTCACCCTATTTAACCTAAAAGGCCACAATTGGGGGTTTGAGAATTACATCATTAAATTGAAGACTTAATAAACTGAATAAATTAAACAATCATGCTTTTTTTTCAGTACTTGGACGTCTGGGGAGATTAAATGAGCTGGTTGGAGTCCTGAACTGTTGATTCAAGCCGTACAATCTTTTGGGAGCGTTTTCAGGCTGTGAAAGGTCAACGAATCAGCATACAGTAAGATCATGCCCTTTCACCGAGCATCACCTAATTGATTCGTATGTTGAGCTGCATCATTATTATATATCTAATATTTTCAGTAGTTGACAATTTAGAACTAGCATGTTGTTGAGAGTAAGTTTTTTTTTCTTTCTGGACACAATCCTCTAAGACCAAGTCGCTAATGAGAGCAGGGAATGGAGGTTACGAGGGACTAAAAATAAATGGCTGTATAGGAGTTTGCTCAGTGATTTTTCCCATTGATTAGTCACATAGCTAATGCACGCTCATTCCTCAGCTCAGCACTAATTAGCATGCTCAGCTCAGCTTCAGACCAGTTGACCAGCAGCTTCTCCGCAGGCTTCCCGCCGCCACTGTGACTCTGAGTACCACCAGCCTCGCTTAGCCCGGCTCTTGCTTGACTAGATGCTTTTGTTCTTTTTGTGTGCTAATTCGCTTTAATTTTGTGCTAATCATAGATTTCAGTGTTAATGACATGGAGAAAAAAAATAAAAGGACATTCGTAGGTTTCATTGCAGTTACACATTTTGGAAGTTATTATAAACCTTCATTTTACACTGGGTTACTTGCATTCACTTGTGACAGGAAGAGACTGTCTGACCTACATGTAAAATCGGCAACATAGTTTGCTTTGTTTTTGTAGTAATTTAGAGTTAATATCTAAAAACAATTTACAAAAAACAATGAAACATTGTGTATATGCTAAATTTATATTTTTACTTAGTAAAGATGCATTAACTGAGTCAAATACGTTGGCAAATGCAAAATTGATTTACTAAAAAAAAAAAATATATATATATATATATATATATATATATATATATATATATATATAGTAAATTAGAAAACAGTTATTTTAAATTGAAATAATATTTCATAATATATTTATTATATTATATTTTGATACAG
>NC_133381.1:21213384-21256793 GCF_049309525.1 Garra rufa
TAAACACATAATTGGACAAACCTAATATGTGACCCTGGACCACAAAACCAGTCATAAGGTTAAATTTTACAAAACTGAGATGCATACATCATTTGAAAGTCCAATAAATAAGCTTTCTGTTGATGTATGGTTTGTTAGGATAGGACAATATTTGGTCGAGATACATTTATTTGAAAATTAGGAATCTGAGGGTGCAAAAAATCAAAATACTGAGAAAATCACCTTTAAAGTTGTCCAAATTAGGTTCTTAACAATGCATATTACTAATCAAAAATGACATTTTGATATATTTACAGTAGGAATTTTACAAAAAATCTTCATAGACATGATCTTTACTTAATTTCCTAATGATTTTTGGCATAAAAGAAAAATCAAAAATTTTGACCCATGCAATGTATTTTTGGCTATTGCTACAAATATACCCCAGCGACTTAAGACTGGTTTTGTGGTCCAGGGTCACATATAGTCTCTCCGGTTTTACTGAACGAGCGCGAGGTCTCCCAATGCGCGCGCACCTCCAATATCTGCGTCTGCTCTGTTCAGTGAGCGTCAGAGGAGCGACGCTTTCAGTTAAAACAGATGTTATGTTCATTCCAGTGCTTGAAGTGGGCCGGTACGCAAGCACTTCTGTATTTTATCCTTTTTCGTACTTGCACTTTTTCGTGCGTACCGGCACTTCTGGCATATTTAATGAATGCAAGCGGAGTCGGTCTACGTTAGGATTGGTGCTGTGGAGTTGATGCGTAAAGCCATATACGAGTATGCATGCGAAAATGGCGTATTATATGCACGTCAAACACATTCATATCATATGCACGCCAAAGTTAATTTCAGCTTATTAATAGCACGCCAAATAGAAACAGAAAGTCGTGCTAGTGCGCATTTTCATGAGACCAGGCTCTCCAATCAGTACATTATAACCAAATCAATACATAAAAAAAAAGAAGCAGGTTTTTGCGATCACATAACTTTAAATGGGTAAACTCCTAAAAAGTCAAAGGATCCTGAAGGCATTCAAACAGGAAGTTAAAAACAACGATAATAATGCAGGGAATAGTGACTAATGTCCAGATGCTGGTAAATTATTCTTTTCAGTGATTGAATTATGATCATAATTCAGGATTTTTTTCAGTTATTATTTCATATTACTTTGGTTGTCTGATAACAGAAATACTAAATCAAAACAATGGAAACAGATTTGTTGAGAACTTGGCTGCATCAGATTACAGTATGTGGGCACCGAGAGGCAAAGAAATGTAATAATAAATGTAGATTTGGCTTGTTCAGAAGAAGTGAGCTGCCCTGTCCGGCAAATAATATAAACAGGCTTGTGGAAGTAAATTGCTCAGTGCAAAGAAAGAGAAGTAATGGGAACTTGGTGTTTCTATGTTCTTTTTTTTCATGTGTCTAATAGACATGAACAAGTTATTTGAAAAACATCTATGACATTTGAAACAAGTTAGTCTTCATGTCGAGAATGGTTTCACTGATAATAAACACATATTTGCTTAAAGCATCCATATTTGTCCATGCCAATGTTGATTAGAGTATTAAAAACTTTAAAAAGTATTAATTTAAGGTACATTTAGAACAGATAAAAATGTGTGGTTAATCGCGAGTTAACGCATGACAACCATGCGATTAATCGCGATTAAAAAAAATTAATTGATTGACAGCCCTAATATATATATATATATATATATATATATATATATATATATATATATATGTGTGTGTGTGTGTGTGTGTGTGTGTGTACAGATATATACATGCATGTGTGTAGTTATGTGTATATATACACTGCTGGTCAAAAGTTTGGGATCAGTAAGATTTTTTATGTATTTTAAATACGTTTATTTGATAAAAAATACAGAAAAACAAGTGAAATAGTGAAATATTATTCCGATGTAAAATAACATTCTTATATATTAATATACAGTACAAATCTAATTTATTTCTGTGATCAAAGCTGCATTTTTCAGCATCATTACTCTAGTATTCAGTGTCACGTGATCCTTCAGAAATCACTCTAATATGCTGGTTTATTATCAGTGCTGAAAATAGTTGTATTGCTTAATATTTTTTTGGAACAGCATTTATTTAAAATATAAATCTTTTCTAACAATATACACTACTGTTTAAAAGTTTGGGGTCAGTAAATTTTTATTCTTTTATTCAGCATGGATGTGTTAAATTGATTAAAAAAAAGTGATAGCAAAGACTTACATTGTTAGAAAAGATTTCTATTTTGAATAAATGCTGTTCTTTTTAACCTTTTATTCATCAAAGAATCCTGAAAAAAGTATCACAGGTTCCAAAAAAAAAAAAAAAAAAATTGGTAGCACAACTGTTGCCAACATGGATGAGTTTAATAATAAATCAACAAATCAGAATGATTTCTGAAGGATCATGTGACTGAAGTCCAGAGTAATGGCTGTTGAAAATTCAGCTGTGTATCACAGGAAAAAAAAATATTTTAATGTGTATTAAAATAGAAAACATTAATTAATGATTAATCATTTGACAGCCCTACTTGGTGAGCATAAAGTCTTCCTTTAAAAACATAAAAATAAAATCTTAACGACTACAAACTTTTGAACAATAGCATTTTTATATGGCGTACATACATTTTTGTAAAGTATGTCTGTACAAAAGTACTAAGTGTTAAGAAATTTTATTTCAGAAAACAAAGTGTGTCTTAAACAAACAAACAAAAAAAAAAACAGCTAATCACCTTTTCATTTTTATAAGCATGCATTTTTATAAGCATGCTTTGAGCTAAATAAGATCAATTTATGTTAGCTTTATTTTCAGAGTTTGTTTGTAAAGAAGAATCATAAGTAGCTCTCCATGTCTTTCTGACCTAATGAAACAATGCCTCAACTTCCTTTAGTATTCACTGCGATTGATTCCAGCCACTTGACATATGTAATACACCGCTATAGTATTGTATCACACTTACATGGAATGACATGATGTAGTTAGCCGCTACGCTAGTGATTAATGGCGATAGCAACCTGAAGGGCCTATAGTGCTGCGTGATGGCTTTATTTGACTCTCTTCATGCCTGTTCTCAGTGCCCGGCCAAAAAAAAAATCCCTGACGCGATGCTATGGGAAGCGTTTGAGAAAGTGCATGGCAGTATCATAGCGGCACTTAGAGGGGGATTAGATTCTCGTCAATGTGCCTCTGAGGCTGTGCTAAAGTTACCCCTCGCAGGCCCTGGCCATTGACTGCTACTCTAATGGCCTAGTCTGTTTCCTCCTGATGGGCATCGACTGTAGGCCTGATCAATACGGGTTTCCATCCAGAATCCGAGCGGGATGCTCAAAAACCAATAAGCAGGCCGAACGGCATGAGCGAACCCCGGAAGTAAGTGAATTAGTTATCAAATGGTGGTCGCGCTCAGGGTGTTTGTGCTTTTCTCAGGAGTGTAATGGTCACAGCGGTGTAAGCTTTTAATTTTGGGTTTTCCCTCCTCCATGTTCTAGGCTAATTTGGGTGAAGTAATAACATTTGCAATTGTTTGAGTTTGAGTTGATGGCAAACTCAAGACTGAAATAAAGACTGGAACAATGTAGCATACTGCAGCATTTTCAGTAAGGTTATGGACATTTCCTTCAATCCTAAATAAAAAGAAATTAAGGTTTTTAAGGAAAACATTCCAGGACTTTTCTCTGTATAGTGGTCTTCAATGGGAACCAACAGGTTGAAGGTACAAATTGCAGTTTCAATGCACCTTCAAAGGACTCTACAAGGAATAAGGGTCTTGTCTAGCGAAACGGCCAGCCATTTTCTAAAAAAAATAAACTTTTACATACTTTTTAAACCACAATGCTTGTCTTGCACTTTCACACATTATGTAGTCACGTTAGAAAAGGTCACGCATGATGTAGGCAGAAGTATTTACGTGTTTACAAGGCAAATAGTGCAAAGAAAGTCAAACACACTTTACAAAAAAAAGGTAAAACAATAATGTCGAACAATTTTGAAGTTGGAGGAGAAAATAAGATGTCACCTTTCCCTGCCTTTTTGAACCAGAGTAAACAGATGAAAAACTAACCGCGCTTTTCCAACGTGATTACGTAATTCTTAAAATTGCAGTTATTTATTTATTCTTTTTAATGAAAATTACAGATTGTTTTGCTAGATAAGAACCTTAGTCCTAAACTGGTATCGTGTAGAGCCATTTGAAGCGGCATTGACACTGCAATTTGGACCTTCAACCCATTGATCCCCACTGAAGTTCAATATATGGAGGAAATGTTTTCCTCAAAAACCCAAATTTCTTTTTGACTGAAGAAAGAAAGACTTAGATGACATGGGGGTGAGTAGATTATCAGGCACTTTTAATTCTATAAGTATACTAATTCTTTAAGATGGGTTGTTTAACAAAAGTGTAATTATTTTAACTATTTATATGGTGGAATTCAGTTATCATCAAGGTATGAAATACTTATGTTTTGCACAAATATTAATGACAGTCAGAAGTCTGAAATCAGAATCAACATTTTTGTGACAAGTATATGAAAAGTTGAACTTTAAATTATTTTTAGTTTTTATTGCAGATTTTTTTTTAGATTTGCTGTTTTTTTGTTCAGATGCATATTGAGATATTTAATATTTCACAGAGTCTTGTAGTATTTTGTCTACTACTACTACTACTACTACTACTACTAATACTTTGTATCTTAGTTCCATTTAACACGGCATACCTAATAGATGATAATAATATTTTTTTTTTCTTAAAGAAATAAACTAAATGCAGGAACACACTGGCAAAATAAATGACAAAATTAAGTGTGAATTATTGACATGAATTTATTGAATCCTATTGATAGTCAGACTTTCATTTCATCAGTGATCTGAGAATGTTTATTTGTTGCCTAACTTATCGATTTAGTATCAGAGACTGCCATCGATCACACTCTAATTTAATTTTGTTGTAGTTTTTTTTTCTTCTTCTTTGTTTTTGTACTTTCACTTTGTCAACACTTGCATACAGTTGGGCATCTCTAAAGCAATGTGAAAGGAACAATGAATTGGTAAGAGTGTGTATTTTCAGTCCCACGATTGCATTTTTTTCCCACCATGTGTCTATTCTTTGCCACATTACCTCACCATCTTAGCTCAAGCATCTCCCCGTGTTGGAATCCAGTTTCCAGCCCCATTCACGGCAGCCGGGGATCAGATCTCAACCCCACTCAATCTTTACCCTGGAGAATGTGCATTCTTTCAGTCAAACCTATCGATCGACTCTATTCCTGGACCTCCAGTGAGCCCGTCCCAGCCCCAGTTTGGTTCCTCTGCGAATGTTAACTCTGATGGCTCAGGATCGCCCTGTGGCATCTCAGCAAATGAGGGTCTCTCGTTGTCTCCCCCATACGATGACGCAAAATTTTAACTCCCTGATCAGTCTCAGGGCTGTCTGTTAAGAGCGCTCTTTGTTTTGCAGAAGTCGCTGGTTCAATATTATGGCATCCCTGGTGACATGAGTAGAAGAGCTATTATGACTGATGCTCCAGAGGAAGGGGAGGAAAAAGCCAACAGTGTGGTTTGGGTTCTTCGCTGAGAGCTCTGGTAACCCGACCCTCACCGTCCAACCGGAACAGGAGGAGGGATGATCAGGGGACTTGTTGCAATCGCGCAACCCTATTCCCAACCGCACGCGCATACACACACGAACACGCTCCTTCTGTCGTGCCCACCTTCTTTCTTTCTTCTTCCTTTCCTTTTTTCTGTATGGAAATACGTGCCTGCCATTATTGGTGTATTTCTTTAGACGTGTCAGGAATTCGAGGCTCGGGGCTATAAGAGTGGCAGAGCTTCAATTGGCAGCAGTCAGGTTAATAAATTCTGAATAGAGATGCATAAATCAGTGAGAAGGGCCCGTTTTTTTTTTTCTCCCAGCTTTTGCTTTTCTTCCTCCTCTCTAAAAAGAGGCCTTCGGAGGATTGTTGTCTATCAGTCCAGAAAATGGAGAGGAGAATGCCTTCAATACCCAGGGCTGGTTAGCAGATTGTCATTTTTAGGTTTGATGTTCCTGGGTCTAATTGTCTTTCATGTGAACAATGGCAGCAGCTCTCTGGTGAGCCGCGGTGAGCGGGGTAGAGGGAGGGCGGCCCGTGCATAGCAATGTCCTTTTTTATTATTAGCTTGTGAAATTAGCAAGCTGGAAGTCGTTACAAGGATTTTCAGCCGCCCGCCATCTCTCTCCCGTCCCCCCTTCGATCCGTTCGCTCTATTCTTGTTAATTGTAATGCAGGGTTTGAATTTGTTTGTGGACCCGCCGACAATAGCGGCGGCGAAGTCCGCGTTAATAGACTTTTACTCGTGCTCCTGTACTTCCAGTCCGAGTCCTAATAAGGTGTCTGTCGTAGAGGCGGAATTTGTTTAAAAAGCGTGGTAATTGATGTATTGCGGCGAGTGTGAGTGCGGATCTGCTTGATTAATGTATGAGTGTGTGTCCACGCGTGTGTATGTGTGTGCTGTTTTTTGTTGAGCCGATTTTAAAAAGGCCTCTTAACTGGGTCTGGGGATAGTAGCAAATGCTCCGCTGTAAACTACTTCATAGCAGCTGTTAAAGGACCTGACAGCTGCTGATGTCTCATGGGGTTTTGTGCTTTTTTTCCCCCGTCCTGATCAGAGGAGGAAAGAGTGAAAAAAAGAAAAGAAAAAGAAGTGTAGGCGATATAGTCCTTGTCAATAATTGCAGCACTTAAAAATCTTATAGAGGGATTTTTTTTTCTCATAGTGACTATCCCCTGAGATGCCGTTTCAAAGGTTCATTTAGTTTCACTTTTATGCCTTAGGGCTGGAGCAGAGAAAAAGAGTTTATTTTCACCAAAGTGATTTATCTTGGTTTAGTCATTTTGAAGTTACCATAGTCGCAAATAATGGACACTTAAAGTTCATCTAGGTGGTTGGCCAGGTTAAAGCTTACCTCAGCAATTTATAGCCAGCGGTGCTTTAGTAGATTTTAAAGCCCATAGGAGTGTTCACATATATTTGAGGGCACTTTATTGTAGAAATACTCTCCACAGCTTTTTCTGTGTGGTTTTATTGGCAGTGCATACAGTATGACATCATGGGTGTCTGTGCTATAAAGATGGCCAACCCTTCTCTCTCACTTAGAGAAGATGTTGAGGGTCTTCCTTTAGAATATTCTAGTAAATGTATGTGTTGAGTATGTCAAAAGTACCTTCATTTAAGACATCAAATTGGTAGTTTAGATCATTTTGAGACAATGGAGTCAAAATGATGTCTTGCAATGTGACATACTGTAACCAAAATTATTTGTAAACGGCATTTATTATTAATTCTTCTACTTCTTCTTCTTATTTAATTATTTTTTTTACTTATATATTTATTTTTTAATATTTTATTGTAAGGCCATTTAATATTAATTAATTTATCTATTAAATGATTTATTATTGATATTATTAACAATATTTTTTATTGTAAGACAATTTAATATTTATACATTTAACTTTCATTATATTATAATAACTGAGACTACATTAAAGTTCCTAAATGATGACGGATATAGTTGTCATTGTTTTGCCCCCAGTGAAAATTGACATGTATTGTAAAGTGACCTGCTCAAACTTAATTCATTCATTCATTCATTCAACCATTCATTCATTCAGCTTTTACAATTTCATGTTAATTGAAACTGCATAGAATATATGTGCTTTTAATAATTTGTCAAACCATAAGACTGAATATATGGGTAAAAAAAAGTATATATACATCACTATTCATTAAAAAAAGGAAAAAAAAAGTCTACTACCCATAAAAGTAGAACATGCCGTCTGAAGAAAACCATATTGTACATCTTGACTGAAATCTATCTTGGAGGCCAGTCATTCGGTTGCTCTGCTTTTAAAGTGATGTGACATTTTGTGAACCACTTTCTGGCCTGAATATAGAAATGCAAAGAGCATGGTACAGCACTAAAGCTGGAATGTAATGTTCTGTTCAGTCAGTATAACACCGTATGCTTTTTTTAAACGTCCTCAGCTTGCGCTCCATCCTTTTCTGCAGCTCATCATCTCCACCGTCAGCCTAATTCAAAGCCCAGTATCAGATACGGTCCTAACAAACGCTGCGCTCAAGGCGAAGGGACCTCAATTATAAAACAGCTCCACCGGTCATGGGTTAGCCTGCGCGAATCTGACGTCCCACCTAGCCACACATGTACACACACACACTCTCTCGCAGTAAGAGTGGCCTGAGGCTTTCCATTCTAATTGCCACTCCACAACAATGTGGCAAAGAAACGCCTTTGTTATCGGCCCTTTGTGCGTAAGAGATCTGCCGATAATTAAAGCTAAAAGCCCTGGAAATTCTCTTTGATAAGACATAAATATTAGTTCCTTCCCAAAGCTTTATTGAAGATAATATGCTCTTTAAACAAACAATTCCTGTATTAGCAGACTCAATAAAGAGGGCGCTTGTGGCCAGAATGTGGGGTCTTTCCTTTCAGTCACATCTTAATCAGAATATTAATGTAGATACACGCAGATAGAGCCAGGGGTTTTCTGCCCTTTGTAATATTCAAACAAGCTTTTTGTGGTGTGTGAGTGTTTGTGTGCCCTTTCACACCCCTGATAACACACTCTTGATGGAGTCAGGTGTCTGGCCTTTATCAGTTCAGCAGATTAGAGTGAGATTAAGGGAATAGAGGAAAAACGCACAGTTTTGGCTCGTCTGAATATGGAGAACGGCTCTCCAGTGCTGTTCTTTGGCTGCACAAATTGACTACATCTGAAGTGGCAATTTCACTGTTTAGATAAGCTTTATTGGCTTTTTGGAGGAATATGTCAAATTGACAATTTTATAATTATGCTCTGTTTGAGAGCTATTGTAGCAGTTGAATAAAACCTAACGGCATTCACTGTAATAGCCTGAACAAGCAATTGTATTATAGAGAAGTTGGTACAATTTAATTGTATTATCATGCAGAGTGTATGCTAATACTTTTTTTGTGAATATGCATTATGAAGCACATATTACACAGCATATTTGCCATTTTGTATGCGTCACCAGCTGGCACATCATATTATTCAAAGCGAATATAAAACAGTGCGCGAGTACACAACCTGGTTAAGAGAAAAAATGTCACTGCTCAGCAGTCTGACAAGAAAACATAAGGAAAGTTTAAAGATGAAGTATGTAAATTTTTAATATAAAGTCCTTTGTCCTAACCCATCTTAATATGTAGAGACAACTAGACGCAAGTTAATTGTCTCAATGTGTAAACATTGTCACTCTATCAAAGCAAGGTTGTTTTAAAAAAAAAGTTTAAAAACTGTAATTATTATTATTTTTTTTTTTGATTATGCTAGAGGCCAAGAAATTACACACTTAAGCTCATTAAAAGAATATTCTGGGTTTAGTATTAGTTAAGATCAATCTATAGCATTATTGTTTGATTAGCACACAAAAAAGTTGACTTGTTTTGAAAAAAAAAAAAAAAAAATCAAGGCCACTTTGAGTCACTAACAATTAACCTGAACAGAAGAGAGAACATTTTTGAAGGGATTTATCTAAAATCGTGAAGGTCACAATTTTATAGAAGCGTGTTTGATATGTTTACATGTAAAACTGTTTAAATGACCATTTTTACAGTCATTTTAGGGATTATAGTGTGTCTTTTGTCATGATGGCTAAGTACAATTAGATATCAGCATGTGAGCAATGCTCTAATATATGGCACAGTTGCATTTTGGGTGTCCCGAGTTCGAATCCCACATTATGTACTTGTAAACTTGGATATAACTTTACACAGAAAAGTTTAGTAAACTTTTTTTTTTTGCCAATTTTAATGATAGGACAGTAAATAGACTTGGGACGCCCAAAGCACAATGCCGCTGTATGCCTGTGCACTACCCACGAAGCTATCCGTGTCAACAGCAAACTTTAGTTTAGATTTTAGTTGCTAAAAATTGACATTTTAAAATCAGCCCCATTCAGGTGATGTTTTAAAATAATGTTGTCCCCATTCACTTCCATTGTGGGTGCCTCACTGTAATATTACTCAGGAAGAACAAGTGGAAATTATTGTTTATGATAATCATGTTTATGCTACAACTGTTGTCAGTTTATCTTAACTTCATTGTGAATCACAGACTCCCTGGGTCTCCCTGTCAACATGTTCACTTCAGAGCACTCTCCAACTTTCTGGCTTGCGCTAAAAACCTCCAGGTTTTCCACAAGACAAAGTCAAAACCACACACAATCAACCCTCAGCGGAAACCTCCCTTTGAGGCCCCTCCTGTGGTAATTTCACTACCCAATTACAGTAATGTGGCGTGGAGGAACGGGTTAGATGTTTCCACCCTAAGGCAGAGCCCGGCATTCGTAATCCTTTAGAAGCACTTAAGAAATTGATGTTAGCGCCTCTGCGTCTGTTAGCTAGCCTGCGGCCGGCCTGATTGCATAGTCTCCTCCCGTTAATTGGATCATCAGAGTGTGATCGGAGTTTTGGAGCTCAGATTATGTAAGCCTGACTTTGAGTCCGCTAACCTGAGCGGGGCTCTGCACTCGCTACCTGTGCTGACCTCAATGTGCCTAAGTGGTTCTTCTCATCAGGGTCTTTGGCCACTGTATCAAAGCAATCCCAGGTGCTTTATTAATTTCTTATGTATATTTATATGTGGTATCCCCAGGTTGTCTATTTGAGTGACTCTTCCCTCTTAGAGAGTCAAAATTGATCATTTGGAGAGGTGAAATCTTTTGTGAGGAGGGGAGAAGGAGGAGGTTGTTTTTAACTCAGCTCAATAGAATGTTTTTGTAAGTACATTGCCGACTGATTAATAAATTTATTATATTAAAATATGCACTGTTTGACATTGCTGTGGCATAATTGTTTGTGCACATGCTCAAGATATGTTGAATTCTCAGCCCTGCTGAAAACATGAATTTTATTATTGCAAAGGGAAGTTGTGGAATTAATAAAGGGGACAGGTATTTTTATTCATTTTTAAGTTACCACACATCTTTAGCCCTTCTGCAAGTGCTGCATTAAATCTAAATGTGTTGCAAAAATCTATAAAAAAGTAGAAACTGCACAAAAATAGAGACTTGTATATAAAATTGGCAT
This sequence comes from Garra rufa, assembly GCF_049309525.1. Classification (NCBI taxonomy): domain Eukaryota; kingdom Metazoa; phylum Chordata; class Actinopteri; order Cypriniformes; family Cyprinidae; genus Garra; species Garra rufa. The sequence continues at coordinate 21,224,492 of NC_133381.1, forward strand.
AATAATACAATAAAATAATAAAAGTAAAACTAATATACACAGTTTAAACTGCCTTACATTGTGACACAAGTCACAGATGGAGCATAAATTTACAGATGGATAAGGATATTTATTTATCCCAACTGACCAGGGCTCAGGCCTTGTGTTTGCCACTGTGGCCGTCACCTCTAATTGGACGGGATATTGTCATGTGGAGTCGGGTAGAGGTAGTTCACGATCCCTTGCACCTTTTAAGAGCATCAGCAAGTGTGAAAAGAAATGATTACTGTAAATGGCCTCATTGTGCCTCCACGCTGGCTTAGTTGTGCTTGACTGAGCCGAGAGCAGAGAAGGAGGTGGGAGCGGAAAAAAGGAGGGGGAAAAAGAGATGGAAGGGTCCTGTTGCTGAAGAGGAGAGAGAGAGGATGACAGCAATACAACACCTCACTGTCTGCCTCTGGTTTACACAGGAGTTTGTGCAAACACCAGGATTGTGCAAAATTCAGAATTGAAGAACTGATTCCCATAAATTCTGTGAGTGTAAATTTGAATTTAATTGGCCACATGCAGGATTCTGGATTAGAATTTCAGTTATAATACAGTTGAGGTCAAAAGTTTACATCCCCATTTCAGAATCTGCAAAATGTTAATTATTTTACCAACATAAAAGGGATCATGCAAAATGCATGTTATTTTTTATTTAGTACTGACCTGAATAAGATACTTCACATAAAATATGTTCACATATAGTCCACAGGAGAAAATAATAGTTAAATTTATAAATCTATACATTTAATGAATTTATAAAAATGTCAAAAGTTTACATCCTCTTGATTCCTAATACTGTGTTCTTATCTGAATGATCTACCTCTGTGTTTTGTTTTTTTTGTTTTTTTGTTTAGTGATAGTTATTCATGAGTCCCTTGTTTGTCTTTTGAGATCCATCTGCACTGAGGACAACTGAGGGACTCATATGCAACTATTACAGAAGGTTCAAACACCCACTGATGCTCCAGAAGAAAAAAAAAACATATATTAAGAGCCAGGGGGTGAAAACTTTTGAACAGAGAAACAGAAAACATTTTGAATTTGAAGATCAGGAAAAATTTAATTTATTTTGTCTTCTGGGAAACAGGTTCTGAAGGGCAGTAATAAATGAAAAACTATGATATTTAGGCAAAAAATGAAAAATGTATACATCTCTGTTCAAAGGTTTTCACCCCCAGCTCTTAATGCATGGGTTTTCCTTCTGGAGCAGTGAGCATTTAAACCTTCTGTAATAGTTGCATATGAGTCCCTTGTCCTTGGTGTGAAAAGATGGATCTCAAGATCATATGGTTATTGTTGGAAAGTGTTCCAATACACAAAAATGCTGGAAAACCAAGGAATGTGGGACCTGAAGGATTTTTCTGAAGAACAGCAGGCAGTTTAATTAATTTTACCAAAATAATTGACTGATTTAAACTATTTTTCCAGTTCAATACTGTCAAGATGTCATATTTACGTTCATAATACTACAATACTTCAATCACTTGTATGTTGTTCCCCTTTACTTACAAACATGGACTTGCTGTTTCTGTTTGACTGACATTGTTACGGCTCCTTCTCAAATCAAATCCTATTTCTCCTGTTAACCAAACATGGAGAGGTTCATTGTGCTGGAAGAGGGCTGCCCGCTAGCCAATGAAACCAGCAACGAAACAGCTGAACTCACAGAGAGCAGTCTGCGATTGCTTCTGTCATCATCAGCCTGCCTACAATATTTGTGCTCTGATAAATGATCCAATTCAATCAGAGCACCCAGTTTGTTCTGTGTGGGTATTTGTGAGAGTATGTGTGTGTGTTTATGAGGACATTGAGAGAGAAAAGAGAGAGCGAAAGCATATTTACCCCCCTTTATTAAATCTCACAATTGTCTCAAGAAATGTTGGAACCATAAATTCAGTTCGTGGTTCAATTTAGAATATCAAAACAAGCCTCTCCTCTCTACCCATCTGAACGGGCTGTTTGTGGGAGGAGAACGACTCCAGCAATGTCATAGAGGTTAAACAAAGATCTAACACACTCAAAGTGCTCCTAGCATGTGTACCATAATGCAAAATCCCCGCTATCTTAATAAACATTGTATTTAAAGGGCATATTTGTAACTTTTTGTCTCCTGAAGTGCACTTGTCAAGGTTTCTTAAGGGCACCTAAAATTGTCTACTTGGCATGACAACACTCTTTCTCCAAAAGGTCTGTTTTTAAACTGAAGGGCATTGGCATTTTTAAGGACTTGGGACTGTTCCTGTGGCACACCAGCCAGATGGTGTTGTCATTATATAATTTTCTTTTGTCCAGATTTAGTCACATGGCATTTACGGCTCAGGTGATTGGCTCAAAATTTTGTGTAATACTTTTTTCATGATATGCTGTTCAAATATGCCATGTGTAAACAGAAAATCCTACATTGTTTAAAAGATTAGTTTACTCATGAATTAAAATGTCCTGATAATTTACTCACCCTCATGTTTTCCAAGATGTTCATGTCTGTCTTTCTTCAGTCAAAAATAAATTAAGGGTTTTGAGGAAAACATTCAGGATTTTTCTCCATATAGTGGACTTCAATAGGGGTTAACAGGTTAAAGGTCCAAATTACAGTTTCAATGCAACTTTAAAGAACTCTACGTGATCCCAGTCGACGAATAAGGGTCTTATCTAGCAAAATGATTGGTAATTTTCTAAAATAAATCAGCATTTTAATACTTTTTAACCACAAATGCTCGTCTTGCACTCGTAGTAATTACATAGTCATGTTGGAAAGGTCACGTGTGACGTAGCTCATGATCCCAGCCGAGGAATATGGGTCTTATCTAAACAAACGATTGGCCTTTAAAAAAAAAAAAAAAAAAAAAAAAAGAATATGTATATACTTTTAACTAGAAATGTTTGTCTTACACTAGCTCTGTGATGCGTGTCTACAACTTCCCACATTACGTAATCACATTGGAAAGGTCATGTCTGTTTAGTTTCCTTGTCTGAGTATTCCATTTCAAAAGGGTAAGGTAGGGCGAAAAACCCCATCTTCTCCAACTTTAATATCACCCAATATCGTTGTTTTACCTTTTTTGTAAAGGGTGTTTGACTTTGTCTTTGCATGTTCACTCTGTAAACTTCAGCCTATGTCACGTGTTTTCCAATGTGACTACGTAATGCAAAAACTGCAGTTTGGACCTTCAACTTTTTGATTCCCATTGAAGTCCACTATATAGAAAAAAATCCTGGAATGTTTTCCTCAAAAACCTTAGAAAATCTCTTTTCTTCTGAAGAAAAAAAGAAATTAACATCTTGGTTGACAAGGGGGTGAGTAAATTTATTGCAATTTTAAAATACTTAGGTTTTCTTATGAGTTCAGGTTAGAGGTTATTCCATTTTATTGAGTAAATGTAAATGCTGCTTATTTATGCAGGTTTTTTAGGTGTTCTAGCAAGTTTTAGGGACAGTGTTAGGGTTAGGTTTGCAAGTAACAGATCGTCTCGTTTACGTATGTAACCCTCGTTCCCTGAAGGAGGGAACGGAGACGTCACATCGGAGACCGACGAATTGGGATATCGCCTAGAGAGACCAATCCTCTTCGTGTGTAAACTAAACGAGCCAATGCACATTGGCATGCATGATTGCATCCAGCTGTCGCTGATCACAGCGTGAGCATAAATACACAGCAGGTGCAATGCATAGACAGGATTTCGCTGAGGAGCCGAGCTTGGGTCCGGCCGCACAGCGGTGGTACAGCAGCTGAGGCGACGGGACGGGACGTCTCCGTTCCCTCCTTCAGGGAACGAGGGTTACATACGTAACCGAGACGTTCCCTCTCAGTCGGTCTCTTCGACGTCACGTCGGAGACCGACGAATTGGGATCCCTAGTAAAGCGCCGCAGCTGCTGCCCCCCCTCCAGTGTCCTGAGCAAGCCTCCTGGCCTCCAATTTTTTGCTTAGGCCAAGGGCGGATCAGAAAAGACCAGTCACAGTATAACATGGCACTACCCACTTCAGTGAAGCTGGAGCACTGGGAACGTGCGGAGCTCCCACCCATCCTGCAGGAGGTTCGGAGTAATACACATATGGCTCATATTAGGACATATGGAAGATTGGAGGTGATTGAACCCTTGTGAAGATGGTAGAAGGTTACCGGGGAAACACGGCCTCTGTGGGTACCGTGGAAGACATATGGGATGCACTTAAGTCTCTCATGTATCCTGAGCCTTCTATCGGTCCTAAAGATTAATCGAGAGAGGCCTGGCGCCTAGACGTTCCGCCACGTCTGGAGCCGAGGAAGGAGGAACTCGACAGGGTCTACATGGACACTCTGGAGAAGATAGCAAGCCGACCTGAGCCAGTGCCTCTCAGTGTTTCTACCCGTTTGAGGTGAGAACACAGGAGGAGACTGGCTCTACACGATGGCTATAAAACCTAGCGAACGTGTTGGGGGTCGCCCAGCCCGCAGCTCTACAAATGTCAGATAGCGAGGCGCCACGAGCCAGCGCCCAGGAGGATGCATCACTTCTAATTGAGTGAGCTCGCAACCTGAGCGGGCAGGGCACGCCCTGAGCTTGATAAGCCAGGCGATGGCATCCACTATCCAGTGTGCCATCCTCTGCTTGGAGACGGCCTTCCCCTTCTGCCATCCTCCGTGACAAATAAAGAGCTGGTCTGAGGTCCTGAAGCTTTGCATCCGGTCAACGTAGCATCTTAATGCTCGGACGGGACAAAGCAAAGCTAGGGCTGGGTCTGCCTCCTCCGGGGGCAGCGCTTGCAGGCTCACCACCTGATCCCTGAAGGGAGTAGTGGGAACCTTGGGCACGTAGCCAGGCCGGGGCCTCAGGGGTACCTGGGAATCTGCCGGCCCGAACTGAAGGCACGAATCGTCGACCGAAAACGCCTGCAGGTCCCCTACCCTCTTGATGGAGGCCAATGCAAGCAGGAGCAGAGTCTTCATAGAGAGATACTTCAGCTCGACTGACTGCAAAGGCTCAAAGGGGACCCGCTGTAGTGCTGTGAGCACCAGAGACAGGTCCCAAGAGTGTACGGAGGGGGGCCTAGGAGGATTTAACCTCCTCGCTCCCCTGAGAAACCTGATGACCAGTTCGTGCTTACCCACCGACCTTCCTTCAACGGGGTCATGGTTTGCAGAGATGGTTGCTACATAGACCTTAAGGGTGGAGGGCGACAGCCTACGCTCCAACCCTTGCTGCAAAAAGGTGAGCACGACTCCGATCGGGCATCTTCGCGGGTCCTTATTTCTAGAGAAAGCCCACTCGACGAACAGGTTCCACTTCAAGGCTAAGCATGTCTCGTGGATGCAGCTCTCGCCGAAGTGATGGTGTCTACCACTCCTTGGGGTAGATCACTCAGAACCTCCGTGTCCCGTCCAGGGACCAGACATGTAGTTTCCAGAGGTCTGGACGCGGGTGCCACAGGGTGCCCCGTCTCTGAGTCAGTAGATCCCTCCTCAGAGGAATCCGCCAGGGAGGGGCTGTCGCGAGGAGCATTAGTTCTGGGAACCAGGTCCGAGTGGGCCAGTAAGGAGCCACTAACAGGACCTGCTCCTCGTCCTCCCTGACCTTGCACAGTGTCTGTGCGAGAAGGCTCACTGGGGGAAACGCATATTTGCATAGGCCCCGCGGCCAGCTGCATGCCAGGGAGTCCGTGCCGAGTGTACCCTCGGTCAGGGAGTAAATGAGCTGGCAGTGGGACGTCTCCGGAGAAGCAAACAGGTCTACCTGAGCTTCCCCGAAACGTCTCCAAATCAGCTGGACCGACTGGGGATGGAGTCTCCACTCTCTGGGAAGCGCAGCTCGTCGGCTGTACGGTTGAGCAAACCCGGAATATGAATGGCACGAAGCGACCTCAGATGCTTCTGGCTCCAGAGGAGGAGAGAACGGGCGAGCTGCGACATGCGACGGGAGCGTAGACCACCTTGTCGGTTGATGTATGCAACGGTCGCAGTGTTGTCCGTACGGATCAGCACGTGTTTGCCTCGAAGGCGCCCTTTAAGACGGTTCACTTTAAGACGGTACACTTTCCTGCTCTTGAACGTATTCAAGCAGTTCAGCACCGACTGAGCACGCTCTTGTGTGAGGCGAGCTGTTTGGCTGACCGAGTCCAGTTCCACACCAAGAAAAGAGATCCTCTGCATAGGAGAGAGTTTGCTCTTTTCCCAGTTGACCCGAAGGCCCAAGCAGGCGAGGTGTGCCAACACCAAGTCCCTGTGTTTGCATAACTGCTCTCGAGTCTGTGCTAGTATCAGCCAGTTGTCGAGGTAGTTGAGGATACGAACGCCCTGTTCTTTGAGGGGAACAAGGGCCGCCTCCGCGACTTTCGTGAAGACACAGGGCAAGAGGGACAGCCTGAAGGGCAGGACCTTGTACTGATATGCTCTGCCTTCGAATGCAAACCGCAGAAATGGTCTGTGGTGCGGAAGGATCGAAACATGAAAGTATGCGTCATTCAGGTCGATCGCTGCGAACCAATCCTGGGGACGGACACATCTGAGGATGTGTTTCTGTGTGAGCATCTTGAAAGGTAGCTTGTGAAGAGCTCGATTCAAGACGCGCAGGTCCAGGATCGGACGTAATCCACCGCTTTTCTTGGGTGCTATGAAGTAAGGGCTATAAAACCCTGTCTTCATATCGGCTGGAGGGACCGGCTCTATTGCTTCCTTCGCCAGCAAGGTAGCAATCTCTGCATGCAGGACAGGGGCATCTGCTACTTTCACTGTAGTGAAGTGGATGCCCCTGAACCTGGGAGGACGCCGGGCGAACTGAATCGCGTAGCGATCCTGTCTGATGGTTCGGAGGAGCCAGCAAGAGTCTGATGGTTCGGAGGAGCCAGCAAGACGGACTGGGAAGCTCTCTCCAGGCTCCCAGCCAACGTACAAGTGGAACCAGCGGGACTGACGTACCCGCGGGGGCGCAGCGAAGTGGAACGCAGTGTGTCTGTGTGTAGTGTGTGCGAGACATTTACCTGCGTTCTGGCAGCTGGTGCGTGAGTAGTCCGTTCTACAGCACTCTCCATCCGCCCAGTGCTGTTTGCTGGCGAGAGGGGAGAGGGGGTGAGGCCTGGGGACCCAGAGATAGTGGAAATTGCTCTTTTATTGAAAATTTGGGTGTCACTGGCCGTGAGGCCGATGACGGGGAAAAAAGAAACAAAAGATTCTCCGCCCGGCCCTCCTCCAGGGGAGGGAGTGGTGCGTTCACCACCTACCGAAGAGCAGCTTCCTCCATCTCTGGGTCGTCCGTCTCAGGGACGCTTGTTCTTGCATTTCCCACTGGTTTTGGTGGGAGCCTGGACGGGCGGGGCGGGCGCCCTGCGACCAGCTCCACGGCGCCGCTGTGAAGGCTGCTGCTCTGGCTGCTGTGGAGCGGGGGAGGAAGCAGGGGGCCGCCCTCGGCGACGAGCAGACCGAGGTGCCGCCGGTGGCTGGGTGGAGGCAGCAGCGGGAGCACGCCGGGGCAGGATGTGACTGATAGCCTCAGTCTGCTTCTGTGCGGCAGAAAACTGCTGGGCAAAGTTTTCCACCGCGTCGCCAAAGAGGCCGGTCTGGGACACGGGGGCATTTAGGAACCTGATCTTATCGGCTTCCCTCATGTCGGCCAGACACAGCCAGAGATGGCGTTCCTGGACCACCATCGTGGACATCGCACGACCCAGAGACCGCGCCCTAACCTTCGTCGCTCGTAGCGTGAGGTCCGTAGCAATACGGAGTTCACGTAGAACTTCCGGGTCGTGACCACCCTCGTACAGGTCCTTCAGTGCCTGGGCCTGATGGACCTGTAATAACGCCATAGCGTGTAGGGCGGAGCCAGCAGCCCCACAAGCCGTGTAGGCACTGCCGATCAGAGCCGACGAGTGCCTACAGGCCCGGGAGGGGAGCAAGCACAGAGGCGCACAGGGGAGATGGCCGCTGCGACACAGAAGGCCGGTAGTACAGTCCTTGACTGTGCGCTTTTCCACCCACAGGAGACCACCACCGCTGACGTGCCGTGCCGCCAACACCGCAGTGAAGAGTAAGGAATGTTTGAGTAATGGCTCGTTCCGTCTTTCCGTAGAGAAGATCGGCTCTGAAGCAAAATGCTGTCTGTCCATTGCACCTGCTGTGTATTTATGCTCACGCTGTGATCAGCAACAGCTGGATGCAATCATGCATGCCAATGTGCATTGGCTCGTTTAGTTTACACACGAAGAGGATTGGACTCTCTAGGCGATATCCCAATTCGTCGGTCTCCGACGTGACATCGAAGAGACCGACTGAGAGGGAAATATACTTGTAAACATCCCTAATAACTTCATTAGATATCTGTTGACAACTAGCTCATAATTGTGACCCTGGACCACTCTTAAGTAGCACAGGCATATTTGTAGTAATAGCCAAAGATAGATACATTTTATGGGTCAACATTATCAATTTTTCTTTTATGCCAAAAAACATTAAGACATTAAGTATTTTTTTGTTAATTTCCTGCCGTAAATATATCAAAACTTATCTCGACCAAATATTGTCCTATTCTAACAAACCATGCATAAATGGAAAGCTTATTTATCCATGTAGAAATCTCAATTTTGAGAAATTGACCCTTATGACTGGTTTTGTGGTCCAGGGTCACAAATTTCCTCTGTTTGAACTTTGAGACTGGCCACACCTTGATTTCTCTCAACAGTTATTGTCATTATGGTGTGTCTTTGTAGAATAACTATCATTGCTTGCATCAAACATGCAACAATGCCCACTCCCTTTTTATTCTTTTCCACAAAATTGACACCATTAATCAAGGCAGATCACATTAGGGTGTAGTTGGGCATGCCCACCCTCTCTCCTCAATGCCCTCTCGCCCTTTTTTCCTCTACATTTTCCTTCCCCTTCTCTCACTTTTGTCAACATTTTGCACTTGCTTTGGTCTCTTCAGTTTCATTGCACTTTAAAAAGCAGACGGTATAGCTCTAGCTCCATTGGCCTGTCAGATCTGTCCTCATGCTGTTGACTTCTCGACTGAAGAGCTGAACACTTTTCAAAGTCCTACACTGAAAACAAATCCTTTGTTACAGGAAATATTTGAGGAGAAAAAATAGTTTAATAGATGAAACCCATTTAATGCGGCCACAAAGTGGCCCCCCATTCCTCCAATCACTCATTCAACTTCCTTCTCTTTTCCTCCATCTTCTCTTGTTAGTCAGGAGGTGTTGTGCATGCTGATACACAAAAGGCTCCACATCTTTTTCTGCGGGGCATAAATTACGCCCGTGCGGCGGATCGTCTATGAGTGCTTTCCTCAGTTATGGATTGCTGCGTTCTGGACTTGACAGGAACATAATTAGAACTCTTGATGAAATCTACAAAATTATTCCTCCGTGGCTTCAGTGGTCCTGAAATGTATCCATATTTGTCACCGTGCACTTGAAGGGCCTGTTAGCGCACAGCAGTAATGGCTCCGTTCATTTATCCTGTAATCTGAGGATGATAGAGGAATAGTTAGTCGGATAGATAGATGGAGACCAGGAGTGGTGGGGGGATGTTACCTACTGAGAATGAGAAAGTAGAGGAGGGGGCATGTTGATTAGTTGCTGTCTCATTCTTGGTGTGAACAGGACAACATGGACATGAAGAAGGGCTAGAGCACAAGACCACTCACAGGACACATTGAAGCATTTTGCCACTAAAATTCTGTGTGATGAACCTGATTGCTCAATAGTCATTTTATAGAAGTAAAGTAACACTTTACAATAAAGTTTTAATTTGTTAATATTTGTTAATACATTAGATATCACAAACTCACAGTGAACATTTTTACTAATTTACATTACCATTCAAAAGTCAGAGTCAGTAAGTTTTTTTTTTTTTTTTTTTTGAAAGACAGGGTTTCCATAGGTCCTGTCTTAAATTTATAAGTTGTATCAAATATAAGACCATAAATTGTTCAAGAAGATCTTAAATATGAGGTCTTATAATTTTTTAGGGACAGAAAAGACAAGATTTGGCCCAATGTGATAATTAGACTTCAAAACGCTATGATTTCATCAAATAAACATAAGCGCTGCACATTTCAAAGTCAGGTGTTACACTACTTTGTGTACTACTGCTATATTTCCAGAAGTGCCATCTGCTGGAAGAGAATGAATTAGAATTTTTTAATCAGCCAGTCTGCTGTTTTTGTTCAGATCAATGTGAAACACACTGAGTTGTAAATGTGAATTGGTGGAAGTCAAAGTCAAAGTCAACTTTATTGTCAATTCTGCCACATGTACAGGACATACAGAGAATTGAAATTGCGTTACTCTCAGACCCATGGTGCATACAAGTAACATTAAACACAAAAAATAACATTAAATACAAACAGTAACATTAAATACAAAAAGTAACATTGAATACGAAGGTAGAATTAAAAAAAAATATGAATAAATACAAAAATAAACATATAATATATAAAATGAAAAATACAATATACAAGTAAGGACACATGGTGGAGAGTGCAAACCATGTAAACAATATAGTGCAACAGAGCTTGTAAGTGTGTAAAAATGTCAGAGCACTCTTGTAACTGTCTTATGAGCAGTGTGAGGTAGTTGGCAGACCAATGCTGCACAAAGTGACTGGTGCAGGTCAGTGTGTGTGTGTGTGTGTGTGTGTGTGTGTGTGTGTGTACCTGGTATTCATCACGTTGTGGGGACCAAATGTCCCCACAAGGATAGGAATACCAGTAGATTTTGACCTTGTGGGGACATTTCTCAGGTCCCCATGAGGAAACAGGCTTATAAATCATGCACAATTAGTTTTATTGAGGAAGTAAAAGTGTGCACAATCTCCTGTGAGGGCTAGGTTTAGGTGTAGGGTAGGTGTAGGGCGATAGAAAGTACGGTTTGTACAGTATAAAAACCATTACGCCTATGGAATGTCCCCATAAAACATGTAAACCCAACATGTGTGTGTGTGTGTGTGTGTGTGTGTGTGTGTGTGTGTGTGTGTGTGTGTGTGTGTGTGTGTGTGTGTGTGTGAGAGAGAGAGAGTTCAGAAAGTTTGTGAGGCAGAAGAGGAGAGTGAGGGGAGTGGGGGCAGAGCAGGGAGAGAGTTGAGCTTCCTGACAGTCTGATGGTTGAAGCTGTCCTTCAGTCTGCTGGTCCTGGCCTGGAGACTCTGCAGTCTCCTCCCTGATGGCAGCAGGCTGAAGAAGCTTTGCATTGGGTGGGTGGGATCAGCTGCTATGCAGAGGGCTTTTTTGGTGAGACGTGTGCTGTAGATGTCCTGGAGGGTGGGGAGAGGGACACCAATGATCCTCTCAGCTGCTCTGACTATGCGTTGGAGAGTTTTTTGGCAGGACGCATTGCAGGCTCCAAACCACACAGTGATGCAGCTCGACAGGATGCTCTCGATGGTTCCTCGGTAGAATGTGTACATGATGGGGGCTGGTGCTCTAGCTCTTCTTAGTTTGCGGAGGAAGTAGAGACGCTGCTTTGCTTTCTTGGCCAGTGCAGTGGTGTTGTTCGTCCAGGAGAGATCCTCAGTGATATGCACACCCAGGAACTTGGTGCTGCTCACTCTCTTCACAGACGCACCGTTGATGGTCAGAGGAGCGTGCTGAGTGTGCGCTCTCCTGAAGTTAACAACAATCTCCTTCGTCTTCTCCACATTCAGAGAGAGATTGTTGTCTCCACACCATGTGGCCAGGTAGCTCACCTCACTTCTGTAGTTTGTCTCATCCCTGTTGTTAATGAGACCCACCACAGTCGTGTCATCCACAAACTTAATGAAGAGGTTGGAGCTGTGTGACGGTGTGCAGTCGTGGGTCAGCAGAGTGAAAAGGAGGGGGCTCAGCACACATCCCTGAGGTGCCCCCGTGTTAAGAATGATGGTGTTGGATGTGTTACTGCCGACCCGTACTGCTTGTGGTCTTCCTGTGAGGAAATCCAACAGCTAGTTACACAGTGAGGTGTTGAGCCCCATCTGGACCAGTTTTTGTGTGAGCTGTTGGGGGATTATAGTGTTAAATGCTGAACTGAAGTCTATGAACAGCATTCGGACATATGAGTCTTTTTTGTTCAGATGTATGAGTGCTGAGTGGAGTGCAGTGGAGATGGCGTCATCGGTCGAGCGGTTGGGGTGATACGCAAACTGTAAGGGGTCCAATGAGGGGGGAAGGACAGACTTAATGTGCTGCATGACTAGCCGTTCAAAGCACTTCATGAGGATGGGGGTAAGAGCAACTGGACGGTAGTCATTAAAGCATGAGGGAGATGACTTTTTTGGCACCGGAATGATCGTGGTAGCTTTAAACATGTGGGGACGACAGCCTGGGAGGGTGAGATGTTGAAGATGTCTGTGAAGACATCAGTGAGTTCCACTGCACAGTCTCTCAGTACACGACCAGGAATGTTGTCAGGACCCGGAGCTTTGCGAGCGTTGATCCTGCTGAGGGATCTCCTCACACTGACCGGGGACAAAGTCATCACCTGGTCACCAGGAGGGGGTGGGGTCTTCTGTGCTGTGGTGCTGTTTTGCACTTCCAAGCGAGCAAAGAAGGTATTTAGCTCGTTCAGCAGGGAGATGGTGTTGTCACAGGTCTGTGTTGGGGGCTTGCAATCTGTGATGGTCTGTATGCCCCGCCACAGGCTCCGTGTGTCTCTGCTGTCTTTGAAGCGACGAGATATTCCTCTGGAGTACTGTCTCTTAGCCTTTCTGATGCCACGGGACAGGTTGGCCCTAGCTGTCTTCAGGCTCGCCTCGTCTCCAGCTCTGAAGGCAGCGTTCCGAGCTTTCAGCAGCCTGTAGACCTCCCCTGTCATCCATGGCTTTTGGTTGGCGCGGACAGTGATGGTTTTGGTGACTGTTACATCCTCAGTGCATTTGTTAATGTAGGCCGTAACAGTCTCTGTGTACTCCTGGAGGTCAGTGGTGTTGTTGTAAGTGGCAGCCTGTTTAAACATATCCCAGTCTGTGGTGTTATAGCAGTCCTGTAAAGCCTCTGAAGACCCCTCTGGCCACACTTGTATCTGCTTACAAGTGTGTGTAAACAAGGTCCAGTGTGTTATTTCCTCGTGTTGGAAAGTCAATGTGTTGCTGTATTTTAAGAAACACATTTTTTAAGTCTGCATGATTGAAATCCCCAGCCACAATGAGAAAAGCATCAGGGTGGGCTGTCTGCTGCTCACTGATGTGCTGGTACAGATCATTTAGTGCCTCGCTCCTGTAGTTGTTGGAGGTGGGAGGGATGTACACAGCAAACAGCAGTATAGCTGTATATTCCCTCGGTAGCAGTATTTGCAGACCGCAACAGCATCGCGGCACCAAGGGTCGTTGATATAAACACAAAGTCCACCACCGCGGGTCTTACCTCCCACGACGAAAACTCTGTCGGCACGATAGCATGTCAGCTGGTCGAGCTGAATGGTGCGGTCCGGGACACTGTCGCTGAGCCATGTTTCCGTAAACACAAAAACACAACAGTCCTTTACATTCCTTTGAGATGAACGTAGTAGTCGGATGTAGTCCAGTTTGTTATCCAGTGAGCGTACGTTTGCCAGAACGATGGAAGGGATAGCGGGTTTGTGTGGGCTAGCCGCTAGTCTAGCTCGGATACCTCCGCGCTTACCCCTCTTCTGCTTCCTCTTACACCGCTTGAGGCGCCTCCATTGTGGGCGAGGAGCAGGAGTTGGGGTCGGCGATTGAATAGGCCTCCGGAGCAGACCCAGATCATTCAGCGTCCACAGAGTTCAACTTAAAAACTTTGTTTCTGCCGATGTCGAGCAAAAATGTTTGGCTATAACCGCGCTTAAGGGCAGATAAACGCGACAAAGACATACAAAAACACTGCGACTTACAGGACGAAAAACACACAAAAAAAATTTTGGTCAGGAGTAAGAGAAGCCGCTGCGTGTGCACGCGCCACCATCTTGGATTTTAATCTGGAACGATAAGAAGATAATGCATTATAAAAACTTAACCAATTAAGACAGTAAAACATATTTCTGTAATTTAATATAATAATTGATTGATAATAATTGTTTTAATTAATAATATAATTGATACTTTTGACAAATTTTCTTTAAAAAGTTTTGAAGTCTGAAATGTGAAGTTAATCATTTTATAAAACTTTTTGTTTTTGTGAAAACCTGTATCTGAACTACAAATCATGCTTTTTATAGTTTATTATGTTACCATTGACTTTGCCCTAGCACTCTCATATGATGAAATGTGAAGAAATGTATACTTTTATTCAGGATACAATATAAATCAAAAGTACCAGTAAAGTGATTTATATTGTTACAATTTTTTTTTACATAAATGCTGTTCTATTGAACTTAAGCAGCACAACAATTTTCAGTAAAAAAGGTTCTTGAGCACCTAAGCAGCATGTTAGAATGATTTCTGAAGGTTCATGTGACACTCAAGACTAAAGTAATGGTTGCTAAAAATTCAGGTTTGCTATCACAGAAATAAATTACATTTTAATAATTATTAAAACAGAAAACAGTTATTTGTAATAAAAGTTTAACATACAGTTTTACTACATTTTTGATTAAATAAATGCAGCCTTGGTGAGCATAAAATAATTATTTTAAAAACATCAAAACATGTTTCTGACCCCAAATTGTAAACTTTGGTAGATTATGTTATTGTTAGTTTACAACTGCAATATAGATTATTGTTAATTCATGTTTCTTCAAAATGTTTCTAACCAGAAATTTGAAGAAAAAAAATAATAAATATATGTGTGTGTGTGTGTGTGTGTGTGTGTGTGTGTGTGTGTGTGTGTGTGTGTGTGTGTGTGTGTGTGTGTGTGTGCGTGTGTGTGTGTGTGTGTGTGTGTGTGATATATAAATAAATAACATTAATCTAGATTAATAACTGTGGTATTACTCATTGGTAGTTCATGATACCTAATGTAATAACAAATGGAACCTTAATTGTTTTGTGTTAATTTTGATTGGTCAATCACAGCAATCTATGGAAGCCCCGTTTCTGCCACTGAATAAAAAAAAAGTAATTGTGACTTTTTTTTTCTTGCAATTGCGAGTGATAAAGTCAGAATTGCAGAAAGTCACAATTTTTTTTTTTAGAATTGCGTGTTTATATCTCACAGTTCTGACTTTTTTTTTTCTCCGAATTGTGAGATATATAAACTCGCAATTGTGAATTATAAAGTCCAGTTCTGAGGGGAAAAAAAATATTTTCTTAGAATTGCACATTTATATCTCAAAATTCTGACTTACAGTAATAACTCACAATTGTGTGTTCTAAAGTCACAATTGTGAGAAATAAACTCACAAATATCTCACAATTCTGAGAAAAAAAGGTCAAAATTACCTTCTTTTTTTTTTTTTCAGAAATGAGCTTCTATAGCATTCAGTGGTCCAATATTACACTGTTCAGAACTCCCAGACTGGTCATCTTGGTAACTAAAACTGGTGCTACTTTTTTACTCTCATGCAAAATCAACTGCTGCCAATATTGACTGTAGTGGAAATGACCTCAGCTGACCTTCAGTATTAATATTACAGTAATATTTTGCGGTGGTCGTCTTATTGTTGTGTTGAATGTCTTGTACATGTTAAATTAAAATTTCATGCACTTTTTTTTTTTTTGGTCAGTAATGTACGAGAGTCGACCTGTCATTGTCACAATGTCCTTCAGGGTGATACAAGACCCTCGCCTCTGTGTCAAGGCCCTAATCACCTTGTTATTTTGTGATAATGGCTATACTTGCAAATTTCCCACACTGATTTAAGTTCTTTTCTCCCCTCCTGCACGGTTTAAACAGTAGGTAATATCACATATCCAGACTCTCTTGCCTTAGACCACAATACAGCATCAAGAAGCTCAGAACCTGATATTCCTCATTTCAGAGGTGAGCTGTTAGATGCCTAATTTCCTCCAAGTCTTATCAAATGTACAGCTTAGCAGACCTCATCCATCTACGGGATCTTTTCAGATGAAGACAGCTGGTGTTCACTTTACCCTCTCCGCTTTATCTGCAGTCTTGTTTCAGGGTAACGTTTTGCATTTCTTGAATGTCTATCTATTTATTGCTCGATTTTGACCCACACAGTCTTCTGTCTCTCTTTTACCGAAGTAGGAGGAAGCCCTCGCCCTGTCAGGGTGGTGCAGCGAGGCAGAAAGTGAACGTGCGTGTTTAACGTAGGAAGAGGGAGGAAAGGAGCGACAGAAGACTCATTTAAATGAGATATACAGCCAAACCTCATATGCATGGCCAAAGAGAGAGGGGGGGAAATGAGAGACGGAAAGAGGAGAGACAGAAGAATTGAATATGGATTAGAGGGATGAATATTCTATTATTTCACCCCATTCTGCTGATCTCCCTGTTGCTCCTCGGTGCTCGAGTTGAAATATATTGATGTGGCAGACAGATCGGTTTCTGTGGCCCATGTAGTCCGGGGGAGATGTGTGGGTGTGCCACTTGAGCCGTGGATTATGGGTACGGCACCGTATTCGTCTACCTCCCTCAGACCTGAAGCCAATTTACAGCCAGTTTTCCGGGTGCACGGATCTGGTTTAGAGTAATGAATGCCGATGAGCTAGTATTCCTATGGCCGGCATTAGTCGTGTGTGTGTACGGCACTTTAAATCCGTGTTGCCGGTGCATCCAGGAGATCTGCCTCAGCCTTTGTCTATGTTTGTAATCTCAGGGATGATTAGGGAAGTCTCTTACCCCCTGCGGAAGAGCCTAGAATGATCCCTGGGGCCCGGGATGCATCCGCACATACTGCTGAAGCATACCGAATTTCGCAAAAATGGGGACAGCGAGTTCAAATATGGGTCAGTGTTGTGTGGAAAATATACATTGTTAATGTACAGGAAGTTGCATGGCAAGTGTGTTTGTGTTAATCTCATTTAAAACAGTGTTGTTTTCGTCAACGATGACGATGACGAAATCATTTCGTTGACGGCACTTTTTTTCATGACGATAACGAGATAAAAAAGGCTCTTTGATGACTAAAACATGACGAGAGGTGTGTGAGTTTTCGTTGACGAGACGAGAATAGACGAAAATGTTAGTGGGTGGTCCGTCAGACGTTTAAAATCATGACATTTCTGCTTATTGTGCATGCCAATTAAAACCTAAAAAGTATCCGCCACTATGGCAAGCCGTTTTAACATTAAATACTCTTTGCCATACTAGTATGGTAAGCGTTTTAGCATTCTATTCTTGTTTGGTTACGCCCACCACCTGGCGTGCAGCGCACAGCGTGCTCAACATGTCACATTGTTGTCACTCAGACAGACAGACGATTAACCATGATGGCGGCAGTTTGCACACAGGGTGGTCGCACACGGCGAGAGGACCTATGGGTGTATTTCAAATATATGTCTTTTATGTCTAAAACCATTCCTTCATTATTGTAATTATTGGTGAAAATAGTCAATCCGGAAGCTCACAATGTGTTGAACTATAGATCTGCTATTTTCACAACTTATAAGTGACACTACCCAACAGCAAAATACTTACTGACCTACATTAATTTGTTAAAAGACCCCTTTTTTTGACTAAAATTAGACTAAAACCTTTGTGACTTTTCGTCAACTAAAATTGGACTAAAACTATCACATATAGAAGTGACTAAAATTTGACTAAAACTAATAAGCATTTTAGTCCAAAAGACTAAGACTAAATCTAAGATGGTTGTCAAAAACAACACTGATTTAAAAGTGGCTGTTCACAGTTTTTTAGCGTGTTGTGTGTAGCCAACTAATGAAGAAAGTACTGCTCAAAGGTCAGATAGGGTAAAGGTCTGTGAGGTGAGAGCTTATCTAATGCAAGCCTCTGGAAGCTTCATTACAGGACACGCAACTACACAAACCATAAATCAGCAAAAGCGCTTCTTTAACTTACTAACCACATTAGCAGCTCCAAGCTACTTAGCAGAGTGGTTAAAGGTGTAGTATTTTTTCCCTTTGTATTTTGTAAATCAGTAAAAAATCACTTTGCACAAGTATTCACAAGACCTACAGTATATTTCTTTTAAAGAAAATTATTTTTACTTTGATGTATTTTTACATTTGCTTGTTTTAAATTTTTTAAATAAATATATAATAAAAAATAAAATAATATACTTTATATACTCACACCGTTTTTAATAAAAATTGTTAAAATTTAGATTTTTTTGTTTTTTAAAAGTATGTTAAAAAGTTGAATTCAATAAAATAAAATAAAATTAGTGTCTTTCTTCTATAAAATACAAAAGGAATGATTATTCTTTTTGCTCATTTGCTTTATATTTTAGCAGATAGTGTGGTTGCATCAGTCGGTACTGGTTGGAAATACTTTATTATATTTTTAAAGGAAGAGTTTACCCAGAATTTTTTTTTTTACTTTAATTTATTATTACATTTACTTGTTGTTTTTTTATATTTTTTTATATGTATATTATAAAACAAAATAAAATAATATACTTTATATAGTCACATTATTTCTTATAAAAGTAATTCATATTTTTAATAAAAGTATTATTAAATGAAGTTGAATTCAGTTAAATAAAATAAAATTAGTGTGTATATTCTCATGTGACTTTCTTTGTGAACAATACGCAAGAAAGAATTTTACTTTTCACTTATTTGCTTTGTGTTTTTAGCACATATTTTGATCATATCAGTCAGTAAGGGTTGAAAATACTTTTTTTTAAAGGAATATTTTAAATGATTTTTTTTTTACTTTAATGTGTTATTACATTTACTTGTTTATGTAAGTAAATAAATATATTATAAAATAAAATAATAAACTGTATATATTTACATATACTGACATTATTTTAAATAAAAGTGAATAAATTCAATTAAGTAAAATTATTATCTATATATGTTCACATTACTTTCTTCTGTAAAATACAAAAGGAAAAATTATACTTTTTGCTCATTTGCTTTGTATTTTTAGAAGATATTGTGGTTAGGGGTCGACCGATTATCAGCCCGACCGATTGTTGGCGCCAATATTAAGCATTTTTACGATTATCGGAATCGGTTATTTTCAAAAACCGATTTGCCGATAAAAATAATTTAATTTTGAAATGCGCTCTTTGGCTCCGACGCAGCCTGTCAGAGCTCACCACTCTGTGCCCTAGAGCAGTCTCCGCCCACCGCGCATCTGATTTGTTGGGAGTCGCAAGTCCGACCAATCAACTCGAAGGCTGAAGGCACTGAAGACACAGACAGAACGCTTGCTGGAGCTGCGAGCAGTGCGGCAGTAATCAGTTGTCTCTCAAAGGTAAGTCAGCAGCAGACGTTGATTGTGTTTCAGTAATTCACAATCCTTTACGGTGAAGTTGCAAAAACACCTCAATGTTATCTTGATTTCCCGGATGCGGAAAACACGGACGGAATCGCGGAATCCAGTCATATACCGTATTTTCCGCATTATAAGGCGCATCTTCAATGAATGGCCTATTTTAAAACTGTTTTCATATATAAGGCGCACCGCATTATAAGGCACATAGAATAGAAGAGGCAGTCGGGGACGCATTCTGATCGGATGTTTTCCATGTTTTTTTTTTATTAGTAAACTCATTTGTAAAAAAAAATAATAATAATAACTTATTTGATTAAAAGATAAATTAATGTTTTTATACCTTCATTTGCACTGTACTGTAAATTAAAACTAATGGAAATGTGTAGTGTCACATAGGCCTAGGTTAGGATAACAAAAAAATGAGACATTTAGGCTATGGAACTGAGTGTGCCTATAATAGGCTATTAATGTTATAGTTTCATGAAAAGGTCTTCTTAACATCTTCTAAAATAAAGAATTAAATTATTAACTCTTATATTACACATTGTGCGTTTTTAAGCTAATCAATTGATGTCCATTAGATGATGAATTGGGTAGTCACCTCATTGGATTTAGCCATCAGAAAATAATTAATGAGAAATTATTATAGCTTATGCTATTACATGAACATTTCTAACATGTAAATAATTTGAAGCCAAATAGTTTTATTTCCCCAAGCTGTTTAGCTTTAATACAGTATGCATAGGCTTAATCAGGAAGCATACAGTGGCCCCACTTTTAACTCTCTCTTTATATTACCCTTATTGTAGATGGATGCACGGAAGTGCAGTGTGGGAGTACTACACTCAACAAACACCAGGGAAGGCAATGTGCAAAACATGTGGAGATGTTGTCAGTATGGGTGGTACAATGGCAAAAAGTGCCAATACTTCAAACCTGTGGTCTCATCTTACCAATTTTCATTTTTACACTAGACACATATCGGTTCAAAATATCGTTTATCGGTACATTTGATCTGTAATAATCGGTATCGGCATCGGCCCTGAAAAACACATATCGGTCGACCCCTAATTGTGGTTGTATCAGTCAGTAAGGTTTGGAAATACTTTATTATATTTTTAAAGAAATAGTTTACCCAGAAATGAATAATTTTTACTTTAATGTATTATTACAATTACTTGTTTATATTGTTTAAAATGTATATATTTTTAAAATTAACAGAAATTGCCTGTTAATTCTTATATTTTTACTTATTTTTTGATGTTTTTATTTATATTAAATTTACTTAAAATATTATCTTTAAAATGGCACAAGAAATATAAAATTATCATATAAAGTGGTACTATACTCCTCAATAAGATTTCTTTATATGATAAACTAAATGGAATTAAAGTTTGTTTTTAATTTATATAAAATACGAAAAGTTAATATAAAATAAAGTCACATTGTTTACTTCTTCGAAGATGAAGCCTGAGACCTGCAAATACGTTGAAGTGTGCGTGTGTTTGTGTACTGGTATTTACTACGATATAGGGACCAAATATCCCCACAAGTATAGTAATACCAGTAAATTTTGACCTTGTGGGGACATTTTAGGAAACAAGCTAATAAAACATACAGAATGAAGTGTTTTGAAAATCT
Source organism: Garra rufa (assembly GCF_049309525.1). Taxonomy (NCBI): domain Eukaryota; kingdom Metazoa; phylum Chordata; class Actinopteri; order Cypriniformes; family Cyprinidae; genus Garra; species Garra rufa. The sequence goes on from NC_133381.1 coordinate 21,245,376, forward strand.
AAAAATGCCTGTACTTTAGTGTGAGGGCAAGGTTTAGGTGTAGGGTTAGGGTAAGCAGATAGAACATACAGTTTGGACAATATAAAATTCATTACGTCTACGGAATGTCCCCACAAAAAATGGATACCTGTGTCTGTGTGTGTGCACTGTGCAGACAGCTCCTCTACATCCTTTTAAAGCACTCTATTTGGTAAGTCTACATTGGCTTAAGGACTCCATGTATTCTTCAAGGGCAGCGTCTTCCTATATAAGGTGAGCGAAATCGGACCCTAATGGCTTTGAAGGAAAGAGTGATCACGGGGAAAGTAAGGTCAGACAGAAAGAGTAAGACAGAGATAAAGTCCCACCTCTCTATCAAAACAGCACTCTCAAACCGAACAGTCAGCGTACACAAGCTCCTGCCACTAAAGGGCAATGATTCACTTGCAAAACCAAAAAACTACAGTGTCTTACAGTTGTCAACGGTAGCATATAGGTGACCACAAGACTTTTTTTTTTCTAGCCACATGAGATGAACTGTGGCGGTGGCAGCTGGAGCGTGTGCCATGTGGCCAGTGGTGCAAATAGCAGTGATGGCTGAGTGGTCAGGCAAAAGTAGCCATCTGGATTTCATCAACTGGTGTCAGTGGGAAGGGATTGAAATGTCTTGAGCCACTTTAAAGCCTTTGGTCCAAGCATTAGGAACAAACCCATTTTTTTTTTTTTTTTTTTTTTGGTAGTGTGAAGATGTGTAGTGGAGATTTGGAAGATGTGAGTAGTGCTTGGCCATCCATAACTTAATCGCAACAATGCTGTAGTGTTGTGAGTGGCTGCCAGGTTGTTTGAAGTGTTCTAAATGGTTATTAGCATGTTTCAATGTGGTTGCTAGGGTATTCGGAGTGGTTTAGTCATGGTTAACCAATATGGGCTTTTTTAGAGAGCAAAGTTTATATATTACAAACTTATTGCGAAATAAATAAATAAAAAATAGGTAAGTAAATAAATAAATACAATAAAATAAAAAATAAATAAATAAAAATAAATTATAAAGCCAATCATATATGTGACCCTGGACCACAAAACCAGTCTTAAGTCGCTGGGGTATATTTGTAGCAATAGCCAAAAATACATTGTATGGGTCAAAATTATTGATTTTTCTTTTATGTCAAAAATCATTAGGATATTAAGTAAAGATCATGTTCCATGAAGATTTTTTGTAAAATTCCTACTGTAAACCTATCAAAATGTAATTTTTGATTAGTAATATGCATTGTTAAGAACTTAATTTGGACAACTTTAAAGGTGATTTTCTCAGTATTTAGATTTTTTGCACCCTTAGATTTCAGATTTTCAAATAGATGTATCTCGGCCAAATATTGTCCTATCCTAACAAACCATACATCAATAGAAAGATTATTGAGCTTTCATATGATGTATATATCTCAGTTTTGTAAAATTTAACCTTATGACTGGTTTTGTGGTCCAGGGTCACATATTACAAAATTGAACTATGATGTAGAAAATACAATAACACATGCATTTCTGCAAAAATAATAGCAAATAAATAAAATGAATGAATGCATTAATTAATAAATTAATAAATAAATCCTATCATATACTGCAAAATTGAACTAAGGTGTAGAAAGGTAAAATACAATAACACATGCATTTTTGCACAAAAATAAATGAATGAATAAATAAATAAATCAAATTAATTAATATAAAATACAATAAAATGCAAAACAAATAAATAAAAAATAATTAAAAAGCCAATCATATATAAATATAAAATATAAATAAATTAATGAATTATAAAGCCAGTTATATATTAAAAAAATTAACTATGATGTAAGGAAAACAATAACACACGCATTTCTGCAAATAAATAAATAAAATGGTAGAATGAATGAATGAGAAATATACAATATAGTAAAATAAAATAAACAATAAATGCTATTATATATTATAAAGTTGAACTAAGATATAGAAAGGTAAAATACAATAACACACGCATAAGCACACTGCAAAAATAACTAACTAAAATAAACGAATGAATGAATGAAAAATAAATAAATAAATAAATAAAATAAAAATTAAGTAAATAAAAATTAATCATAAAGCCAGTCATATATTACAAATTGAACTAAGATGTTGTCACAGACGGTGCCTCTGTGGCCCTCTCCGAACGGTCGCAGCGGGAACCTTCGCCCGCATTTTAGTTCCTACCCGGACCCAGTTTACTCACGTACCTCGGTCTGTTCCGCTTCAGGTGTTGTCTATTTTCACAATGATTTCTAGCCTTTATAAGGCGCGGACATTCTGTACTTCTTTGCGAAGTCTTATCGTTCCCATGGACATATTTCTGAGCGTTATTCCCTGTGATTGCCTTTCCGTGTATGACCCTGGACTGTTTCTATCGTTGACGATTCTTGCTGCCAGCCTTGTTGATTCCCGCCTGCTTTGTGACTACTCTATTGGAATTCCCGTGAGTTGTGTTATCCTGAATAAAGCCTTGCACATGGATCCGAATGTCTCTGAGCCTATGTTACAGAAGACTTCGCCGGATCAGGATCCAGCGGCTATTCATGACGTCATCACGGAAGTCTCCCGCCAGGCGTCGGTTCTCAATGTACATCATCTTCAGCTCAGTAAGCTTACAACCACGACTGAGGACCTTGTACGATCGATGCAGGAACTAACAGCAGCTGTTAACCGCTCGTTTGCCCCGATGGATCCACCCGCAGCGGCCGCCATTGCCGCGCCCCCCGCGGCTTCGGTGAGTCAACCCGCTCCATCTCGTGTATCACTCCCGGGAAAGTACGATGGGACGGCAGGCGAGTGCAAGGGATTTCTTATGCAATGCGCTATCTACATCAATTCACAACCTTCACAGTTTGTCACTGATGACTGTAAAGTCTCCCTGGTGTGTTCCCTCCTGTCGGGCAGAGCGTTAAAATGGGCGACAGCACTCTGGGAGGGACAACAAATGACCTTCCCTACCTATCAAAGCTTTCTTAAGAAGTTTAAAGATGTGTTCGACCACTCAGAGGATGGTAAGGAGGCAGAGGATGAGCTCCTTAACCTTCGTCAAGGCTCATCTACAGCCGCTGATTACACGCTGGCATTTCGTACCCTGGCAGCCCAGGCGGGTTGGGAGGCAGGGCCCCTGAGAGCGATGTACCGACGAGGATTACGGATGGATCTTCAGGCTGAGCTAACACGCTGGAATGATGTCAAGGATCTGGAGGAGTATATGGACATGGCCATTAGAACGGATAACCTCATCCGCTCTCACAGGGGTCGCCGCTCTTCAGCATTCTTCGGTTCATCTCCCTCCGCATCCCCTGAGGAACCCATGCAGATCGGCTACACTCGCCTGACCGAGGAGGAGCGCGAACGGAGAATGAGGAACCGTCTCTGTCTGTACTGTGGCCAACCAGGACACCTTCGGGCACAATGTCCGACGCGAGCCCCTCGGCGTCCTAACAACCGGGTAAGCCATGTTCCTCTGACTCCATCATTACTTCTAGATGTATGCATAGTAATTCAGAATCGTCAGATTAGGACCAAGGCTTTAGTTGATTCGGGAGCTGCGGGCAATTTTATTGACAGAGACTTTGCTAACCGTAACCGCATTTCTCTTATTCCATGTGAACCCCCCATGGCTGTGGCAGCCCTCGACGGACGACCACTAGGGGCTGGAAGAATTCACTTCACCACCCAGCACCTCACTCTGATCACCAGCTCACTGCACCAGGAATCTATACAGCTTCTGGTAACACAGTCACCCAGTCACGCCATCATCCTCGGCCATCCCTGGCTAACCCTTCATGATCCTCAGATCTCCTGGAAGGATCAAGAGATATCACAGTGGTCCACGACCTGTCAACTGAACTGCTTGAACTATCCACAGAGAACTTCTTCAGGATCCTCCACTGTCCCTTCCGAGCCCGTGACCCTAGAGAACCTACCAGCGCACTATCAGGACCTTAGCCTGGCCTTTAGCAAAGTGAAGGCAACACAACTGCCACCTCATCGCGACTCAGACTGTGCCATCGACCTTCTGCCAGGAGTCATTCCCCCCAGGGGACGAGTCTATCCACTTTCACAACCCGAAACCCTGAGCATGCAGCAGTACATTGAGGAGGAATTGGCTAAAGGCTTCATACGTCCTTCAACCTCACCGGCTTCAGCCGGATTCTTCTTCGTCAAGAAGAAAGACGGCTCTCTCCGCCCATGCATTGATTATAGAGCCCTCAATGAAGTTACTGTTAAGTACCGTTACCCTCTACCCCTGGTACCTGCAGCCCTAGAACAACTCCGCTCGGCCCGCATCTTCACCAAACTGGACTTGAGGAGCGCTTACAACCTTGTACGCATCCGAGCAGGCGACGAGTGGAAGACCGCCTTTTCAACTACCACTGGTCACTACGAGTATCTTGTGATGCCCTTCGGATTGTCCAACAGTCCCTCTGTGTTTCAGGCCTTAGTCAATGACATTTTCCGGGACATGCTGAACCAATATGTAATAGTCTATATTGACGACATCCTCATTTACTCCAGGAACCTACAGGAACACGTAGAACACGTCCGCGCAGTGCTACAAAGACTCATTGAGCATCAACTTTACGCCAAGCTTCCCAAGTGTCAGTTTCACCTGTCTACGGTCTCCTTTCTGGGATACATCGTCAGCTCAGAGGGCATAACTATGGAGGACAACAAGGTATCCGCCGTGGTGCAATGGCCACGTCCCCACTCTGTCAAGGAGTTACAGCGCTTTCTGGGGTTTGCTAACTTTTACAGGAGGTTCATCCGTGGTTTCAGCCAGGTGGCCGCTCCGCTCACCTCCCTCACCCGTAAGGGCACCGGCAAGTTGGCGTGGAACCCTTCCAGTGAGAAGGCTTTTCAAGATTTAAAATCCAGATTTACGTCCGCTCCCATTCTACGGCACCCAGACCCCGACAAGCAGTTCGTAGTAGAGGTAGACGCCTCCAACACGGGCACAGGGGCCATTCTCTCACAACGTCATGGTAACCCACCCAAACTATACCCCTGCGCATACCACTCCAGAAAACTCAGTCCTGCGGAGAGCAATTACGACGTTGGGGACAGGGAACTCCTGGCCATGAAAGTAGCCTTGGAGGAGTGGAGGCATTGGCTGGAGGGATCCAGCACCCCATTCCTCGTTCTTACTGATCATAAGAATTTAGAGTATTTACGGTCGGCTCGACGTCTCAATGCTCGTCAAGCTAGATGGTCTCTATTCTTCTCACGATTCCACTTCCAGATCACCTATCGCCCCGGGTCGAAAAATGGCAAGGCCGACGCTCTGTCTCGACAACACGATCACTCTCAATTGGATTCACAGCCCGCTACTATCATACCAGCCACATTGATCGTTTCTCCAGTTCAGTGGGATATTATGACGGAGATCTCCGACGCCCAGCAAACCGATCCCACGCCTCCCGAATGTCCTGCCGAATTGACTTATGTGCCGGAAACTCTTCGCCAGCGTCTCCTAACCCTAATCCATGAAAATCCCAGTTCTGGACATCCTGGTATCCAAGCAACGAAGGAACTCGTGTTGAACAAATTCTGGTGGCCCAAAATGAATCAACATATTACCAGCTATGTGAAGGCTTGTGCTACCTGCAACAAATCTAAGTCACAGCACCAACGCCCAGCGGGTCTCCTTCAGCCCTTGCCTGTTCCTGAACGACCGTGGTCCCACGTGGCTGTGGACTTCATCACAGATCTACCTCCCTCTAACCATAACACCACAATTTTAACCATTATTGACCGTTTCTCTAAGGCTTGCCGACTCATTCCCCTCCCCAAACTGCCCACCGCCTGGGAGACGGCTCAGGCGCTCCTACATCAAGTATTTCGTTTCTATGGCTTACCTGAGGACATAGTATCAGATCGTGGTCCTCAGTTCACCTCCCGAGTCTGGAAGGCCTTCTGCTCCCAGCTAAATATCAACGTGAGTCTGACGTCAGGCTATCATCCTCAATCCAACGGGCAGGCAGAGAGGCTCAACCAGGAACTAACCAAATTTCTCAGAGCCTACTGCCATCTGAATCAAGATAACTGGAGTGACTACTTGCTGTGGGCGGAGTACGCCCAGAACTCACTCAAAAAGCCCTCTACTCAGTTAACCCCGTTCCAATGTGTATTGGGCTTTCAACCACCATTGTTTCCCTGGTCCGGCGAACCCACCAACCTCCCCACACTGGACGCTTGGTTGCAAAGGAGTGAGGCTACCTGGGAGGCCGCCCATACTAACCTACAGAGAGCAGTTCAACGGGTTACTCGTCAGGCCAATCGGCTCCGCAGGAGGGCACCTCATTACCAAGTGGGCCAGTGGGTGTGGTTATCATCCCGAGATCTTCGCCTCCGGCTCCCCTGCAAGAAACTCAGTCCGAGGTACGTGGGTCCCTTCAAAATTATTAAACAAATAACCCCTGTTTCTTTCCGTTTACAATTACCGTCCCATTATCGTATCTCACCCACCTTTCACGTCTCTTTGTTCAAGCCCGCTGCGGACCCTGGTGGAGAGGGGGACCAGGACGAGGCTGACCAGGCTGAGACCCCTTCCCTGCTACCTGATGTGGAGAACATATATCAGGTTAATCAGATCCTGGACTCTCGGCGTCGAGGGGGAGTACTCCAATACCTTGTCGACTGGGAGGGGTACGGTCCCGAGGAGAGGTCATGGGTCAATTCCAAGGACATTCTCGACCCTCAACTCACCGCCTCGTTCCACCGGGATCACCCGGGTAAGCCGGCCCCTCGCCCCCGTGGTAGACCTCGGCGCCGAGGAGTGGCTCGCTTCGGGAGCCGCTCGCAGGGGAGGGGCTCTGTCACAGACGGTGCCTCTGTGGCCCTCTCCGAACGGTCGCAGCGGGAACCTTCGCCCGCATTTTAGTTCCTACCCGGACCCAGTTTACTCACGTACCTCGGTCTGTTCCGCTTCAGGTGTTGTCTATTTTCACAATGATTTCTAGCCTTTATAAGGCGCGGACATTCTGTACTTCTTTGCGAAGTCTTATCGTTCCCATGGACATATTTCTGAGCGTTATTCCCTGTGATTGCCTTTCCGTGTATGACCCTGGACTGTTTCTATCGTTGACGATTCTTGCTGCCAGCCTTGTTGATTCCCGCCTGCTTTGTGACTACTCTATTGGAATTCCCGTGAGTTGTGTTATCCTGAATAAAGCCTTGCACATGGATCCGAATGTCTCTGAGCCTATGTTACAGATGTAGAAAGGTAAAATACTATAACATGCATTTTTGCAAAAAAATAAATAGAAGGAAAGAAAGAATGTACAATAAAATAAAAAAATAGATAAATTTAAATAAATTAATCAGTCAATAAATATAAATAAATAAATGTCCATATTTGTTAAGTTTGTGTATAAACACAAATGCAATGCACACACTTTACATAAAATAATGTTACATAAAAAATGTATGTAATGCATATATTGTATATAATATTCATTATTATGTATATATATTACATGTTATATGCATAATTTATAATTTACTAAAACTTTAATTTAGCACATTTGGGGAAGAAAAGTTTCAGTGTGATTAAAAATTATGTATTTTTTTCTTGTATTTTTTTTTTTTTTTTTTTTTACAAATAAATAAATACTTGTAAACAACATTGCACTCAGTCATATGTCATGTCATTTTGAAAAGTAATCGCTCTGTCAAACACTTAATATAATATAACAATAATATATCAAACAGCATATACAGATTATGTAATGACAAAACATGGTATAATTATTGCATGTAGAATTAGTTTTTATTGCAGTGCAGTGTTTTTGCTTGTTAGTATTCCCTCTCTCTCCCTCCGTCCATCCCCCTGCCATATATTAATTCTCCATTGCCTTTTCAGAATCCAAAGAATAATATTTGAAGCTTGAGCAATTTGTCCTGACATAAGGAGATGTTTAGAGATGTGCTCCCACAGAGAGAACGAGAGAGAGTGACATGCGGACTGACTTGTTTTCGGGGACCTCCCTCTCCCCAGCGCCCCTTCGCATTGTTCCCATGTCCTGCTTGACTGCCGGCGTCTAATCTTGAGGGGTAAGAGAGCAGAGACTCCCTTGGGTTTCTGTGCTCAGCACCTTGTTAGACAGCTCCTCCAAGTGCACTGGCTCCTGCCTCTCCTGTCAGCCTCCACTCGCCATCTCCTCCATCTCAGTGTCTCTCAGTCGTTCCCTTTTTAAATCTCACTTCTGCCGAGACACGTCGGCCTGTCGTTTGGAACCGCTGTATTACAGCAGCGCTGAATGAGGAGCTGTCAGCGAACGCGTGCTGTAGAAGAGTGCAGCGTGTTCGCATTAAAAAGAAGTGTAGGGTGGGAAATAATGCAGTGTTTACAGAAAGATCAGGGTGTATGTGTGCGCTGTGTGTGATACTGTTTAACAGTATTAAGCCAGATTTACCGCCGCTTGCTGACGTGTGTGTACAAGCTAGTCTTTTCCTCTAAGACTCTGTCATCAGTGTAGTGCAATAGCTGATAATAGCTGATAATGAGGCTGTCATCATTTACATGCAGAGGCAGTTAATTAGAGCTGCAAGTTATTTAATAAACTGAATTTCCACCATCAAAGTGGATCAGGCTGCTGAAAACATGAAAATGAAATCATTTCCCAGTTATTGTTGCATCTTAATATACAGAGGAGTAACTAGTTACATGTAATGGAATGCAATTGTAATCCGTTACAGTTATTGAGAAGAGAAAAAATGTGTGATTAATTACAGTTACACCAATGTTTCAGGAGTTTAGGACACATGCTTATTCGATAACTGTTTTATTTCCTATTTGGATCGGGATTAACTAGGATTAACTTTAAGATTAATTATTTTTTACAAGGCATTGTTAGATGCCAGTGTTTCCTGTCATAGATTTGATTTCAAAAGCAGTATCTTAGCTATTAAACTATTCCTTGTTATGATTTTAAATCATTATTTAACCTGGGAAAGATCTCAAAGTAAAAAGAGATGCTAAAGTTTGTGGTGGCTGTGCTTTAAAATTATTAGAACCTTAATTCATGTGATGAAGGATTTTGAGAAGTCTGACAGTAATCAGAGTTGAGTAGTACTGTAAGGTTAACCCAGCCTGCTTTAAATGTTTAAAAATGTAATTAATAACAGTTGAAAACATACTTTAGAAATTTAAAAAAGTAATAAAAAAGTAATGAAATGTAATCAGTTACATTACTTTAAAAGTAACTGAAATAGTTACACTACTTATTACATTTATTACAGAGTAACCTTCCCAACACTGATTATAAATATATCATAATAATAGAATAGCATGAAGTAAAACAGGATGGAATGGAATAGAACAGAATAGAGCAAAATAGAGTAAGCTAAAAATTGCTCTGTTGCTATGTTTGAATCTTAATAAAATATTACAGCACAGCGTAGAATGGAATATGATTAGAATGATATAGATCTAAGATAGAAATAGAATTGTCACATCCCTGGACTTTCATGTTGGTTTCTCCCATTTTCCCCCGCAGTTCTGAGTGTTTTGGTTTCTCCCTCATTGTTGTCACCTGGATGTTTGTAATCAGTCTGTCTATTTAAGGTGTGTGTTTTCCCCTCAATCCTGTTGGTCTTTTGACGTTGGATTTATTGAATACGTCTTTTACTACGTCGTTGTTCGTGTGTTCCTGTCTGATCGTGACAGAAAGACCGACCGATACAGTTTTTTTTGCGTGTTCACCTCCGTTTTGTTTCCCGTTCGTTTTTTCCAGTCTTTTGTTTCCGTCGTGTGTTTTTTATGGATCCCCTACTCCGCCCAGAATTCCTCCTCCTACGGCTGAAGCAGGGGGAATTACCACTCGAGGGCTACACATTAATGTTCCAACTAGTAGCTCACACCACCAGCTACCCGCACGACGCGCTCTGTGCATTTTATGAAGCCAGCCTTAACGCATCATGCAGAGCGCCGTCGTCCGAGGACGGCCCTCGAGCAGATTTCGCCTCGTTTGTGGAGTGGACACTGGCGAGAAACAGACCCTCGTGCCACTCCGGACCCAGAGCCCAGCCAGCCACCCCGACCCATGGATTACGAGCCATTCGTAGACGGGAAGCCCGAGCCCGGAGCGACAGAAGTATGGAGCGCCGTCGGGGTCATAACTTCCGACCAGGTGCGAGAGCCGGCCACTACATCTGTGACAGTGGAGTGCTTCATGGAGCAAGAGAGGGCGGTAGAGAGCCCTGCCCACTGCACCACCACTGGGGGTGAGCATGAGCACAACTCTGGGGACTTAATAGACTTTGTCACAGGAATACCTGTCTGCCTGGATTTCCCACCCACCCTCCCTCTTCTGTCTATGCCTGAATCTCCGCTGGTTCCGTCCAGCCATCCCGAATCTCCGCTGGTTCCATCCAGCCGTCCTGAATCTCCGCTGGTTCCGCCCAGCCTTCCAGAATCCCCGCTGTCTTCTGTCTGTCCCCTTGCTCACCCTCAGCCCACCATCTGTGCGGTGGGTTCGCCGCAGGTCTGCCAGTCTCCATCGGTGTCATGGCTGGAGGATCCCTCACCATCGCCTCCAGCCTCAGAGTCCTGGACTCTGCCTCGGCCTTCCGACCCTGCGGCTCCACCCCGGCTCTCTGCTCCCTCGTCTCCACCGTCGCCCGTCGGTCCACCAGCTCCCACCGGGCTCCATCGTCCCTCCGGCTCCGCCCTGGTCAGTCGTTGCCCCACCTTCGCCTCTGGGATTTCGCCTTGGCCCTACGGATCCGCGGTGTCGCCCAAGAACAATCGGCTTTCCGTCTCTGCCTCGGGCTCCACCACCACCTGCTCCGCCTCCGTCGGTCGGCCCCATGGAGTCGTCAGCCTTACCTCCACCATGGCTCCTCCCTCCATCGGCTCCACCGTGGCATTCCATCATGGCTGCGTTCTGGGTCTCACCTGGCTCCTCCTGCTTCAGCCCCCTCCTGTCACCTCCTTGGCTCCTCCCTCCGTCATCACCTTCATGGACTGTTCCGTCACCATTCTGGACTCCATCTCTTGCCCTCCTCCCGGGAGTCCGTCCTCCGCCGAAACCCCCTCCTAAGACTGTTTGCTGTTTCCCGTTTGTCGGCGCGAGGACACGCCTTCCGGGAGGGGGAGGTAATGTCACACCCCCGGACTTTCATGTTGGTTTCTCCCATTTTCCCCCGCAGTACTGAGTGTTTTGGTTTCTCCCTCATTGTTGTCACCTGGATGTTTGTAATCAGTCTGTCTATTTAAGGTGTGTGTTTTCCCCTCAATCCTGTCGGTCTTTGATGTTATCTCCTGGTGTTCCTGTGTCTCCTGTTTTCTGTTGGATTTATTAAATATACGTCTTTTACTACGTCGTTGTTTGTGTGTTCCTGTCTTATTGTGACAAGAATAAGTAGAATTAGAATAAAGTAGCATAGAAT